>NC_140587.1:951582147-952182147 GCF_964204655.1 Triturus cristatus
TTAGATGTTTAAAGTGATTTTCAAGCTTTCAGAGGCCCTAAACACAAGATTTGAGAAATCGGTAAAAGTGAATGAAAATGGCCAATTTACTCACTCTGAGGCCTTAAAAAGTGTTTCTCCTCAACGGGAAGTGAATTAAATAACATTTGTAGGCCTTTATTGTTCAAGCGAAAACGCCCGATTATTGACGAAAGAGATAACCACCCCCCCTTACGACATGCTTCAGAAACGAAAAAAATGGTCTGTTTTCAAATGTTGCGTCTTTGAATGACAATCCACATTTGTACGTGGATAATCACTTTTAGAGCTAAAATTAGATGTTTAAAGTGATTTTCAAGCTTCCAGGGGCCCTAAACACAAGATTTGAGAAATGGGTAAAAGTGAATGAAAATGGCCAATTTACTCACTCTGAGGCCTTAAAAAGTGTTTCTCCTCCACGGGAAGTGAATTAAATACCATTTGGAGGCCTTTATTGTTCAAGCGAAAACGCCTGATTTTTGATGAAAGAGATAACCACCCCCCCTTACGACATGCTTCCGAAACTAAAAAAATGGTTCATTTTCAAATGTTGCGTCTTTTGAACTTTAATTAACATTGTACGTGGATAATCACTTTTAGAGATAAAATGAGATGTTTAAAGTGATTTTCAAGCTTCCAGGGGCCCTAAACACGAGATTTGAGAAATGGGTAAACGTGAATGAAAATGGCCAATTTACTCACTCTGCGGCCTTAAAAAGTGTTTCTCCTCCACGGAAAGTGAATAAAATAACATTTGGATGCCTTTATTGTTCAATCAAAAACGCCCGTTTTTTGGTGAAAAAGATAACCACCCCCCCTTACGACATGCTTCAGAAACGAAAAAAATGGTCCATTATCAAATGTTGCGTCTTTGAACTACAATTCACATTTGTACGTGGAAAAGCACTTTTAAAGATCAAATGAGATGTTTAAAGTGATTTTCATGCTTCCAGGGGCCTTAAACACAAGATTTGAGGAATGGGTAAAAGTGAATGAAAATGGCCAATTTACTCACTCTGAGGCCTTAAAAAGTGTTTCTCCTCCACGGAAAGTGAATAAAATAACATTTGGATGCCTTTATTGTTCAATCAAAAACGCCCGTTTTTTGGTGAAAAAGATAACCACCCCCCCTTACGACATGTTTCAGAAACGAAAAAAATGGTCCATTATCAAATGTTGCGTCTTTGAACTACAATTCACATTTGTACGTGGAAAAGCACTTTTAAAGATCAAATGAGATGTTTAAAGTGATTTTCAAGCTTCCAGGGGCCCTAAACACAAGATTTGAGAAATGGGTAAAAATGAATGAAAATGGCCAATTTACTCACTCTGAGGCCTTAAAAAGTGTTTCTCCTCAACGGGAAGTGAATTAAATAACATTTGTAGGCCTTTATTGTTCAAGCGAAAACGACCGATTATTGACGAAAGAGATAACCACCCCCCCTTACGACATGCTTCAGAAACAAAAAAAATGGTCCGTTTTCAAATGTTGCGTCTTTGAATGACAATCCACATTTGTACGTGGATAATCACTTTTAGAGCTAAAATTAGATGTTTAAAGTGATTTTCAAGCTTCCAGGGGCCCTAAACACAAGATTTGAGAAATGGGTAAAAGTGAATGAAAATGGCCAATTTACTCACTCTGAGGCCTTAAAAAGTGTTTCTCCTCCACGGGAAGTGAATTAAATACCATTTGGAGGCCTTTATTGTTCAACCGAAAACGCCTGATTTTTGATGAAAGAGATAACCACCCCCCCTTACGACATGCTTCTGAAACAAAAAAAATGGTTCATTTTCAAATGTTGCGTCTTTGAACTACAATTAACATTGTACGTGGATAATCACTTTTAGAGATAAAATGAGATGTTTAAAGTGATTTTCAAGCTTCCAGGGGACCTAAACACGAGATTTGAGAAATGGGTAAACATGAATGAAAATAGCCAATTTACTCACTCTGCGGCCATAAAAGTGTTTCTCCTCCACGGAAAGTGAATAAAATAACATTTGGATGCCTTTATTGTTCAATCAAAAACGCCCGTTTTTTGGTGAAAAAGATAACCACCGCCCCTTACGACATGCTTCAGAAACGAAAAAATTGGTCCATTTTCAAATGTTTCGTCTTTGAACTACAATTCACATTTGTACGTGGATGATCACTTTTAGAGATAAAATTAGATGTTTAAAGTGATTTACAAGCTTCCAGGGGCCCTAAACACAAGATATGAGGAATGGGTAAATATGAATGAAAATGGCCAATTTATTCACTCTGAGGCCTTAAAAAGTTTTTCTCCACTCCAGAAAGTGAATTAAATAACATTTGTAGGCCTTTATTGTTCAATCAAAAACGCCCGATTTTTGACGAAAGAGATAACCACCCCCCCTCACGACATGCTTCAGAAACTAAAAAAATGGTCCGTTTTCAAATGTTGCCTCTTTGAACTACAATTCACATTTGTACGTGGAAAAGCACTTTTAGAGCTAAAATGAGATGTTTAAAGTGATTTTTAAGCCTCCAGGGGCCCTAAACACAAGATTTGAGAAATGGGTAAAAGTGAATGAAAATGGACAATTTACTCACTCTGAGGCCTTAAAAAGTGTTTCTCCTCCACGGGAAGTGAATTAAATACCATTTGGAGGCCTTTATTGTTCAAGCGAAAACGCCTGACTTTTGATGAAAGAGATAACCACCCCCCCTTACGACATGCTTCTGAAACTAAAAAAATGGTTCATTTTCAAATGTTGCGTCTTTGAACCACAATTAACATTGTACGTGGATAATCACTTTTAGAGATAAAATGAGATGTTTAAAGTGATTTTCAAGCTTCCAGAGGACCTAAACACGAGATTTGAGAAATGGGTAAACGTGAATGAAAATGGCCAATTTACTCACTCTGCGGCCTTAAAAAGTGTTTCTCCTCCACGGAAAGTGAATAAAATAACATTTGGATGCCTTTATTGTTCAATCTAAAACGCCCGTTTTTTGGTGAAAAAGATAACCACCCCCCCTTACGACATGCTTCAGAAACGAAAAAAATGGTCCATTTTTAAATGTTGCGTCTTTGAACTACAATTCACATTTGTACGTGGATAATCACTTTTAGAGATAAAATTAGATGTTTAAAGTGATTTACAAGCTTCCAGGGGCCCTAAACACAAGATATGAGGAATGGGTAAATATGAATGAAAATGGCCAATTTATTCACTCTGAGGCCTTAAAAAGTTTTTCTCCACTCCAGAAAGTGAATTAAATAACATTTGCAGGCCTTTATTGTTCAATCAAAAACGCCCGATTTTTGACGAAAGAGATAACCACCCCCCCTTACGACATGCTTCAGAAACGAAAAAAATGGCCCGTTTTCAAATGTTGCGTCTTTGAATGACAATCCACATTTGTACGTGGATAATCACTTTTAGAGCTAAAATTAGATGTTTAAAGTGATTTTTAAGCCTCCAGGGGCCCTAAACACAAGATTTGAGAAATGGGTAAAAGTGAATGAAAATGGACAATTTACTCACTCTGAGGCCTTAAAAAGTGTTTCTCCTCCACGGGAAGTGAATTAAATACCATTTGGAGGCCTTTATTGTTCAAGCGAAAACGCCTGATTTTTGATGAAAGAGATAACCACCCCCCCTTACGACATGCTTCAGAAACTAAAAAAAATGGTCTGGTTCATTTTCAAATGTTGCGCCTTTGAACTACAATTAACATTGTACGTGGATAATCACTTTTAGAGATAAAATGAGATGTTTAAAGTGATTTTCAAGCTTCCAGGGGCCCTAAACAAGAGATTTGAGAAATGGGTAAACGTGAATGAAAATAGCCAATTTACTCACTCTGCGGCCATAAAAGTGTTTCTCCTCCACGGAAAGTGAATAAAATAACATTTGGATGCCTTTATTGTTCAATCAAAAACGCCCGTTTTTTGGTGAAAAAGATAACCACCGCCCCTTACGACATGCTTCAGAAACGAAAAAAATTGGTCCATTTTCAAATGTTTCGTCTTTGAACTACAATTCACATTTGTACGTGGATGATCACTTTTAGAGATAAAATTAGATGTTTAAAGTGATTTACAAGCTTCCAGGGGCCCTAAACACAAGATATGAGGAATGGGTAAATATGAATGAAAATGGCCAATTTATTCACTCTGAGGCCTTAAAAAGTTTTTCTCCACCCCAGAAAGTGAATTAAATAACATTTGTAGGCCTTTATTGTTCAATCAAAAATGCCCGATTTTTGACGAAAGAGATAACCACCCCCCCTTACGACATGCTTCAGAAACTAAAAAAATGGTCCGTTTTCAAATGTTGCCTCTTTGAGCTACAATTCACATTTGTACGTGGAAAAGCACTTTTAAAGATCAAATGAGATGTTTAAGTGATTTTCATGCTTCCAGGGGCCTTAAACACAAGATTTGAGGAATGGGTAAAAGTGAATGAAAATGGCCAATTTACTCACTCTGAGGCCTTAAAAAGTGTTTCTTCTCCACGGGAAGTGAATTAAATAACATTTGTAGGCCTTTATTGTTCAAGCGAAAACGCCCGATTATTGACGAAAGAGATAACCACCCCCCCTTACGACATGCTTCAGAAACGAAAAAAATGGTCCGTTTTCAAATGTTGCGTCTTTGAATGACAATCCACATTTGTACGTGGATAATCACTTTTAGAGCTAAAATTAGATGTTTAAAGTGATTTCAAGCTTCCAGGGGCCCTAAACACAAGATTTGAGAAATGGGTAAAAGTGAATGAAAATGGCCAATTTACTCACTCTGAGGCCTTAAAAAGTGTTTCTCTTCCACGGGAAGTGAATTAAATACCATTTGGAGGCCTTTATTGTTCAAGCGAAAACGCCTGATTTTTGATGAAAGAGATAACCACCCCCCCTTACGACATGCTTCTGAAGCTAAAAAAATGGTTCATTTTCAAATGTTGCGTCTTTGAACCACAATTAACATGGTACGTGGATAATCACTTTTAGAGATAAAATGAGATGTTTAAAGTGATTTTCAACTTCCAGGGGCCCTAAACACTAGATTTGAGAAATGGGTAAACGTGAATGAAAATGGCCAATTTACTCACTCTGCGGCCTTAAAAAGTGTTTCTCCTCCACGGAAAGTGAATAAAATAACATTTGGATGCCTTTATTGTTCAATCAAAAACGCCCGTTTTTTGGTAAAAAGATAACCACCCCCCTTACGACATGCTTCAGAAACGAAAAAAATGGTCTATTTTCAAATGTTGCGTCTTTGAACTACAATTCACATTTGTACGTGGAAAAGCACTTTTAAAGATCAAATGAGATGTTTAAAGTGATTTTCATGCTTCCAGTCGCCTTAAACACAAGATTTGAGGAATGGGTAAAAGTGAATGAAAATGGCCAATTTTCTCACTCTGAGGCCTTAAAAAGTGTTTCTCCTCCACGGGAAGTGAATTAAATAACATTTGTAGGCCTTTATTGTTCAAGCGAAAACGCCCGATTATTGACGAAAGAGATAACCACCCCCCCTTATGACATGCTTCAGAAACGAAAAAAATGGTCCATTTTCAAATGTTGCGTCTTTGAATGACAATCCACATTTGTACGTGGATAATCACTTTTAGAGCTAAAATTAGATGTTTAAAGTGATTTCAAGCTTCCAGGGGCCCTAAACACAAGATTTGAGAAATGGGTAAACGTGAATGAAAATGGCCAATTTACTCACTCTGAGGCCTTAAAAAGTGTTTCTCCTCCACGGGAAGTGAATAAAATAACATTTGGAGGCCTTTATTGTTCAATCAAAAATGCCAGTTTTTTGGTGAAAGAGATAACCACCCCCCCTTACGACATGCTTCAGAAACGAAAAAATTGGTCCATTTTCAAATGTTGCGTCTTTGAACTACAATTCACATTTGTACGTGGATATTCACTTTTAGAGATAAAATTAGATGTTTAAAGTGATTTTTAAGCTTCCAGGGGCCCTAAACACAAGATTTGAGGAATGGGTAAATATGAATGAAAATGGCCAATTTATTCACTCTGAGGCCTTAAAAAGTTTTTCTCCACTCCAGAAAGTGAATTAAATAACATTTGCAGGCCTTTATTGTTCAATCAAAAACGCCCGATTTTTGACGAAAGAGATAACCACCCCCCCTTACGACATGCTTCAGAAACGAAAAAAATGGCCCGTTTTCAAATGTTGCGTCTTTGAATGACAATCCACATTTGTACGTGGATAATCACTTTTAGAGCTAAAATTAGATGTTTAAAGTGATTTTTAAGCCTCCAGGGGCCCTAAACACAAGATTTGAGAAATGGGTAAAAGTGAATGAAAATGGACAATTTACTCACTCTGAGGCCTTAAAAAGTGTTTCTCCTCCACGGGAAGTGAATTAAATACCATTTGGAGGCCTTTATTGTTCAAGCGAAAACGCCTGATTTTTGATGAAAGAGATAACCACCCCCCCTTACGACATGCTTCAGAAACTAAAAAAAATGGTCTGGTTCATTTTCAAATGTTGCGCCTTTGAACTACAATTAACATTGTACGTGGATAATCACTTTTAGAGATAAAATGAGATGTTTAAAGTGATTTTCAAGCTTCCAGGGGCCCTAAACACGAGATTTGAGAAATGGGTAAACGTGAATGAAAATAGCCAATTTACTCACTCTGCGGCCATAAAAGTGTTTCTCCTCCACGGAAAGTGAATAAAATAACATTTGGATGCCTTTATTGTTCAATCAAAAACGCCCGTTTTTTGGTGAAAAAGATAACCACCGCCCCTTACGACATGCTTCAGAAACGAAAAAATTGGTCCATTTTCAAATGTTTCGTCTTTGAACTACAATTCACATTTGTACGTGGATGATCACTTTTAGAGATAAAATTAGATGTTTAAAGTGATTTACAAGCTTCCAGGGGCCCTAAACACAAGATATGAGGAATGGGTAAATATGAATGAAAATGGCCAATTTATTCACTCTGAGGCCTTAAAAAGTTTTTCTCCACCCCAGAAAGTGAATTAAATAACATTTGTAGGCCTTTATTGTTCAATCAAAAACGCCCGATTTTTGACGAAAGAGATAACCACCCCCCCTTACGACATGCTTCAGAAACTAAAAAAATGGTCCGTTTTCAAATGTTGCCTCTTTGAGCTACAATTCACATTTGTACGTGGAAAAGCACTTTTAAAGATCAAATGAGATGTTTAAGTGATTTTCATGCTTCCAGGGGCCTTAAACACAAGATTTGAGGAATGGGTAAAAGTGAATGAAAATGGCCAATTTACTCACTCTGAGGCCTTAAAAAGTGTTTCTCTTCCACGGGAAGTGAATTAAATACCATTTGGAGGCCTTTATTGTTCAAGCGAAAACGCCTGATTTTTGATGAAAGAGATAACCACCCCCCCTTACGACATGCTTCTGAAGCTAAAAAAATGGTTCATTTTCAAATGTTGCGTCTTTGAACCACAATTAACATGGTACGTGGATAATCACTTTTAGAGATAAAATGAGATGTTTAAAGTGATTTTCAACTTCCAGGGGCCCTAAACACTAGATTTGAGAAATGGGTAAACGTGAATGAAAATGGCCAATTTACTCACTCTGCGGCCTTAAAAAGTGTTTCTCCTCCACGGAAAGTGAATAAAATAATATTTGGATGCCTTTATTGTTCAATCAAAAACGCCCGTTTTTTGGTAAAAAGATAACCACCCCCCTTACGACATGCTTCAGAAACGAAAAAAATGGTCTATTTTCAAATGTTGCGTCTTTGAACTACAATTCACATTTGTACGTGGAAAAGCACTTTTAAAGATCAAATGAGATGTTTAAAGTGATTTTCATGCTTCCAGTCGCCTTAAACACAAGATTTGAGGAATGGGTAAAAGTGAATGAAAATGGCCAATTTTCTCACTCTGAGGCCTTAAAAAGTGTTTCTCCTCCACGGGAAGTGAATTAAATAACATTTGTAGGCCTTTATTGTTCAAGCGAAAACGCCCGATTATTGACGAAAGAGATAACCACCCCCCCTTATGACATGCTTCAGAAACGAAAAAAATGGTCCATTTTCAAATGTTGCGTCTTTGAATGACAATCCACATTTGTACGTGGATAATCACTTTTAGAGCTAAAATTAGATGTTTAAAGTGATTTCAAGCTTCCAGGGGCCCTAAACACAAGATTTGAGAAATGGGTAAACGTGAATGAAAATGGCCAATTTACTCACTCTGAGGCCTTAAAAAGTGTTTCTCCTCCACGGGAAGTGAATAAAATAACATTTGGAGGCCTTTATTGTTCAATCAAAAATGCCAGTTTTTTGGTGAAAGAGATAACCACCCCCCCTTACGACATGCTTCAGAAACGAAAAAATTGGTCCATTTTCAAATGTTGCGTCTTTGAACTACAATTCACATTTGTACGTGGATATTCACTTTTAGAGATAAAATTAGATGTTTAAAGTGATTTTTAAGCTTCCAGGGGCCCTAAACACAAGATTTGAGGAATGGGTAAATATGAATGAAAATGGCCAATTTATTCACTCTGAGGCCTTAAAAAGTTTTTCTCCACTCCAGAAAGTGAATTAAATAACATTTGCAGGCCTTTATTGTTCAATCAAAAACGCCCGATTTTTGACGAAAGAGATAACCACCCCCCCTTACGACATGCTTCAGAAACGAAAAAAATGGCCCGTTTTCAAATGTTGCGTCTTTGAATGACAATCCACATTTGTACGTGGATAATCACTTTTAGAGCTAAAATTAGATGTTTAAAGTGATTTTTAAGCCTCCAGGGGCCCTAAACACAAGATTTGAGAAATGGGTAAAAGTGAATGAAAATGGACAATTTACTCACTCTGAGGCCTTAAAAAGTGTTTCTCCTCCACGGGAAGTGAATTAAATACCATTTGGAGGCCTTTATTGTTCAAGCGAAAACGCCTGATTTTTGATGAAAGAGATAACCACCCCCCCTTACGACATGCTTCAGAAACTAAAAAAAATGGTCTGGTTCATTTTCAAATGTTGCGCCTTTGAACTACAATTAACATTGTACGTGGATAATCACTTTTAGAGATAAAATGAGATGTTTAAAGTGATTTTCAAGCTTCCAGGGGCCCTAAACACGAGATTTGAGAAATGGGTAAACGTGAATGAAAATAGCCAATTTACTCACTCTGCGGCCATAAAAGTGTTTCTCCTCCACGGAAAGTGAATAAAATAACATTTGGATGCCTTTATTGTTCAATCAAAAACGCCCATTTTTTGGTGAAAAAGATAACCACCGCCCCTTACGACATGCTTCAGAAACGAAAAAATTGGTCCATTTTCAAATGTTTCGTCTTTGAACTACAATTCACATTTGTACGTGGATGATCACTTTTAGAGATAAAATTAGATGTTTAAAGTGATTTACAAGCTTCCAGGGGCCCTAAACACAAGATATGAGGAATGGGTAAATATGAATGAAAATGGCCAATTTATTCACTCTGAGGCCTTAAAAAGTTTTTCTCCACCCCAGAAAGTGAATTAAATAACATTTGTAGGCCTTTATTGTTCAATCAAAAACGCCCGATTTTTGACGAAAGAGATAACCACCCCCCCTTACGACATGCTTCAGAAACTAAAAAAATGGTCCGTTTTTAAATGTTGCCTCTTTGAGCTACAATTCACATTTGTACGTGGAAAAGCACTTTTAAAGATCAAATGAGATGTTTAAGTGATTTTCATGCTTCCAGGGGCCTTAAACACAAGATTTGAGGAATGGGTAAAAGTGAATGAAAATGGCCAATTTACTCACTCTGAGGCCTTAAAAAGTGTTTCTCCTCCACGGGAAGTGAATTAAATAACATTTGTAGGCCTTTATTGTTCAAGCGAAAACGCCCGATTATTGACGAAAGAGATAACCACCCCCCCTTACGACATGCTTCAGAAACGAAAAAAATGGTCCGTTTTCAAATGTTGCGTCTTTGAATGACAATCCACATTTGTACGTGGATAATCACTTTTAGAGCTAAAATTAGATGTTTAAAGTGATTTCAAGCTTCCAGGGGCCCTAAACACAAGATTTGAGAAATGGGTAAAAGTGAATGAAAATGGCCAATTTACTCACTCTGAGGCCTTAAAAAGTGTTTCTCTTCCACGGGAAGTGAATTAAATACCATTTGGAGGCCTTTATTGTTCAAGCGAAAACGCCTGATTTTTGATGAAAGAGATAACCACCCCCCCTTACGACATGCTTCTGAAGCTAAAAAAATGGTTCATTTTCAAATGTTGCGTCTTTGAACCACAATTAACATGGTACGTGGATAATCACTTTTAGAGATAAAATGAGATGTTTAAAGTGATTTTCAACTTCCAGGGGCCCTAAACACTAGATTTGAGAAATGGGTAAACGTGAATGAAAATGGCCAATTTACTCACTCTGCGGCCTTAAAAAGTGTTTCTCCTCCACGGAAAGTGAATAAAATAACATTTGGATGCCTTTATTGTTCAATCAAAAACGCCCGTTTTTTGGTAAAAAGATAACCACCCCCCTTACGACATGCTTCAGAAACGAAAAAAATGGTCTATTTTCAAATGTTGCGTCTTTGAACTACAATTCACATTTGTACGTGGAAAAGCACTTTTAAAGATCAAATGAGATGTTTAAAGTGATTTTCATGCTTCCAGTCGCCTTAAACACAAGATTTGAGGAATGGGTAAAAGTGAATGAAAATGGCCAATTTTCTCACTCTGAGGCCTTAAAAAGTGTTTCTCCTCCACGGGAAGTGAATTAAATAACATTTGTAGGCCTTTATTGTTCAAGCGAAAACGCCCGATTATTGACGAAAGAGATAACCACCCCCCCTTATGACATGCTTCAGAAACGAAAAAAATGGTCCATTTTCAAATGTTGCGTCTTTGAATGACAATCCACATTTGTACGTGGATAATCACTTTTAGAGCTAAAATTAGATGTTTAAAGTGATTTCAAGCTTCCAGGGGCCCTAAACACAAGATTTGAGAAATGGGTAAACGTGAATGAAAATGGCCAATTTACTCACTCTGAGGCCTTAAAAAGTGTTTCTCCTCCACGGGAAGTGAATAAAATAACATTTGGAGGCCTTTATTGTTCAATCAAAAATGCCAGTTTTTTGGTGAAAGAGATAACCACCCCCCCTTACGACATGCTTCAGAAACGAAAAAATTGGTCCATTTTCAAATGTTGCGTCTTTGAACTACAATTCACATTTGTACGTGGATATTCACTTTTAGAGATAAAATTAGATGTTTAAAGTGATTTTTAAGCTTCCAGGGGCCCTAAACACAAGATTTGAGGAATGGGTAAATGTGAATGAAAATGGCCAATTTACTCACTCTGAGGCCTTAAAAAGTTTTTCTCCGCCCCAGAAAGTGAATTAAATAACATTTGTAGGCCTTTATTGTTCAATCAAAAACGCCCGATTTTTGATGAAAGAGATAACCACCCCCCCTTACGACATGCTTCAGAAACTAAAAAAAATGGTCTGTTTTCAAATGTTGCCTCTTTGAACTACAATTCACATTTGTACGTGGAAAATCACTTGTGAAGATAAAATGAGATGTTTAAAGTGATTTTCATGCTTCCAGGGACCTTAAACACGAGATTTGAGGAATGGGTAAAAGTGAATGAAAATGGCCAATTTACTCACTCTGCCGCCTTAAAAAGTGTTTCTCCTCCACGGGAAGTGAATTAAATACAATTTTTAGACCTTTATTGTTCAAGCGAAAACGCCCGATTATTGACGAAAGAGATAACCACCCCCCCTTACGACATGCTTCAGAAACGAAAAAAATGGTCCGTTTTCAAATGTTGCATCTTTGAACGACAATCCACATTTGTACGTGGATAAACACTTTTAGAGATCAAATGAGATGTTTAAGTGATTTTCATGCTTCCAGGGGCCTTCAACACAAGATTTGAGGAATGGGTAAAAGTGAATGAAAATGGCCAATTTACTCACTCTGAGGCCTTAAAAAGTGTTTCTCCTCCACGGGAAGTGAATTAAATACCATTTGGAGGCCTTTATTGTTCAAGCGAAAACGCCTGATTTTTGATCAAAGAGATAACCACCCCCCCTTACGACATGCTTCAGAAACGAAAAAAATGGTCCGTTTTCAAATGTTGCGTCTTTGAATGACAATCCACATTTGTACGTGGATAATCACTTTTAGAGCTAAAATTAGATGTTTAAAGTGATTTTCAAGCTTCCAGGGGCCCTAAACACAAGATATGAGGAATGGGTAAATATGAATGAAAATGGCCAATTTATTCACTCTGAGGCCTTAAAAAGTTTTTCTCCACTCCAGAAAGTGAATTAAATAACATTTGTAGGCCTTTATTGTTCAATCAAAAACGCCCGATTTTTGACGAAAGAGATAACCACCCCCCCTTACGACATGCTTCAGAAACTAAAAAAATGGTCCGTTTTCAAATGTTGCTTTTTTGAACTACAATTCACATTTGTACGTGGAAAAGCACTTTTAAAGATCAAATGAGATGTTTAAAGTGATTTTCATGCTTCCAGGGGCCTTAAACACAAGATTTGAGGAATGGGTAAAAGTGAATGAAAATGGCCAATTTACTCACTCTGAGGCCTTAAAAAGTGTTTCTCCTCAACGGGAAGTGAATTAAATAACATTTGTAGGCCTTTATTGTTCAAGCGAAAACGACCGATTATTGACGAAAGAGATAACCACCCCCCCTTACGACATGCTTCAGAAACAAAAAAAATGGTCCGTTTTCAAATGTTGCGTCTTTGAATGACAATCCACATTTGTACGTGGATAATCACTTTTAGAGCTAAAATTAGATGTTTAAAGTGATTTTCAAGCTTCCAGGGGCCCTAAACACAAGATTTGAGAAATGGGTAAAAGTGAATGAAAATGGCCAATTTACTCACTCTGAGGCCTTAAAAAGTGTTTCTCCTCCACGGGAAGTGAATTAAATACCATTTGGAGGCCTTTATTGTTCAACCGAAAACGCCTGATTTTTGATGAAAGAGATAACCACCCCCCCTTACGACATGCTTCTGAAACAAAAAAAATGGTTCATTTTCAAATGTTGCGTCTTTGAACTACAATTAACATTGTACGTGGATAATCACTTTTAGAGATAAAATGAGATGTTTAAAGTGATTTTCAAGCTTCCAGGGGACCTAAACACGAGATTTGAGAAATGGGTAAACATGAATGAAAATAGCCAATTTACTCACTCTGCGGCCATAAAAGTGTTTCTCCTCCACGGAAAGTGAATAAAATAACATTTGGATGCCTTTATTGTTCAATCAAAAACGCCCGTTTTTTGGTGAAAAAGATAACCACCGCCCCTTACGACATGCTTCAGAAACGAAAAAATTGGTCCATTTTCAAATGTTTCGTCTTTGAACTACAATTCACATTTGTACGTGGATGATCACTTTTAGAGATAAAATTAGATGTTTAAAGTGATTTACAAGCTTCCAGGGGCCCTAAACACAAGATATGAGGAATGGGTAAATATGAATGAAAATGGCCAATTTATTCACTCTGAGGCCTTAAAAAGTTTTTCTCCACTCCAGAAAGTGAATTAAATAACATTTGTAGGCCTTTATTGTTCAATCAAAAACGCCCGATTTTTGACGAAAGAGATAACCACCCCCCCTCACGACATGCTTCAGAAACTAAAAAAATGGTCCGTTTTCAAATGTTGCCTCTTTGAACTACAATTCACATTTGTACGTGGAAAAGCACTTTTAGAGCTAAAATGAGATGTTTAAAGTGATTTTTAAGCCTCCAGGGGCCCTAAACACAAGATTTGAGAAATGGGTAAAAGTGAATGAAAATGGACAATTTACTCACTCTGAGGCCTTAAAAAGTGATTCTCCTCCACGGGAAGTGAATTAAATACCATTTGGAGGCCTTTATTGTTCAAGCGAAAACGCCTGATTTTTGATGAAAGAGATAACCACCCCCCCTTACGACATGCTTCTGAAACTAAAAAAATGGTTCATTTTCAAATGTTGCGTCTTTGAACCACAATTAACATTGTACGTGGATAATCACTTTTAGAGATAAAATGAGATGTTTAAAGTGATTTTCAAGCTTCCAGAGGACCTAAACACGAGATTTGAGAAATGGGTAAACGTGAATGAAAATGGCCAATTTACTCACTCTGCGGCCTTAAAAAGTGTTTCTCCTCCACGGAAAGTGAATAAAATAACATTTGGATGCCTTTATTGTTCAATCTAAAACGCCCGTTTTTTGGTGAAAAAGATAACCACCCCCCCTTACGACATGCTTCAGAAACGAAAAAAATGGTCCATTTTTAAATGTTGCGTCTTTGAACTACAATTCACATTTGTACGTGGATAATCACTTTTAGAGATAAAATTAGATGTTTAAAGTGATTTACAAGCTTCCAGGGGCCCTAAACACAAGATATGAGGAATGGGTAAATATGAATGAAAATGGCCAATTTATTCACTCTGAGGCCTTAAAAAGTTTTTCTCCACTCCAGAAAGTGAATTAAATAACATTTGCAGGCCTTTATTGTTCAATCAAAAACGCCCGATTTTTGACGAAAGAGATAACCACCCCCCCTTACGACATGCTTCAGAAACGAAAAAAATGGCCCGTTTTCAAATGTTGCGTCTTTGAATGACAATCCACATTTGTACGTGGATAATCACTTTTAGAGCTAAAATTAGATGTTTAAAGTGATTTTTAAGCCTCCAGGGGCCCTAAACACAAGATTTGAGAAATGGGTAAAAGTGAATGAAAATGGACAATTTACTCACTCTGAGGCCTTAAAAAGTGGTTCTCCTCCACGGGAAGTGAATTAAATACCATTTGGAGGCCTTTATTGTTCAAGCGAAAACGCCTGATTTTTGATGAAAGAGATAACCACCCCCCCTTACGACATGCTTCAGAAACTAAAAAAAATGGTCTGGTTCATTTTCAAATGTTGCGCCTTTGAACTACAATTAACATTCTACGTGGATAATCACTTTTAGAGATAAAATGAGATGTTTAAAGTGATTTTCAAGCTTCCAGGGGCCCTAAACAAGAGATTTGAGAAATGGGTAAACGTGAATGAAAATAGCCAATTTACTCACTCTGCGGCCATAAAAGTGTTTCTCCTCCACGGAAAGTGAATAAAATAACATTTGGATGCCTTTATTGTTCAATCAAAAACGCCCGTTTTTTGGTGAAAAAGATAACCACCGCCCCTTACGACATGCTTCAGAAACGAAAAAATTGGTCCATTTTCAAATGTTTCGTCTTTGAACTACAATTCACATTTGTACGTGGATGATCACTTTTAGAGATAAAATTAGATGTTTAAAGTGATTTACAAGCTTCCAGGGGCCCTAAACACAAGATATGAGGAATGGGTAAATATGAATGAAAATGGCCAATTTATTCACTCTGAGGCCTTAAAAAGTTTTTCTCCACCCCAGAAAGTGAATTAAATAACATTTGTAGGCCTTTATTGTTCAATCAAAAACGCCCGATTTTTGACGAAAGAGATAACCACCCCCCCTTACGACATGCTTCAGAAACTAAAAAAATGGTCCGTTTTCAAATGTTGCCTCTTTGAGCTACAATTCACATTTGTACGTGGAAAAGCACTTTTAAAGATCAAATGAGATGTTTAAGTGATTTTCATGCTTCCAGGGGCCTTAAACACAAGATTTGAGGAATGGGTAAAAGTGAATGAAAATGGCCAATTTACTCACTCTGAGGCCTTAAAAAGTGTTTCTCCTCCACGGGAAGTGAATTAAATAACATTTGTAGGCCTTTATTGTTCAAGCGAAAACGCCCGATTATTGACGAAAGAGATAACCACCCCCCCTTACGACATGCTTCAGAAACGAAAAAAATGGTCCGTTTTCAAATGTTGCGTCTTTGAATGACAATCCACATTTGTACGTGGATAATCACTTTTAGAGCTAAAATTAGATGTTTAAAGTGATTTCAAGCTTCCAGGGGCCCTAAACACAAGATTTGAGAAATGGGTAAAAGTGAATGAAAATGGCCAATTTACTCACTCTGAGGCCTTAAAAAGTGTTTCTCTTCCACGGGAAGTGAATTAAATACCATTTGGAGGCCTTTATTGTTCAAGCGAAAACGCCTGATTTTTGATGAAAGAGATAACCACCCCCCCTTACGACATGCTTCTGAAGCTAAAAAAATGGTTCATTTTCAAATGTTGCGTCTTTGAACCACAATTAACATGGTACGTGGATAATCACTTTTAGAGATAAAATGAGATGTTTAAAGTGATTTTCAACTTCCAGGGGCCCTAAACACTAGATTTGAGAAATGGGTAAACGTGAATGAAAATGGCCAATTTACTCACTCTGCGGCCTTAAAAAGTGTTTCTCCTCCACGGAAAGTGAATAAAATAACATTTGGATGCCTTTATTGTTCAATCAAAAACGCCCGTTTTTTGGTAAAAAGATAACCACCCCCCTTACGACATGCTTCAGAAACGAAAAAAATGGTCTATTTTCAAATGTTGCGTCTTTGAACTACAATTCACATTTGTACGTGGAAAAGCACTTTTAAAGATCAAATGAGATGTTTAAAGTGATTTTCATGCTTCCAGTCGCCTTAAACACAAGATTTGAGGAATGGGTAAAAGTGAATGAAAATGGCCAATTTTCTCACTCTGAGGCCTTAAAAAGTGTTTCTCCTCCACGGGAAGTGAATTAAATAACATTTGTAGGCCTTTATTGTTCAAGCGAAAACGCCCGATTATTGACGAAAGAGATAACCACCCCCCCTTATGACATGCTTCAGAAACGAAAAAAATGGTCCATTTTCAAATGTTGCGTCTTTGAATGACAATCCACATTTGTACGTGGATAATCACTTTTAGAGCTAAAATTAGATGTTTAAAGTGATTTCAAGCTTCCAGGGGCCCTAAACACAAGATTTGAGAAATGGGTAAACGTGAATGAAAATGGCCAATTTACTCACTCTGAGGCCTTAAAAAGTGTTTCTCCTCCACGGGAAGTGAATAAAATAACATTTGGAGGCCTTTATTGTTCAATCAAAAATGCCAGTTTTTTGGTGAAAGAGATAACCACCCCCCCTTACGACATGCTTCAGAAACGAAAAAATTGGTCCATTTTCAAATGTTGCGTCTTTGAACTACAATTCACATTTGTACGTGGATATTCACTTTTAGAGATAAAATTAGATGTTTAAAGTGATTTTTAAGCTTCCAGGGGCCCTAAACACAAGATTTGAGGAATGGGTAAATATGAATGAAAATGGCCAATTTATTCACTCTGAGGCCTTAAAAAGTTTTTCTCCACTCCAGAAAGTGAATTAAATAACATTTGCAGGCCTTTATTGTTCAATCAAAAACGCCCGATTTTTGACGAAAGAGATAACCACCCCCCCTTACGACATGCTTCAGAAACGAAAAAAATGGCCCGTTTTCAAATGTTGCGTCTTTGAATGACAATCCACATTTGTACGTGGATAATCACTTTTAGAGCTAAAATTAGATGTTTAAAGTGATTTTTAAGCCTCCAGGGGCCCTAAACACAAGATTTGAGAAATGGGTAAAAGTGAATGAAAATGGACAATTTACTCACTCTGAGGCCTTAAAAAGTGTTTCTCCTCCACGGGAAGTGAATTAAATACCATTTGGAGGCCTTTATTGTTCAAGCGAAAACGCCTGATTTTTGATGAAAGAGATAACCACCCCCCCTTACGACATGCTTCAGAAACTAAAAAAAATGGTCTGGTTCATTTTCAAATGTTGCGCCTTTGAACTACAATTAACATTGTACGTGGATAATCACTTTTAGAGATAAAATGAGATGTTTAAAGTGATTTTCAAGCTTCCAGGGGCCCTAAACACGAGATTTGAGAAATGGGTAAACGTGAATGAAAATAGCCAATTTACTCACTCTGCGGCCATAAAAGTGTTTCTCCTCCACGGAAAGTGAATAAAATAACATTTGGATGCCTTTATTGTTCAATCAAAAACGCCCGTTTTTTGGTGAAAAAGATAACCACCGCCCCTTACGACATGCTTCAGAAACGAAAAAATTGGTCCATTTTCAAATGTTTCGTCTTTGAACTACAATTCACATTTGTACGTGGATGATCACTTTTAGAGATAAAATTAGATGTTTAAAGTGATTTACAAGCTTCCAGGGGCCCTAAACACAAGATATGAGGAATGGGTAAATATGAATGAAAATGGCCAATTTATTCACTCTGAGGCCTTAAAAAGTTTTTCTCCACCCCAGAAAGTGAATTAAATAACATTTGTAGGCCTTTATTGTTCAATCAAAAACGCCCGATTTTTGACGAAAGAGATAACCACCCCCCCTTACGACATGCTTCAGAAACTAAAAAAATGGTCCGTTTTCAAATGTTGCCTCTTTGAGCTACAATTCACATTTGTACGTGGAAAAGCACTTTTAAAGATCAAATGAGATGTTTAAGTGATTTTCATGCTTCCAGGGGCCTTAAACACAAGATTTGAGGAATGGGTAAAAGTGAATGAAAATGGCCAATTTACTCACTCTGAGGCCTTAAAAAGTGTTTCTCCTCCACAGGAAGTGAATTAAATAACATTTGTAGGCCTTTATTGTTCAAGCGAAAACGCCCGATTATTGACGAAAGAGATAACCACCCCCCCTTACGACATGCTTCAGAAACGAAAAAAATGGTCCGTTTTCAAATGTTGCGTCTTTGAATGACAATCCACATTTGTACGTGGATAATCACTTTTAGAGCTAAAATTAGATGTTTAAAGTGATTTCAAGCTTCCAGGGGCCCTAAACACAAGATTTGAGAAATGGGTAAAAGTGAATGAAAATGGCCAATTTACTCACTCTGAGGCCTTAAAAAGTGTTTCTCTTCCACGGGAAGTGAATTAAATACCATTTGGAGGCCTTTATTGTTCAAGCGAAAACGCCTGATTTTTGATGAAAGAGATAACCACCCCCCCTTACGACATGCTTCTGAAGCTAAAAAAATGGTTCATTTTCAAATGTTGCGTCTTTGAACCACAATTAACATGGTACGTGGATAATCACTTTTAGAGATAAAATGAGATGTTTAAAGTGATTTTCAACTTCCAGGGGCCCTAAACACTAGATTTGAGAAATGGGTAAACGTGAATGAAAATGGCCAATTTACTCACTCTGCGGCCTTAAAAAGTGTTTCTCCTCCACGGAAAGTGAATAAAATAATATTTGGATGCCTTTATTGTTCAATCAAAAACGCCCGTTTTTTGGTAAAAAGATAACCACCCCCCTTACGACATGCTTCAGAAACGAAAAAAATGGTCTATTTTCAAATGTTGCGTCTTTGAACTACAATTCACATTTGTACGTGGAAAAGCACTTTTAAAGATCAAATGAGATGTTTAAAGTGATTTTCATGCTTCCAGTCGCCTTAAACACAAGATTTGAGGAATGGGTAAAAGTGAATGAAAATGGCCAATTTTCTCACTCTGAGGCCTTAAAAAGTGTTTCTCCTCCACGGGAAGTGAATTAAATAACATTTGTAGGCCTTTATTGTTCAAGCGAAAACGCCCGATTATTGACGAAAGAGATAACCACCCCCCCTTATGACATGCTTCAGAAACGAAAAAAATGGTCCATTTTCAAATGTTGCGTCTTTGAATGACAATCCACATTTGTACGTGGATAATCACTTTTAGAGCTAAAATTAGATGTTTAAAGTGATTTCAAGCTTCCAGGGGCCCTAAACACAAGATTTGAGAAATGGGTAAACGTGAATGAAAATGGCCAATTTACTCACTCTGAGGCCTTAAAAAGTGTTTCTCCTCCACGGGAAGTGAATAAAATAACATTTGGAGGCCTTTATTGTTCAATCAAAAATGCCAGTTTTTTGGTGAAAGAGATAACCACCCCCCCTTACGACATGCTTCAGAAACGAAAAAATTGGTCCATTTTCAAATGTTGCGTCTTTGAACTACAATTCACATTTGTACGTGGATATTCACTTTTAGAGATAAAATTAGATGTTTAAAGTGATTTTTAAGCTTCCAGGGGCCCTAAACACAAGATTTGAGGAATGGGTAAATATGAATGAAAATGGCCAATTTATTCACTCTGAGGCCTTAAAAAGTTTTTCTCCACTCCAGAAAGTGAATTAAATAACATTTGCAGGCCTTTATTGTTCAATCAAAAACGCCCGATTTTTGACGAAAGAGATAACCACCCCCCCTTACGACATGCTTCAGAAACGAAAAAAATGGCCCGTTTTCAAATGTTGCGTCTTTGAATGACAATCCACATTTGTACGTGGATAATCACTTTTAGAGCTAAAATTAGATGTTTAAAGTGATTTTTAAGCCTCCAGGGGCCCTAAACACAAGATTTGAGAAATGGGTAAAAGTGAATGAAAATGGACAATTTACTCACTCTGAGGCCTTAAAAAGTGTTTCTCCTCCACGGGAAGTGAATAAAATAACATTTGGAGGCCTTTATTGTTCAATCAAAAATGCCAGTTTTTTGGTGAAAGAGATAACCACCCCCCCTTACGACATGCTTCAGAAACGAAAAAATTGGTCCATTTTCAAATGTTGCGTCTTTGAACTACAATTCACATTTGTACGTGGATATTCACTTTTAGAGATAAAATTAGATGTTTAAAGTGATTTTTAAGCTTCCAGGGGCCCTAAACACAAGATTTGAGGAATGGGTAAATGTGAATGAAAATGGCCAATTTACTCACTCTGAGGCCTTAAAAAGTTTTTCTCCGCCCCAGAAAGTGAATTAAATAACATTTGTAGGCCTTTATTGTTCAATCAAAAACGCCCGATTTTTGATGAAAGAGATAACCACCCCCCCTTACGACATGCTTCAGAAACTAAAAAAAATGGTCTGTTTTCAAATGTTGCCTCTTTGAACTACAATTCACATTTGTACGTGGAAAATCACTTGTGAAGATAAAATGAGATGTTTAAAGTGATTTTCATGCTTCCAGGGACCTTAAACACGAGATTTGAGGAATGGGTAAAAGTGAATGAAAATGGCCAATTTACTCACTCTGCCGCCTTAAAAAGTGTTTCTCCTCCACGGGAAGTGAATTAAATACAATTTTTAGACCTTTATTGTTCAAGCGAAAACGCCCGATTATTGACGAAAGAGATAACCACCCCCCCTTACGACATGCTTCAGAAACGAAAAAAATGGTCCGTTTTCAAATGTTGCATCTTTGAACGACAATCCACATTTGTACGTGGATAAACACTTTTAGAGATCAAATGAGATGTTTAAGTGATTTTCATGCTTCCAGGGGCCTTCAACACAAGATTTGAGGAATGGGTAAAAGTGAATGAAAATGGCCAATTTACTCACTCTGAGGCCTTAAAAAGTGTTTCTCCTCCACGGGAAGTGAATTAAATACCATTTGGAGGCCTTTATTGTTCAAGCGAAAACGCCTGATTTTTGATCAAAGAGATAACCACCCCCCCTTACGACATGCTTCAGAAACGAAAAAAATGGTCCGTTTTCAAATGTTGCGTCTTTGAATGACAATCCACATTTGTACGTGGATAATCACTTTTAGAGCTAAAATTAGATGTTTAAAGTGATTTTCAAGCTTCCAGGGGCCCTAAACACAAGATATGAGGAATGGGTAAATATGAATGAAAATGGCCAATTTATTCACTCTGAGGCCTTAAAAAGTTTTTCTCCACTCCAGAAAGTGAATTAAATAACATTTGTAGGCCTTTATTGTTCAATCAAAAACGCCCGATTTTTGACGAAAGAGATAACCACCCCCCCTTACGACATGCTTCAGAAACTAAAAAAATGGTCCGTTTTCAAATGTTGCTTTTTTGAACTACAATTCACATTTGTACGTGGAAAAGCACTTTTAAAGATCAAATGAGATGTTTAAAGTGATTTTCATGCTTCCAGGGGCCTTAAACACAAGATTTGAGGAATGGGTAAAAGTGAATGAAAATGGCCAATTTACTCACTCTGAGGCCTTAAAAAGTGTTTCTCCTCAACGGGAAGTGAATTAAATAACATTTGTAGGCCTTTATTGTTCAAGCGAAAACGACCGATTATTGACGAAAGAGATAACCACCCCCCCTTACGACATGCTTCAGAAACAAAAAAAATGGTCCGTTTTCAAATGTTGCGTCTTTGAATGACAATCCACATTTGTACGTGGATAATCACTTTTAGAGCTAAAATTAGATGTTTAAAGTGATTTTCAAGCTTCCAGGGGCCCTAAACACAAGATTTGAGAAATGGGTAAAAGTGAATGAAAATGGCCAATTTACTCACTCTGAGGCCTTAAAAAGTGTTTCTCCTCCACGGGAAGTGAATTAAATACCATTTGGAGGCCTTTATTGTTCAACCGAAAACGCCTGATTTTTGATGAAAGAGATAACCACCCCCCCTTACGACATGCTTCTGAAACAAAAAAAATGGTTCATTTTCAAATGTTGCGTCTTTGAACTACAATTAACATTGTACGTGGATAATCACTTTTAGAGATAAAATGAGATGTTTAAAGTGATTTTCAAGCTTCCAGGGGACCTAAACACGAGATTTGAGAAATGGGTAAACATGAATGAAAATAGCCAATTTACTCACTCTGCGGCCATAAAAGTGTTTCTCCTCCACGGAAAGTGAATAAAATAACATTTGGATGCCTTTATTGTTCAATCAAAAACGCCCGTTTTTTGGTGAAAAAGATAACCACCGCCCCTTACGACATGCTTCAGAAACGAAAAAATTGGTCCATTTTCAAATGTTTCGTCTTTGAACTACAATTCACATTTGTACGTGGATGATCACTTTTAGAGATAAAATTAGATGTTTAAAGTGATTTACAAGCTTCCAGGGGCCCTAAACACAAGATATGAGGAATGGGTAAATATGAATGAAAATGGCCAATTTATTCACTCTGAGGCCTTAAAAAGTTTTTCTCCACTCCAGAAAGTGAATTAAATAACATTTGTAGGCCTTTATTGTTCAATCAAAAACGCCCGATTTTTGACGAAAGAGATAACCACCCCCCCTCACGACATGCTTCAGAAACTAAAAAAATGGTCCGTTTTCAAATGTTGCCTCTTTGAACTACAATTCACATTTGTACGTGGAAAAGCACTTTTAGAGCTAAAATGAGATGTTTAAAGTGATTTTTAAGCCTCCAGGGGCCCTAAACACAAGATTTGAGAAATGGGTAAAAGTGAATGAAAATGGACAATTTACTCACTCTGAGGCCTTAAAAAGTGATTCTCCTCCACGGGAAGTGAATTAAATACCATTTGGAGGCCTTTATTGTTCAAGCGAAAACGCCTGATTTTTGATGAAAGAGATAACCACCCCCCCTTACGACATGCTTCTGAAACTAAAAAAATGGTTCATTTTCAAATGTTGCGTCTTTGAACCACAATTAACATTGTACGTGGATAATCACTTTTAGAGATAAAATGAGATGTTTAAAGTGATTTTCAAGCTTCCAGAGGACCTAAACACGAGATTTGAGAAATGGGTAAACGTGAATGAAAATGGCCAATTTACTCACTCTGCGGCCTTAAAAAGTGTTTCTCCTCCACGGAAAGTGAATAAAATAACATTTGGATGCCTTTATTGTTCAATCTAAAACGCCCGTTTTTTGGTGAAAAAGATAACCACCCCCCCTTACGACATGCTTCAGAAACGAAAAAAATGGTCCATTTTTAAATGTTGCGTCTTTGAACTACAATTCACATTTGTACGTGGATAATCACTTTTAGAGATAAAATTAGATGTTTAAAGTGATTTACAAGCTTCCAGGGGCCCTAAACACAAGATATGAGGAATGGGTAAATATGAATGAAAATGGCCAATTTATTCACTCTGAGGCCTTAAAAAGTTTTTCTCCACTCCAGAAAGTGAATTAAATAACATTTGCAGGCCTTTATTGTTCAATCAAAAACGCCCGATTTTTGACGAAAGAGATAACCACCCCCCCTTACGACATGCTTCAGAAACGAAAAAAATGGCCCGTTTTCAAATGTTGCGTCTTTGAATGACAATCCACATTTGTACGTGGATAATCACTTTTAGAGCTAAAATTAGATGTTTAAAGTGATTTTTAAGCCTCCAGGGGCCCTAAACACAAGATTTGAGAAATGGGTAAAAGTGAATGAAAATGGACAATTTACTCACTCTGAGGCCTTAAAAAGTGGTTCTCCTCCACGGGAAGTGAATTAAATACCATTTGGAGGCCTTTATTGTTCAAGCGAAAACGCCTGATTTTTGATGAAAGAGATAACCACCCCCCCTTACGACATGCTTCAGAAACTAAAAAAAATGGTCTGGTTCATTTTCAAATGTTGCGCCTTTGAACTACAATTAACATTCTACGTGGATAATCACTTTTAGAGATAAAATGAGATGTTTAAAGTGATTTTCAAGCTTCCAGGGGCCCTAAACAAGAGATTTGAGAAATGGGTAAACGTGAATGAAAATAGCCAATTTACTCACTCTGCGGCCATAAAAGTGTTTCTCCTCCACGGAAAGTGAATAAAATAACATTTGGATGCCTTTATTGTTCAATCAAAAACGCCCGTTTTTTGGTGAAAAAGATAACCACCGCCCCTTACGACATGCTTCAGAAACGAAAAAATTGGTCCATTTTCAAATGTTTCGTCTTTGAACTACAATTCACATTTGTACGTGGATGATCACTTTTAGAGATAAAATTAGATGTTTAAAGTGATTTACAAGCTTCCAGGGGCCCTAAACACAAGATATGAGGAATGGGTAAATATGAATGAAAATGGCCAATTTATTCACTCTGAGGCCTTAAAAAGTTTTTCTCCACCCCAGAAAGTGAATTAAATAACATTTGTAGGCCTTTATTGTTCAATCAAAAACGCCCGATTTTTGACGAAAGAGATAACCACCCCCCCTTACGACATGCTTCAGAAACTAAAAAAATGGTCCGTTTTCAAATGTTGCCTCTTTGAGCTACAATTCACATTTGTACGTGGAAAAGCACTTTTAAAGATCAAATGAGATGTTTAAGTGATTTTCATGCTTCCAGGGGCCTTAAACACAAGATTTGAGGAATGGGTAAAAGTGAATGAAAATGGCCAATTTACTCACTCTGAGGCCTTAAAAAGTGTTTCTCCTCCACGGGAAGTGAATTAAATAACATTTGTAGGCCTTTATTGTTCAAGCGAAAACGCCCGATTATTGACGAAAGAGATAACCACCCCCCCTTACGACATGCTTCAGAAACGAAAAAAATGGTCCGTTTTCAAATGTTGCGTCTTTGAATGACAATCCACATTTGTACGTGGATAATCACTTTTAGAGCTAAAATTAGATGTTTAAAGTGATTTCAAGCTTCCAGGGGCCCTAAACACAAGATTTGAGAAATGGGTAAAAGTGAATGAAAATGGCCAATTTACTCACTCTGAGGCCTTAAAAAGTGTTTCTCTTCCACGGGAAGTGAATTAAATACCATTTGGAGGCCTTTATTGTTCAAGCGAAAACGCCTGATTTTTGATGAAAGAGATAACCACCCCCCCTTACGACATGCTTCTGAAGCTAAAAAAATGGTTCATTTTCAAATGTTGCGTCTTTGAACCACAATTAACATGGTACGTGGATAATCACTTTTAGAGATAAAATGAGATGTTTAAAGTGATTTTCAACTTCCAGGGGCCCTAAACACTAGATTTGAGAAATGGGTAAACGTGAATGAAAATGGCCAATTTACTCACTCTGCGGCCTTAAAAAGTGTTTCTCCTCCACGGAAAGTGAATAAAATAACATTTGGATGCCTTTATTGTTCAATCAAAAACGCCCGTTTTTTGGTAAAAAGATAACCACCCCCCTTACGACATGCTTCAGAAACGAAAAAAATGGTCTATTTTCAAATGTTGCGTCTTTGAACTACAATTCACATTTGTACGTGGAAAAGCACTTTTAAAGATCAAATGAGATGTTTAAAGTGATTTTCATGCTTCCAGTCGCCTTAAACACAAGATTTGAGGAATGGGTAAAAGTGAATGAAAATGGCCAATTTTCTCACTCTGAGGCCTTAAAAAGTGTTTCTCCTCCACGGGAAGTGAATTAAATAACATTTGTAGGCCTTTATTGTTCAAGCGAAAACGCCCGATTATTGACGAAAGAGATAACCACCCCCCCTTATGACATGCTTCAGAAACGAAAAAAATGGTCCATTTTCAAATGTTGCGTCTTTGAATGACAATCCACATTTGTACGTGGATAATCACTTTTAGAGCTAAAATTAGATGTTTAAAGTGATTTCAAGCTTCCAGGGGCCCTAAACACAAGATTTGAGAAATGGGTAAACGTGAATGAAAATGGCCAATTTACTCACTCTGAGGCCTTAAAAAGTGTTTCTCCTCCACGGGAAGTGAATAAAATAACATTTGGAGGCCTTTATTGTTCAATCAAAAATGCCAGTTTTTTGGTGAAAGAGATAACCACCCCCCCTTACGACATGCTTCAGAAACGAAAAAATTGGTCCATTTTCAAATGTTGCGTCTTTGAACTACAATTCACATTTGTACGTGGATATTCACTTTTAGAGATAAAATTAGATGTTTAAAGTGATTTTTAAGCTTCCAGGGGCCCTAAACACAAGATTTGAGGAATGGGTAAATATGAATGAAAATGGCCAATTTATTCACTCTGAGGCCTTAAAAAGTTTTTCTCCACTCCAGAAAGTGAATTAAATAACATTTGCAGGCCTTTATTGTTCAATCAAAAACGCCCGATTTTTGACGAAAGAGATAACCACCCCCCCTTACGACATGCTTCAGAAACGAAAAAAATGGCCCGTTTTCAAATGTTGCGTCTTTGAATGACAATCCACATTTGTACGTGGATAATCACTTTTAGAGCTAAAATTAGATGTTTAAAGTGATTTTTAAGCCTCCAGGGGCCCTAAACACAAGATTTGAGAAATGGGTAAAAGTGAATGAAAATGGACAATTTACTCACTCTGAGGCCTTAAAAAGTGTTTCTCCTCCACGGGAAGTGAATTAAATACCATTTGGAGGCCTTTATTGTTCAAGCGAAAACGCCTGATTTTTGATGAAAGAGATAACCACCCCCCCTTACGACATGCTTCAGAAACTAAAAAAAATGGTCTGGTTCATTTTCAAATGTTGCGCCTTTGAACTACAATTAACATTGTACGTGGATAATCACTTTTAGAGATAAAATGAGATGTTTAAAGTGATTTTCAAGCTTCCAGGGGCCCTAAACACGAGATTTGAGAAATGGGTAAACGTGAATGAAAATAGCCAATTTACTCACTCTGCGGCCATAAAAGTGTTTCTCCTCCACGGAAAGTGAATAAAATAACATTTGGATGCCTTTATTGTTCAATCAAAAACGCCCGCTTTTTGGTGAAAAAGATAACCACCGCCCCTTACGACATGCTTCAGAAACGAAAAAATTGGTCCATTTTCAAATGTTTCGTCTTTGAACTACAATTCACATTTGTACGTGGATGATCACTTTTAGAGATAAAATTAGATGTTTAAAGTGATTTACAAGCTTCCAGGGGCCCTAAACACAAGATATGAGGAATGGGTAAATATGAATGAAAATGGCCAATTTATTCACTCTGAGGCCTTAAAAAGTTTTTCTCCACCCCAGAAAGTGAATTAAATAACATTTGTAGGCCTTTATTGTTCAATCAAAAACGCCCGATTTTTGACGAAAGAGATAACCACCCCCCCTTACGACATGCTTCAGAAACTAAAAAAATGGTCCGTTTTCAAATGTTGCCTCTTTGAGCTACAATTCACATTTGTACGTGGAAAAGCACTTTTAAAGATCAAATGAGATGTTTAAGTGATTTTCATGCTTCCAGGGGCCTTAAACACAAGATTTGAGGAATGGGTAAAAGTGAATGAAAATGGCCAATTTACTCACTCTGAGGCCTTAAAAAGTGTTTCTCCTCCACAGGAAGTGAATTAAATAACATTTGTAGGCCTTTATTGTTCAAGCGAAAACGCCCGATTATTGACGAAAGAGATAACCACCCCCCCTTACGACATGCTTCAGAAACGAAAAAAATGGTCCGTTTTCAAATGTTGCGTCTTTGAATGACAATCCACATTTGTACGTGGATAATCACTTTTAGAGCTAAAATTAGATGTTTAAAGTGATTTCAAGCTTCCAGGGGCCCTAAACACAAGATTTGAGAAATGGGTAAAAGTGAATGAAAATGGCCAATTTACTCACTCTGAGGCCTTAAAAAGTGTTTCTCTTCCACGGGAAGTGAATTAAATACCATTTGGAGGCCTTTATTGTTCAAGCGAAAACGCCTGATTTTTGATGAAAGAGATAACCACCCCCCCTTACGACATGCTTCTGAAGCTAAAAAAATGGTTCATTTTCAAATGTTGCGTCTTTGAACCACAATTAACATGGTACGTGGATAATCACTTTTAGAGATAAAATGAGATGTTTAAAGTGATTTTCAACTTCCAGGGGCCCTAAACACTAGATTTGAGAAATGGGTAAACGTGAATGAAAATGGCCAATTTACTCACTCTGCGGCCTTAAAAAGTGTTTCTCCTCCACGGAAAGTGAATAAAATAATATTTGGATGCCTTTATTGTTCAATCAAAAACGCCCGTTTTTTGGTAAAAAGATAACCACCCCCCTTACGACATGCTTCAGAAACGAAAAAAATGGTCTATTTTCAAATGTTGCGTCTTTGAACTACAATTCACATTTGTACGTGGAAAAGCACTTTTAAAGATCAAATGAGATGTTTAAAGTGATTTTCATGCTTCCAGTCGCCTTAAACACAAGATTTGAGGAATGGGTAAAAGTGAATGAAAATGGCCAATTTTCTCACTCTGAGGCCTTAAAAAGTGTTTCTCCTCCACGGGAAGTGAATTAAATAACATTTGTAGGCCTTTATTGTTCAAGCGAAAACGCCCGATTATTGACGAAAGAGATAACCACCCCCCCTTATGACATGCTTCAGAAACGAAAAAAATGGTCCATTTTCAAATGTTGCGTCTTTGAATGACAATCCACATTTGTACGTGGATAATCACTTTTAGAGCTAAAATTAGATGTTTAAAGTGATTTCAAGCTTCCAGGGGCCCTAAACACAAGATTTGAGAAATGGGTAAACGTGAATGAAAATGGCCAATTTACTCACTCTGAGGCCTTAAAAAGTGTTTCTCCTCCACGGGAAGTGAATAAAATAACATTTGGAGGCCTTTATTGTTCAATCAAAAATGCCAGTTTTTTGGTGAAAGAGATAACCACCCCCCCTTACGACATGCTTCAGAAACGAAAAAATTGGTCCATTTTCAAATGTTGCGTCTTTGAACTACAATTCACATTTGTACGTGGATATTCACTTTTAGAGATAAAATTAGATGTTTAAAGTGATTTTTAAGCTTCCAGGGGCCCTAAACACAAGATTTGAGGAATGGGTAAATATGAATGAAAATGGCCAATTTATTCACTCTGAGGCCTTAAAAAGTTTTTCTCCACTCCAGAAAGTGAATTAAATAACATTTGCAGGCCTTTATTGTTCAATCAAAAACGCCCGATTTTTGACGAAAGAGATAACCACCCCCCCTTACGACATGCTTCAGAAACGAAAAAAATGGCCCGTTTTCAAATGTTGCGTCTTTGAATGACAATCCACATTTGTACGTGGATAATCACTTTTAGAGCTAAAATTAGATGTTTAAAGTGATTTTTAAGCCTCCAGGGGCCCTAAACACAAGATTTGAGAAATGGGTAAAAGTGAATGAAAATGGACAATTTACTCACTCTGAGGCCTTAAAAAGTGTTTCTCCTCCACGGGAAGTGAATTAAATACCATTTGGAGGCCTTTATTGTTCAAGCGAAAACGCCTGATTTTTGATGAAAGAGATAACCACCCCCCCTTACGACATGCTTCAGAAACTAAAAAAAATGGTCTGGTTCATTTTCAAATGTTGCGCCTTTGAACTACAATTAACATTGTACGTGGATAATCACTTTTAGAGATAAAATGAGATGTTTAAAGTGATTTTCAAGCTTCCAGGGGCCCTAAACACGAGATTTGAGAAATGGGTAAACGTGAATGAAAATAGCCAATTTACTCACTCTGCGGCCATAAAAGTGTTTCTCCTCCACGGAAAGTGAATAAAATAACATTTGGATGCCTTTATTGTTCAATCAAAAACGCCCATTTTTTGGTGAAAAAGATAACCACCGCCCCTTACGACATGCTTCAGAAACGAAAAAATTGGTCCATTTTCAAATGTTTCGTCTTTGAACTACAATTCACATTTGTACATGGATGATCACTTTTAGAGATAAAATTAGATGTTTAAAGTGATTTACAAGCTTCCAGGGGCCCTAAACACAAGATATGAGGAATGGGTAAATATGAATGAAAATGGCCAATTTATTCACTCTGAGGCCTTAAAAAGTTTTTCTCCACCCCAGAAAGTGAATTAAATAACATTTGTAGGCCTTTATTGTTCAATCAAAAACGCCCGATTTTTGACGAAAGAGATAACCACCCCCCCTTACGACATGCTTCAGAAACTAAAAAAATGGTCCGTTTTCAAATGTTGCCTCTTTGAGCTACAATTCACATTTGTACGTGGAAAAGCACTTTTAAAGATCAAATGAGATGTTTAAGTGATTTTCATGCTTCCAGGGGCCTTAAACACAAGATTTGAGGAATGGGTAAAAGTGAATGAAAATGGCCAATTTACTCACTCTGAGGCCTTAAAAAGTGTTTCTCCTCCACGGGAAGTGAATTAAATAACATTTGTAGGCCTTTATTGTTCAAGCGAAAACGCCCGATTATTGACGAAAGAGATAACCACCCCCCCTTACGACATGCTTCAGAAACGAAAAAAATGGTCCGTTTTCAAATGTTGCGTCTTTGAATGACAATCCACATTTGTACGTGGATAATCACTTTTAGAGCTAAAATTAGATGTTTAAAGTGATTTCAAGCTTCCAGGGGCCCTAAACACAAGATTTGAGAAATGGGTAAAAGTGAATGAAAATGGCCAATTTACTCACTCTGAGGCCTTAAAAAGTGTTTCTCTTCCACGGGAAGTGAATTAAATACCATTTGGAGGCCTTTATTGTTCAAGCGAAAACGCCTGATTTTTGATGAAAGAGATAACCACCCCCCCTTACGACATGCTTCTGAAGCTAAAAAAATGGTTCATTTTCAAATGTTGCGTCTTTGAACCACAATTAACATGGTACGTGGATAATCACTTTTAGAGATAAAATGAGATGTTTAAAGTGATTTTCAACTTCCAGGGGCCCTAAACACTAGATTTGAGAAATGGGTAAACGTGAATGAAAATGGCCAATTTACTCACTCTGCGGCCTTAAAAAGTGTTTCTCCTCCACGGAAAGTGAATAAAATAACATTTGGATGCCTTTATTGTTCAATCAAAAACGCCTGTTTTTTGGTAAAAAGATAACCACCCCCCTTACGACATGCTTCAGAAACGAAAAAAATGGTCTATTTTCAAATGTTGCGTCTTTGAACTACAATTCACATTTGTACGTGGAAAAGCACTTTTAAAGATCAAATGAGATGTTTAAAGTGATTTTCATGCTTCCAGTCGCCTTAAACACAAGATTTGAGGAATGGGTAAAAGTGAATGAAAATGGCCAATTTTCTCACTCTGAGGCCTTAAAAAGTGTTTCTCCTCCACGGGAAGTGAATTAAATAACATTTGTAGGCCTTTATTGTTCAAGCGAAAACGCCCGATTATTGACGAAAGAGATAACCACCCCCCCTTATGACATGCTTCAGAAACGAAAAAAATGGTCCATTTTCAAATGTTGCGTCTTTGAATGACAATCCACATTTGTACGTGGATAATCACTTTTAGAGCTAAAATTAGATGTTTAAAGTGATTTCAAGCTTCCAGGGGCCCTAAACACAAGATTTGAGAAATGGGTAAACGTGAATGAAAATGGCCAATTTACTCACTCTGAGGCCTTAAAAAGTGTTTCTCCTCCACGGGAAGTGAATAAAATAACATTTGGAGGCCTTTATTGTTCAATCAAAAATGCCAGTTTTTTGGTGAAAGAGATAACCACCCCCCCTTACGACATGCTTCAGAAACGAAAAAATTGGTCCATTTTCAAATGTTGCGTCTTTGAACTACAATTCACATTTGTACGTGGATATTCACTTTTAGAGATAAAATTAGATGTTTAAAGTGATTTTTAAGCTTCCAGGGGCCCTAAACACAAGATTTGAGGAATGGGTAAATGTGAATGAAAATGGCCAATTTACTCACTCTGAGGCCTTAAAAAGTTTTTCTCCGCCCCAGAAAGTGAATTAAATAACATTTGTAGGCCTTTATTGTTCAATCAAAAACGCCCGATTTTTGATGAAAGAGATAACCACCCCCCCTTACGACATGCTTCAGAAACTAAAAAAAATGGTCTGTTTTCAAATGTTGCCTCTTTGAACTACAATTCACATTTGTACGTGGAAAATCACTTGTAAAGATAAAATGAGATGTTTAAAGTGATTTTCATGCTTCCAGGGACCTTAAACACGAGATTTGAGGAATGGGTAAAAGTGAATGAAAATGGCCAATTTACTCACTCTGCCGCCTTAAAAAGTGTTTCTCCTCCACGGGAAGTGAATTAAATACAATTTTTAGACCTTTATTGTTCAAGCGAAAACGCCCGATTATTGACGAAAGAGATAACCACCCCCCCTTACGACATGCTTCAGAAACGAAAAAAATGGTCCGTTTTCAAATGTTGCATCTTTGAACGACAATCCACATTTGTACGTGGATAAACACTTTTAGAGATCAAATGAGATGTTTAAGTGATTTTCATGCTTCCAGGGGCCTTCAACACAAGATTTGAGGAATGGGTAAAAGTGAATGAAAATGGCCAATTTACTCACTCTGAGGCCTTAAAAAGTGTTTCTCCTCCACGGGAAGTGAATTAAATACCATTTGGAGGCCTTTATTGTTCAAGCGAAAACGCCTGATTTTTGATCAAAGAGATAACCACCCCCCCTTACGACATGCTTCAGAAACGAAAAAAATGGTCCGTTTTCAAATGTTGCGTCTTTGAATGACAATCCACATTTGTACGTGGATAATCACTTTTAGAGCTAAAATTAGATGTTTAAAGTGATTTTCAAGCTTCCAGGGGCCCTAAACACAAGATATGAGGAATGGGTAAAAATGAATGAAAATGGCCAATTTATTCACTCTGAGGCCTTAAAAAGTTTTTCTCCACTCCAGAAAGTGAATTAAATAACATTTGTAGGCCTTTATTGTTCAATCAAAAACGCCCGATTTTTGACGAAAGAGATAACCACCCCCCCTTACGACATGCTTCAGAAACTAAAAAAATGGTCCGTTTTCAAATGTTGCTTTTTTGAACTACAATTCACATTTGTACGTGGAAAAGCACTTTTAAAGATCAAATGAGATGTTTAAAGTGATTTTCATGCTTCCAGGGGCCTTAAACACAAGATTTGAGGAATGGGTAAAAGTGAATGAAAATGGCCAATTTTCTCACTCTGAGGCCTTAAAAAGTGTTTCTCCTCCACGGGAAGTGAATTAAATAACATTTGTAGGCCTTTATTGTTCAAGCGAAAACGCCCGATTATTGACGAAAGAGATAACCACCCCCCCTTATGACATGCTTCAGAAACGAAAAAAATGGTCCATTTTCAAATGTTGCGTCTTTGAATGACAATCCACATTTGTACGTGGATAATCACTTTTAGAGCTAAAATTAGATGTTTAAAGTGATTTCAAGCTTCCAGGGGCCCTAAACACAAGATTTGAGAAATGGGTAAACGTGAATGAAAATGGCCAATTTACTCACTCTGAGGCCTTAAAAAGTGTTTCTCCTCCACGGGAAGTGAATAAAATAACATTTGGAGGCCTTTATTGTTCAATCAAAAATGCCAGTTTTTTGGTGAAAGAGATAACCACCCCCCCTTACGACATGCTTCAGAAACGAAAAAATTGGTCCATTTTCAAATGTTGCGTCTTTGAACTACAATTCACATTTGTACGTGGATATTCACTTTTAGAGATAAAATTAGATGTTTAAAGTGATTTTTAAGCTTCCAGGGGCCCTAAACACAAGATTTGAGGAATGGGTAAATGTGAATGAAAATGGCCAATTTACTCACTCTGAGGCCTTAAAAAGTTTTTCTCCGCCCCAGAAAGTGAATTAAATAACATTTGTAGGCCTTTATTGTTCAATCAAAAACGCCCGATTTTTGATGAAAGAGATAACCACCCCCCCTTACGACATGCTTCAGAAACTAAAAAAATGGTCTGTTTTCAAATGTTGCCTCTTTGAACTACAATTCACATTTGTACGTGGAAAATCACTTGTAAAGATAAAATGAGATGTTTAAAGTGATTTTCATGCTTCCAGGGACCTTAAACACGAGATTTGAGGAATGGGTAAAAGTGAATGAAAATGGCCAATTTACTCACTCTGCCGCCTTAAAAAGTGTTTCTCCTCCACGGGAAGTGAATTAAATACAATTTTTAGACCTTTATTGTTCAAGCGAAAACGCCCGATTATTGACGAAAGAGATAACCACCCCCCCTTACGACATGCTTCAGAAACGAAAAAAATGGTCCGTTTTCAAATGTTGCATCTTTGAACGACAATCCACATTTGTACGTGGATAAACACTTTTAGAGATCAAATGAGATGTTTAAGTGATTTTCATGCTTCCAGGGGCCTTCAACACAAGATTTGAGGAATGGGTAAAAGTGAATGAAAATGGCCAATTTACTCACTCTGAGGCCTTAAAAAGTGTTTCTCCTCCACGGGAAGTGAATTAAATACCATTTGGAGGCCTTTATTGTTCAAGCGAAAACGCCTGATTTTTGATCAAAGAGATAACCACCCCCCCTTACGACATGCTTCAGAAACGAAAAAAATGGTCCGTTTTCAAATGTTGCGTCTTTGAATGACAATCCACATTTGTACGTGGATAATCACTTTTAGAGCTAAAATTAGATGTTTAAAGTGATTTTCAAGCTTCCAGGGGCCCTAAACACAAGATTTGAGAAATGGGTAAAAGTGAATGAAAATGGCCAATTTACTCACTCTGAGGCCTTAAAAAGTGTTTCTCCTCCACGGGAAGTGAATTAAATACCATTTGGAGGCCTTTATTGTTCAAGCGAAAACGCCTGATTTTTGATGAAAGAGATAATCACCCCCCCTTACGACATGCTTCTGAAACAAAAAAAATGGTTCATTTTCAAATGTTGCGTCTTTGAACTACAATTCACATTTGTACGTGGATGATCACTTTTAGAGATAAAATTAGATGTTTAAAGTGATTTACAAGCTTCCAGGGGCCCTAAACACAAGATATGAGGAATGGGTAAATATGAATGAAAATGGCCAATTTATTCACTCTGAGGCCTTAAAAAGTTTTTCTCCACTCCAGAAAGTGAATTAAATAACATTTGTAGGCCTTTATTGTTCAATCAAAAACGCCCGATTTTTGACGAAAGAGATAACCAGCCCCCCTTACGACATGCTTCAGAAACTAAAAAAATGGTCCGTTTTCAAATGTTGCCTCTTTGAACTACAATTCACATTTGTACGTGGAAAAGCACTTTTAAAGATCAAATGAGATGTTTAAAGTGATTTTCATGCTTCCAGGGGCCTTAAACACAAGATTTGAGGTATGGGTAAAAGTGAATGAAAATGGCCAATTTACTCTCTCTGAGGCCTTAAAAAGTGTTTCTCCTCCACGGGAAGTGAATTAAATAACATTTGTAGGCCTTTATTGTTCAAGCGAAAACGCCCGATTATTGACGAAAGAGATAACCACCCCCCCTTACGACATGCTTCAGAAACGAAAAAAATGGCCCGTTTTCAAATGTTGCGTCTTTGAATGACAATCCACATTTGTACGTGGATAATCACTTTTAGAGCTAAAATTAGATGTTTAAAGTGATTTTTAAGCCTCCAGGGGCCCTAAACACAAGATTTGAGAAATGGGTAAAAGTGAATGAAAATGGACAATTTACTCACTCTGAGGCCTTAAAAAGTGTTTCTCCTCCACGGGAAGTGAATTAAATACCATTTGGAGGCCTTTATTGTTCAAGCGAAAACGCCTGATTTTTGATGAAAGAGATAACCACCCCCCCTTACGACATGCTTCTGAAACTAAAAAAATGGTTCATTTTCAAATGTTGCGTCTTTGAACCACAATTAACATTGTACGTGGATAATCACTTTTAGAGATAAAATGAGATGTTTAAAGTGATTTTCAAGCTTCCAGGGGACCTAAACACGAGATTTGAGAAATGGGTAAACATGAATGAAAATGGCCAATTTACTCACTCTGCGGCCTTAAAAGTGTTTCTCCTCTACGGAAAGTGAATAAAATAACATTTGGATGCCTTTATTGTTCAATCAAAAACGGCCGTTTTTTGGTGAAAAAGATATCCACCCCCCCTTACGACATGCTTCAGAAACTAAAAAAAATGGTCTGGTTCATTTTCAAATGTTGCGTCTTTGAACTACAATTAACATTGTACGTGGATAATCACTTTTAGAGATAAAATGAGATGTTTAAAGTGATTTTCAAGCTTCCAGGGGCCCTAAACACAAGATTTGAGAAATGGGTAAACGTGAATGAAAATGGCCAATTTACTCACTCTGCGGCCTTAAAAGTATTTCTCCTCCACGGAAAGTGAATAAAATACCATTTGGATGCCTTTATTGTTCAATCCAAAACGCCCCTTTTTTGGTGAAAAAGATAACCACCCCCCCTTACGACATGCTTCAGAAACGAAAAAATTGGTCCATTTTCAAATATTGCCTCTTTGAACTACAATTCACATTTGTAAGTGGAAAAGCACTTTTAAAGATCAAATGAGATGTTTAAGTGATTTTCATGCTTCCAGGGGCCTTAAACACAAGATTTGAGGAATGGGTAAAAGTGAATGAAAATGGCCAATTTACTCACTCTGATGCCTTAAAAAGTGTTTCTCCTCCACGGGAAGTGAATTAAATAACATTTGTAGGCCTTTATTGTTCAAGCGAAAACACCCGATTATTGACGAAAGAGATAACCACCCCCCCTTACGACATGCTTCAGAAACGAAAAAAATGGTCCTTTTTCAAATGTTGCGTCTTTGAATGACAATCCACATTTGTACGTGGATAATCATTTTTAGAGCTAAAATTAGATGTTTAAAGTGATTTTCAAGCTTCCAGGGGCCCTAAACACAAGATTTGAGAAATGGGTAAAAGTGAATGAAAATGGCCAATTTACTCACTCTGAGGCGTTAAAAAGTGTTTCTCCTCCACGGGAAGTTAATTAAATACCATTTGGAGGCCTTTATTGTTCAAGCGAAAACACATGATTTTTGATGAAAGAGATAACCACCCCCCCTTACGACGTGCTTCTGAAACTAAAAAAATGGTTCATTTTCAAATGTTGCGTCTTTGAACCACAATTAACATTGTACGTAGATAATCACTTTTAGAGATAAAATGAGATGTTTAAAGTGATTTTCAAGCTTCCAGGGGCCCTAAACACGAGATTTGAGAAATGGGTAAACATGAATGAAAATGGCCAATTTACTCACTCTGCGGCCTTAAAAGTGTTTCTCCTCTACGGAAAGTGAATAAAATAACATTTGGATGCCTTTATTGTTCAATCAAAAACGCCCGTTTTTTGGTGAAAAAGATAACCACCCCCCCTTACGACATGCTTCAGAAACGAAAAAATTGGTCCATTTTCAAATGTTGCGTCTTTGAACTACAATTCACATTTTTACGTGGATGATCACTTTTAGAGATAAAATTAGATGTTTAAAGTGATTTACAAGCTTCCAGGGGCCCTAAACACAAGATATGAGGAATGGGTAAATATGAATGAAAATGGCCAATTTATTCACTCTGAGGCCTTAAAAAGTTTTTCTCCACCCCAGAAAGTGAATTAAATAACATTTGTAGGCCTTTATTGTTCAATCAAAAATGCCCGATTTTTGACGAAAGCGATAACCACCCCCCCCTTACGACATGCTTCAGAAACTAAAAAAATGGTCTGTTTTCAAATGTTGCCTCTTTGAACTACAATTCACAATTGTAAGTGGGAAAGCACTTTTAAAGATCAAATGAGATGTTTAAGTGATTTTCATGCTTCCAGGGGCCTTAAACACAAGATTTGAGGAATGGGTAAAAGTGAATGAAAATGGCCAATTTACTCACTCTGAGGCCTTAAAAAGTGTTTCTCCTCCACGGGAAGTGAATTAAATAACATTTGTAGGCCTTTATTGTTCAAGCGAAAACGCCCGATTATTGACGAAAGAGATAACCACCCCCCTTACGACATGCTTCAGAAACGAAAAAAATGGTCCATTTTCAAATGTTGCGTCTTTGAACTACAATTCACATTTGTACGTGGATATTCACTTTTAGACATAAAATGAGATGTTTAAAGTGATTTTTAAGCTTCCAGGGGCCCTAAACCCAAGATTTGAGGAATGGGTAAATGTGAATGAAAATGGCCAATTTATTCACTCTGAGGTCTTAAAAAGTTTTTCTCCACCCCAGAAAGTGAATTAAATAACATTTGTAGGCCTTTATTGTTCAATCAAAAACGCCCGATTTTTGATGAAAGAGATAACCACCCCCCTTACGACATGCTTCAGAAACTAAAAAAAATGGTCTGTTTTCAAATGTTGCCTCTTTGAACTACAATTCACATTTGTACGTGGAAAATCACTTTTAAAGATCAAATGAGATGTTTAAAGTGATTTTCATGCATCCAGGGGCCTTAAACACGAGATTTGAGGAATGGGTAAAAGTGAATAAAAATGGCCAATTTACTCACTCTGCGGCCTTAAAAAGTGTTTCTCCTCCACGGGAAGTGAATTAAATAACATTTGGAGGCCTTTATTGTTCAAGCAAAAACGCCTGATTTTTGATGAAAGAGATAACCACCCCCCTTACGACATGCTTCTGAAACTAAAAAAATGGTTCATTTTCAAATGTTGCGTTTTGAACTACAATTAACATTGTACGTGGATAATCACTTTTAGAGATAAAGTGAGATGTTTAAAGTGATTTTCAAGCTTCCAGGGGCCCTAAACACAAGATTTGAGAAATGGGTAAAAGTGAATGAAAATGGCCAATTTACTCACTCTGAGGCCTTAAAAAGTGTTTCTCCTCTACGGGAAGGGAATAAAATAACATTTGGAGGCCTTTATTGTTCAATCAAAAATGCCAGTTTTTCGGTGAAAGAGATAACCACTCCCCCTTACGACATGCTTCAGAAACGAAAAAAATGGTCCATTTTCAAATGTTGCGTCTTTGAACTACAATTCACATTTGTACATGGATATTCACTTTTAGAGACAAAATTAGATGTTTAAAGTGATTTTTAAGCTTCCAGGGTCCCTAAACACAAGATTTGAGGAATGGGTAAATGTGAATGAAAATGGGCAATGTATTCACTCTGAGGCCTTAAAAAGTGTTTCTCCTTCACGGGAAGTGAATTAAATAACATTTGGAGGCCTTTATTGTTCAATCAAAAACGCCCGATTATTGACGAAAGAGATAACCACCCCCCCTTACGACATGCTTCAGAAACTAAAAAAATGGTCCATTTTCAAATGTTGCCTCTTTGAACTACATTTCACATTTGTATGTGGAAAATCACTTTTAAAGATCAAATGAGATGTTTAAAGTGATTTTCATGCTTCCAGGGGCCTTAAACACAAGATTTGAGGAATGGGTAAAAGTGAATGAAAATGGCCAATTTACTCACTCTGAGGCCTTAAAAGGTGTTTCTCCTCCACGGGAAGTGAATTAAATAACATTTGGAGGCCTTTATTGTTCAAGCGAAAATGCCTGATTTTTGATGAAAGAGATCACCACCCCCCTTACGACATGCTTCTGAAACTAAAAAAATGGTTCATTTTCAAATGTTGCGTCTTTGAACTACAATTAACATTGTACGTGGATAATCACTTTTAGAGATAAAGTGAGATGTTTAAAGTGATTTTCAAGCTTCCAGGGGCCCTAAACACAAGATTTGAGAAATGGGTAAACGTGAATGAAAATGACCAATTTGCTCACTCTGCGGCCTTAAAAAGTGTTTCTCCTCCACGGGAAGTGAATAAAATAGCATTTGGAGGCCTTTATTGTTCAATCAAAAATGCCAGTTTGTTGGTGAAAGAGATAACCACTCCCCCTTACGACATGCTTCAGAAACGAAAAAAATGGTCCATTTTCAAATGTTGCGTCTTTGACTACAATTCACATTTGTACGTGCATATTCACTTTTAGAGACAAAATTAGATGTTTAAAGTGATTTTTAAGCTTCCAGGGTCCCTAAACACAAGATTTGAGGAATGGGTAAATGTGAATGAAAATGGCCAATTTATTCACTCTGAGGCCTTAAAAAGTGTTTCTCCTTCACGGGAAGTGAATTAAATAACATTTGGAGGCCTTTATTGTTCAAGCGAAAACACCTGATTTTTGATGAAAGAGATAACCACCCCCCCTTACGACATGCTTCTGAAACTAAAAAAATGGTTCATTTTCAAATGTTGCGTCTTTGAACTACAATTACCATTGTACGTGGATAATCACTTTTAGAGATAAAGTGAGATGTTTAAAGTGATTTTCAAGCTTCCAGGGGCCCTAAACACAAGATTTGAGAAATGGGTAAACGTGAATGAAAATGACCAATTTACTCACTCTGCGGCCTTAAAAAGTGTTTCTCCTCCACGGGAAGTGAATAAAATAACATTTGGAGGCCTTTATTGTTCAATCAAAAATGCCAGTTTGTTGGTGAAAGAGATAACCACTCCCCCTTACGACATGCTTCAGAAACGAAAAAAATGGTCCATTTTCAAATGTTGCGTCTTTGAACTACAATTCACATTTGTACGTGGATATTCACTTTTAGAGACAAAATTAGATGTTTAAAGTGATTTTTAAGCTTCCAGGGTCCCTAAACACAAGATTTGAGGAATAGGTAAATGTGAATGAAAATGGCCAATTTATTCACTCTGAGGCCTTAAAAAGTGTTTCTCCTTCACGGGAAGTGAATTAAATAACATTTGCAGGCCTTTATTGTTCAATCAAAAACGCCCGATTTTTGACGAAAGAGATAACCACCCCCCCTTACGACATGCTTCAGAAACGAAAAAAATGGCCCGTTTTCAAATGTTGCGTCTTTGAATGACAATCCACATTTGTACGTGGATAATCACTTTTAGAGCTAAAATTAGATGTTTAAAGTGATTTTTAAGCCTCCAGGGGCCCTAAACACAAGATTTGAGAAATGGGTAAAAGTGAATGAAAATGGACAATTTACTCACTCTGAGGCCTTAAAAAGTGTTTCTCCTCCACGGGAAGTGAATTAAATACCATTTGGAGGCCTTTATTGTTCAAGCGAAAACGCCTGATTTTTGATGAAAGAGATAACCACCCCCCCTTACGACATGCTTCTGAAACTAAAAAAATGGTTCATTTTCAAATGTTGCGTCTTTGAACCACAATTAACATTGTACGTGGATAATCACTTTTAGAGATAAAATGAGATGTTTAAAGTGATTTTCAAGCTTCCAGGGGACCTAAACACGAGATTTGAGAAATGGGTAAACGTGAATGAAAATGGCCAATTTACTCACTCTGCGGCCTTAAAAAGTGTTTCTCCTCCACGGAAAGTGAATAAAATAACATTTGGATGCCTTTATTGTTCAATCTAAAACGCCCGTTTTTTGGTGAAAAAGATAACCACCCCCCCTTACGACATGCTTCAGAAACTAAAAAAATGGTCCATTTTCAAATGTTGCCTCTTTGAACTACAATTCACATTTGTATGTGGAAAATCACTTTTAAAGATCAAATGAGATGTTTAAAGTGATTTTCATGCTTCCAGGGGCCTTAAACACAAGATTTGAGGAATGGGTAAAAGTGAATGAAAATGGCCAATTTACTCACTCTGAGGCCTTAAAAGGTGTTTCTCCTCCACGGGAAGTGAATTAAATTACATTTGGAGGCCTTTATTGTTCAAGCGAAAACGCCTGATTTTTGATGAAAGAGATAACCACCCCCCTTACGACATGCTTCTGAAACTAAAAAAATGGTTCATTTTCAAATGTTGCTTCTTTGAACTGCAATTAACATTGTACGTGGATAATCACTTTTAGAGATAAAGTGAGATGTTTAAAGTGATTTTCAAGCTTCCAGGGGACCTAAACACGAGATTTGAGAAATGGGTAAACGTGAATGAAAATGGCCAATTTACTCACTCTGCGGCCTTAAAAAGTGTTTCTCCTCCACGGAAAGTGAATAAAATAACATTTGGATGCCTTTATTGTTCAATCTAAAACGCCCGTTTTTTGGTGAAAAAGATAACCACCCCCCCTTACGACATGCTTCAGAAACGAAAAAAATGGTCCATTTTCAAATGTTGCGTCTTTGACTACAATTCACATTTGTACGTGGATATTCACTTTTAGAGACAAAATTAGATGTTTAAAGTGATTTTTAAGCTTCCAGGGTCCCTAAACACAAGATTTGAGGAATGGGTAAATGTGAATGAAAATGGCCAATTTATTCACTCTGAGGCCTTAAAAAGTGTTTCTCCTTCACGGGAAGTGAATTATATAACATTTGGAGGCCTTTATTGTTCAAGCGAAAACGCCTGATTTTTGATGAAAGAGATAACCACCCCCCCTTACGACATGCTTCAGAAACGAAAAAAATGGTCCGTTTTCAAATGTTGCATCTTTGAAAGACAATCCACATTTGTACGTGGATAAACACTTTTAGAGATAAAATTAGATGTTTAAAGTGATTTTCAAGCTTCCAGGGGCCCTAAACACAAGATTTGAGAAATGGGTAAAAGTGAATGAAAATGACCAATGTACTCACTCTGCGGCCTTAAAAAGTGTTTCTCCTCCACGGGAAGTGAGTAAAATAACATTTGGAAGCCTTTATTGTTCAATCAAAAATGCCAGTTTGTTGGTGAAAGAGATAACCACTCCCCCTTACGACATGCTTCAGAAACGAAAAAAATGGTCCATTTTCAAATGTTGCCTCTTTGAACTACAATTCACATTTGTATGTGGAAAATCACTTTTAAAGATCAAATCAGATGTTTAAAGTGATTTTCATGCTTCCAGGGGCCTTAAACACAAGATTTGAGGAATGGGTAAAAGTGAATGAAAATGGCCAATTTACTCACTCTGAGGCCTTAAAAGGTGTTTCTCCTCCAAGGGAAGTCAATTAAATAACATTTGGAGGCCTTTATTGTTCAAGCGAAAACGCCTGATTTTTGATGAAAGAGATATCCACCCCCCTTACGACATGCTTCTGAAACTAAAAAAATGGTTCATTTTCAAATGTTGCGTCTTTGAACTACAATTAACATTGTACGTGGATAATCACTTTTAGAGATAAAGTGAGATGTTTAAAGTGATTTTCAAGCTTCCAGGGGCCCTAAACACAAGATTTGAGAAATGAGTAAACGTGAATGAAAATGACCAATTTACTCACTCTGCGGCCTTAAAAAGTGTTTCTCCTCCACGGGAAGTGAATAAAATAACATTTGGAGGCCTTTATTGTTCAATCAAAAATGCCAGTTTGTTGGTGAAAGAGATAACCACTCCCCCTTACGACATGCTTCAGAAACTAAAAAAATGGTCCATTTTCAAATGTTGCGTCTTTGAACTACAATTCACATTTGTACGTGGATATTCACTTTTAGAGACAAAATTAGATGTTTAAAGGGATTTTTAAGCTTCCAGGGTCCCTAAACACAAGATTTGAGGAATGGGTAAATGTGAATGAAAATGGCCAATTTATTAACTCTGAGGCCTTAAAAAGTGTTTCTCCTTCACGGGAAGTGAATTAAATAACATTTGGAGGCCTTTATTGTTCAATCAAAAACGCCCGATTATTGACGAAAGAGATAACCACCCCCCCCTTACGACATGCTTCAGAAACTAAAAAAATGGTCCATTTTCAAATGTTGCCTCTTTGAACTACAATTCACATTTGTATGTGGAAAATCACTTTTAAAGATCAAATGAGATGTTTAAAGTGATTTTCATGCTTCCAGGGGCCTTAAACACAAGATTTGAGAAATGGGTAAACGTGAATGAAAATGACCAATTTACTCACTCTGCGGCCTTAAAAAGTGTTTCTCCTCCACGGGAAGTGAATAAAATAACATTTGGAGGCCTTTATTGTTCAATCAAAAATGCCAGTTTTTAGTGAAAGAGATAACCACTCCCCCTTACGACATGCTTCAGAAACGAAAAAAATGGTCCATTTTCAAATGTTGCGTCTTTGACTACAATTCACATTTGTACGTGGATATTCACTTTTAGAGACAAAATTAGATGTTTAAAGTGATGTTTAGGCTTCCAGGGTCCATAAACACAAGATTTGAGGAATGGGTAAATGTGAATGAAAATGGCCAATTTATTCACTCTGAGGCCTTAAAAAGTGTTTCTCCTTCACGGGAAGTGAATTATATAAAATTTGGAGGCCTTTATTGTTCAAGCGAAAACGCCTGATTTTTGATGAAAGAGATAACCACCCCCCCTTACGACATGCTTCAGAAACGAAAAAAATGGTCCGTTTTCAAATGTTGCGTCTTTGAATGACAATCCACATTTGTACGTGGATAATCACTTTTAGAGCTAAAATTAGATGTTTAAAGTGATTTTCAAGCTTCCAGGGGCCCTCAACACAAGATTTGAGAAATGGGTAAAAGTGAATGAAAATGGCCAATTTACTCACTCTGAGGCCTTAAAAAGTGTTTCTCCTCCACGGGAAGTGAATTAAATACCATTTGGAGGCCTTTATTGTTCAAGTGAAAACGCCTGATTTTTGATGAAAGAGATAACCACCCCCCCTTACGACATGCTTCTGAAACAAAAAAAATGGTTCATTTTCAAATGTTGCGTCTTTGAACTACAATTAACATTGTACGTGGATAATCACTTTTAGAGATAAAATGAGATGTTTAAAGTGATTTTCAAGCTTCCAGGGGCCCTAAACACGAGATTTGAGAAATGGGTAAAAATGAATGAAAATGGCCAATTTACTCACTCTGCGGCCTTAAAAAGTGTTTCTCCTCCACGGAAAGTGAATAAAATAACATTTGGATGCCTTTATTGTTCAATCAAAAACGCCCGTTTTTTGGTGAAAAAGATAACCACCCCCCCTTACAACATGCTTCAGAAACGAAAAAAATGGTCCATTTTCAAATGTTGCTTCTTTGAACTACAATTCACATTTGTACGTGGATGATCACTTTTAGAGATAAAATTAGATGTTTAAAGTGATTTACAAGCTTCCAGGGGCCCTAAACACAAGATATGAGGAATGGGTAAATATGAATGAAAATGGCCAATTTATTCACTCTGAGGCCTTAAAAAGTTTTTCTCCACTCCAGAAAGTGAATTAAATAACATTTGTAGGCCTTTATTGTTCAATCAAAAACGCCCGATTTTTGACGAAAGAGATAACCACCCCCCCTTACGACATGCTTCAGAAACTAAAAAAATGGTCCGTTTTCAAATGTTGCCTCTTTGAACTACAATTCACATTTGTACGTGGAAAAGCACTTTTAAAGATCAAATGAGATGTTTAAAGTGATTTTCATGCTTCCAGGGGCCTTAAACACAAGATTTGAGGAATGGGTAAAAGTGAATGAAAATGGCCAATTTACTCTCTCTGAGGCCTTAAAAAGTGTTTCTCCTCCACGGGAAGTGAATTAAATAACATTTGTAGGCCTTTATTGTTCAAGCGAAAACACCCGATTATTGACGAAAGAGATAACCACCCCCCCTTACGACATGCTTCAGAAACGAAAAAAATGGCCCGTTTTCAAACGTTGCGTCTTTGAATGACAATCCACATTTGTACGTGGATAATCACTTTTAGAGCTAAAATTAGATGTTTAAAGTGATTTTTAAGCCTCCAGGGGCCCTAAACACAAGATTTGAGAAATGGGTAAAAGTGAATGAAAATGGACAATTTACTCACTCTGAGGCCTTAAAAAGTGTTTCTCCTCCACGGGAAGTGAATTAAACAACATTTGGAGGCCTTTATTGTTCAAGCGAAAACGCCTGATTTTTGATGAAAGAGATAACCACCCCCCTTACGACATGCTTCTGAAACTAAAAAAATGGTTCATTTTCAAATGTTGCGTCTTTGAACTACAATTAACATTGTACGTGGATAATCACTTTTAGAGATAAAGTGAGATGTTTAAAGTGATTTTCAAGCTTCCAGGGGCCCTAAACACAAGATTTGAGAAATGGGTAAACGTGAATGAAAATGGCCAATTTACTCACTCTGCGGCCTTAAAAAGTGTTTCTCCTTTACGGGAAGTGAATAAAATACCATTTGTAGGCCTTTATTGTTCAATCAAAAACGGCCGTTTTTTGGTGAAAAAGATATCCACCCCCCCTTACGACATGCTTCAGAAACTAAAAAAAATGGTCTGGTTCATTTTCAAATGTTGCGTCTTTGAACTACAATTAACATTGTACGTGGATAATCACTTTTAGAGATAAAATGAGATGTTTAAAGTGATTTTCAAGCTTCCAGGGGCCCTAAACACAAGATTTGAGAAATGGGTAAACGTGAATGAAAATGGCCAATTTACTCACTCTGAGGCCTTAAAAAGTGTTTCTCTTCCACGGGAAGTGAATTAAATACCATTTGGAGGCCTTTATTGTTCAAGCGAAAACGCCTGATTTTTGATGAAAGAGATAACCACCCCCCCTTACGACATGCTTCTGAAGCTAAAAAAATGGTTCATTTTCAAATGTTGCGTCTTTGAACCACAATTAACATGGTACGTGGATAATCACTTTTAGAGATAAAATGAGATGTTTAAAGTGATTTTCAACTTCCAGGGGCCCTAAACACTAGATTTGAGAAATGGGTAAACGTGAATGAAAATGGCCAATTTACTCACTCTGCGGCCTTAAAAAGTGTTTCTCCTCCACGGAAAGTGAATAAAATAACATTTGGATGCCTTTATTGTTCAATCAAAAACGCCCGTTTTTTGGAGAAAAAGATAACCACCCCCCCTTACGACATGCTTCAGAAACGAAAAAAATGGTCCGTTTTCAAATGTTGCGTCTTTGAATGACAATCCACATTTGTACGTGGATAATCATTTTTAGAGTTAAAATTAGATGTTTAAAGTGATTTTCAAGCTTCCAGGGGCCCTAAACACAAGATTTGAGAAATGGGTAAAAGTGAATGAAAATGGCCAATTTACTCACTCTGAGGCGTTAAAAAGTGTTTCTCCTCCACGGGCAGTTAATTAAATACCATTTGGAGGCCTTTATTGTTCAAGCGAAAACACCTGATTTTTGATGAAAGAGATAACCACCCCCCCTTACGACGTGCTTCTGAAACTAAAAAAATGGTTCATTTTCAAATGTTGCGTCTTTAAACCACAATTAACATTGTACGTGGATAATCACTTTTAGAGATAAAATGAGATGTTTAAAGTGATTTTCAAGCTTCCAGGGGCCCTAAACACGAGATTTGAGAAATGGGTAAACATGAATGAAAATGGCCAATTTACTCACTCTGCGGCCTTAAAAGTGTTTCTCCTCTACGGAAAGTGAATAAAATAACATTTGGATGCCTTTATTGTTCAATCAAAAACGCCCGTTTTTTTGGTGAAAAAGATAACCACCCCCCCTTATGACATGCTTCAGAAACTAAAAAAAATGGTCTGGTTCATTTTCAAATGTTGCGCCTTTGAACTACAATTAACATTGTACGTGGATAATCACTTTTAGAGATAAAATGAGATGTTTAAAGTGATTTTCAAGCTTCCAGGGGCCCTAAACACGAGATTTGAGAAATGGGTAAACGTGAAGGAAAATGGCCAATTTACTCACTCTGCGGCCTTAAAAGTGTTTCTCCTCCACGGAAAGTGAATAGAATAACATTTGGATGCCTTTATTGTTCAATCAAAAACGCCCATTTTTTGGTGAAAAAGATAACCACCCCCCCTTACGACATGCTTCAGAAACGAAAAAATTGGTCCATTTTCAAATGTTGCGTCTTTGAACTACAATTCACATTTTTACGTGGATGATCACTTTTAGAGATAAAATTAGATGTTTAAAGTGATTTACAAGCTTCCAGGGGCCCTAAACACAAGATATGAGGAATGGGTAAATATGAATGAAAATGGCCAATTTATTCACTCTGAGGCCTTAAAAAGTTTTTCTCCACCCCAGAAAGTGAATTAAATAACATTTGTAGGCCTTTATTGTTCAATCAAAAATGCCCGATTTTTGACGAAAGCGATAACCACCCCCCCCTTACGACATGCTTCAGAAACTAAAAAAATGGTCCGTTTTCAAATGTTGCCTCTTTCAACTACAATTCACATTTGTAAGTGGGAAAGCACTTTTAAAGATCAAATGAGATGTTTAAGTGATTTTCATGCTTCCAGGGGCCTTAAACACAAGATTTGAGGAATGGGTAAAAGTGAATGAAAATGGCCAATTTACTCACTCTGAGGCCTTAAAAAGTGTTTCTCCTCCACGGGAAGTGAATTAAATAACATTTGTAGGCCTTTATTGTTCAAGCGAAAACGCCCGATTATTGACGAAAGAGATAACCACCCCTCTTACGACATGCTTCAGAAACGAAAAAAATGGTCCATTTTCAAATGTTGCGTCTTTGAACTACAATTCACATTTGTACGTGGATATTCACTTTTAGACATAAAATGAGATGTTTAAAGTGATTTTTAAGCTTCCAGGGGCCCTAAACACAAGATTTGAAGAATGGGTAAATGTGAATGAAAATGGCCAATTTATTCACTCTGAGGTCTTAAAAAGTTTTTCTCCACCCCAGAAAGTGAATTAAATAACATTTGTAGGCCTTTATTGTTCAATCAAAAACGCCCGATTTTTGATGAAAGAGATAACCACCCCCCCTTACGACATGCTTCAGAAACTAAAAAAAATGGTCTGTTTTCAAATGTTGCCTCTTTGAACTACAATTCACATTTGTACGTGGAAAATCACTTTTAAAGATCAAATGAGATGTTTAAAGTGATTTTCATGCTTCCAGGGGCCTTAAACACGAGATTTGAGGAATGGGTAAAAGTGAATAAAAATGGCCAATTTACTCACTCTGCGGCCTTAAAAAGTGTTTCTCCTACACGGGAAGTGAATTAAATAACATTTGTACACCTTTATTGTTCAAGTGAAAACGCCCGATTATTGACGAAAGAGATAACCACCCCCCCTTAAGACATGCATCAGAAACGAAAAAAATGGTCTGTTTTCAAATGTTGCATCTTTGAACGACAATCCACATTTGTACGTGGATAAACACTTTTAGAGATAAAATTAGATGTTTAAAGTGATTTTCAATCTTCCAGGGGCCCTAAACACAAGATTTGAGAAATGGGTAAAAGTGAATGAAAATGGCCAATTTACTCACTCTGAGGCCTTAAAAGGTGTTTCTCCTCCACGGGAAGTGAATTAAATAACATTTGGAGGCCTTTATTGTTCAAGCAAAAACGCCTGATTTTTGATGAAAGAGATAACCACCCCCCTTACGACATGCTTCTGAAACTAAAAAAATGGTTCATTTTCAAATGTTGCGTCTTTGAACTACAATTAACATTGTACGTGGATAATCACTTTTAGAGATAAAGTGAGATGTTTAAAGTGATTTTCATGCTTCCAGGGGCCCTAAACACAAGATTTGAGAAATGGGTAAACGTGAATGAAAATGACCAATTTACTCACTCTGCGGCCTTAAAAAGTGTTTCTCCTCTACGGGAAGTGAATAAAATAACATTTGGAGGCCTTTATTGTTCAATCAAAAATGCCAGTTTTTCGGTGAAAGAGATAACCACTCCCCCTTACGACATGCTTCAGAAACGAAAAAAATGGTCCATTTTCAAATGTTGCGTCTTTGAACTACAATTCACATTTGTACATGGATATTCACTTTTAGAGACAAAATTAGATGTTTAAAGTGATTTTTAAGCTTCCAGGGTCCCTAAACACAAGATTTGAGGAATGGGTAAATGTGAATGAAAATGGGCAATGTATTCACTCTGAGGCCTTAAAAAGTGTTTCTCCTTCACGGGAAGTGAATTAAATAACATTTGGAGGCCTTTATTGTTCAATCAAAAACGCCCGATTATTGACGAAAGAGATAACCACCCCCCCTTACGACATGCTTCAGAAACTAAAAAAATGGTCCATTTTCAAATGTTGCCTCTTTGAACTACAATTCACATTTGTATGTGGAAAATCACTTTTAAAGATCAAATGAGATGTTTAAAGTGATTTTCATGCTTCCAGGGGCCTTAAACACAAGATTTGAGGAATGGGTAAAAGTGAATGAAAATGGCCAATTTACTCACTCTGAGGCCTTAAAAGGTGTTTCTCCTCCACGGGAAGTGAATTAAATAACATTTGGAGGCCTTTATTGTTCAAGCGAAAATGCCTGATTTTTGATGAAAGAGATCACCACCCCCCTTACGACATGCTTCTGAAACTAAAAAAATGGTTCATTTTCAAATGTTGCGTCTTTGAACTACAATTAACATTGTACGTGGATAATCACTTTTAGAGATAAAGTGAGATGTTTAAAGTGATTTTCAAGCTTCCAGGGGCCCTAAACACAAGATTTGAGAAATGGGTAAACGTGAATGAAAATGACCAATTTACTCACTCTGCGGCCTTAAAAAGTGTTTCTCCTCCACGGGAAGTGAATGAAATAACATTTGGAGGCCTTTATTGTTTAATCAAAAATGCCAGTTTGTTGGTGAAAGAGATAACCACTCCCCCTTACGACATGCTTCAGAAACGAAAAAAATGGTCCATTTTCAAATGTTGCGTCTTTGAACTACAATTCACATTTGTACGTGGATATTCACTTTTAGAGACAAAATTAGATGTTTAAAGTGATTTTTAAGCTTCCAGGGTCCCTAAACACAAGATTTGAGGAATAGGTAAATGTGAATGAAAATGGCCAATTCATTCACTCTGAGGCCTTAAAAAGTGTTTCTCCTTCACGGGAAGTGAATTAAATAACATTTGGAGGCCTTTATTGTTCAATCAAAAACGCCCGATTATTGACGAAAGAGATAACCACCCCCCCTTACGACATGCTTCAGAAACTAAAAAAATGGTCCATTTTCAAATGTTGCCTCTTTGAACTACAATTCACATTTGTATGTGGAAAATCACTTTTAAAGATCAAATGAGATGTTTAAAGTGATTTTCATGCTTCCAGGGGCCTTAAACACAAGATTTGAGGAATGGGTAAAAGTGAATGAAAATGGCCAATTTACTCACTCTGAGGCCTTAAAAGGTGTTTCTCCTCCACGGGAAGTGAATTAAATTACATTTGGAGGCCTTTATTGTTCAAGCAAAAACGCCTGATTTTTGATGAAAGAGATAACCACCCCCCTTACGACATGCTTCTGAAACTAAAAAAATGGTTCATTTTCAAATGTTGCTTCTTTGAACTGCAATTAACATTGTACGTGGATAATCACTTTTAGAGATAAAGTGAGATGTTTAAAGTGATTTTCAAGCTTCCAGGGGCCCTAAACACAAGATTTGAGAAATGGGTAAACGTGAATGAAAATGACCAATTTACTCACTCTGCGGCCTTAAAAAGTGTTTCTCCTCCAAGGGAAGTGAATAAAATTACATTTGGAGGCCTTTATTGTTTAATCAAAAATGCCAGTTTTTTGGTGAAAGAGATAACCACTCCCCCTTACGACATGCTTCAGAAACGAAAAAAATGGTCCATTTTCAAATGTTGCGTCTTTGACTACAATTCACATTTGTACGTGGATATTCACTTTTAGAGACAAAATTAGATGTTTAAAGTGATTTTTAAGCCTCCAGGGGCCCTAAACAGAAGATTTGAAAAATGGGTAAAAGTGAATGAAAATGGACAATTTACTCACTCTGAGGCCTTAAAAAGTGTTTCTCCTCCACGGGAAGTGAATTAAACAACATTTGGAGGCCTTTATTGTTCAAGCGAAAACGCCTGATTTTTGATGAAAGAGATAACCACCCCCCTTACGACATGCTTCTGAAACTAAAAAAATGGTTCATTTTCAAATGTTGCGTCTTTGAACTACAATTAACATTGTACGTGGATAATCACTTTTAGAGATAAAGTGAGATGTTTAAAGTGATTTTCAAGCTTCCAGGGGCCCTAAACACAAGATTTGAGAAATGGGTAAACGTGAATGAAAATGGCCAATTTACTCACTCTGCGGCCTTAAAAAGTGTTTCTCCTTTACGGGAAGTGAATAAAATACCATTTGTAGGCCTTTATTGTTCAATCAAAAACGGCCGTTTTTTGGTGAAAAAGATATCCACCCCCCCTTACGACATGCTTCAGAAACTAAAAAAAATGGTCTGGTTCATTTTCAAATGTTGCGTCTTTGAACTACAATTAACATTGTACGTGGATAATCACTTTTAGAGATAAAATGAGATGTTTAAAGTGATTTTCAAGCTTCCAGGGGCCCTAAACACAAGATTTGAGAAATGGGTAAACGTGAATGAAAATGGCCAATTTACTCACTCTGCGGCCTTAAAAGTATTTCTCCTCCACGGAAAGTGAATAAAATACCATTTGGATGCCTTTATTGTTCAATCCAAAATGCCCCTTTTTTGGTGAAAAAGATAACCACCCCCCCTTACGACATGCTTCAGAAACGAAAAAATTGGTCCATTTTCAAATATTGCCTCTTTGAACTACAATTCACATTTGTAAGTGGAAAAGCACTTTTAAAGATCAAATGAGATGTTTAAGTGATTTTCATGCTTCCAGGGGCCTTAAACACAAGATTTGAGGAATGGGTAAAAGTGAATGAAAATGGCCAATTTACTCACTCTGATGCCTTAAAAAGTGTTTCTCCTCCACGGGAAGTGAATTAAAAAACATTTGTAGGCCTTTATTGTTCAAGCGAAAACACCCGATTATTGACGAAAGAGATAACCACCCCCCCTTACGACATGCTTCAGAAACGAAAAAAATGGTCCGTTTTCAAATGTTGCGTCTTTGAATGACAATCCACATTTGTACGTGGATAATCATTTTTAGAGTTAAAATTAGATGTTTAAAGTGATTTTCAAGCTTCCAGGGGCCCTAAACACAAGATTTGAGAAATGGGTAAAAGTGAATGAAAATGGCCAATTTACTCACTCTGAGGCGTTAAAAAGTGTTTCTCCTCCACAGGAAGTTAATTAAATACCATTTGGAGGCCTTTATTGTTCAAGCGAAAACACCTGATTTTTGATGAAAGAGATAACCACCCCCCCTTACGACGTGCTTCTGAAACTAAAAAAATGGTTCATTTTCAAATGTTGCGTCTTTGAACCACAATTAACATTGTACGTGGATAATCACTTTTAGAGATAAAATGAGATGTTTAAAGTGATTTTCAAGCTTCCAGGGGCCCTAAACACGAGATTTGAGAAATGGGTAAACATGAATGAAAATGGCCAATTTACTCACTCTGCGGCCTTAAAAGTGTTTCTCCTCTACGGAAAGTGAATAAAATAACATTTGGATGCCTTTATTGTTCAATCAAAAACGCCCGTTTTTTTGGTGAAAAAGATAACCACCCCCCCTTATGACATGCTTCAGAAACTAAAAAAAATGGTCTGGTTCATTTTCAAATGTTGCGCCTTTGAACTACAATTAACATTGTACGTAGATAATCACTTTTAGAGATAAAATGAGATGTTTAAAGTGATTTTCAAGCTTCCAGGGGCCCTAAACACGAGATTTGAGAAATGGGTAAACGTGAAGGAAAATGGCCAATTTACTCACTCTGAGGCCTTAAAAGGTGTTTCTCCTCCACGGGAAGTGAATTAAATAACATTTGGAGGCCTTTATTGTTCAAGCAAAAACGCCTGATTTTTGATGAAAGAGATAACCACCCCCCTTACGACATGCTTCTGAAACTAAAAAAATGGTTCATTTTCAAATGTTGCGTCTTTGAACTACAATTAACATTGTACGTGGATAATCACTTTTAGAGATAAAGTGAGATGTTTAAAGTGATTTTCATGCTTCCAGGGGCCCTAAACACAAGATTTGAGAAATGGGTAAACGTGAATGAAAATGACCAATTTACTCACTCTGCGGCCTTAAAAAGTGTTTCTCCTCTACGGGAAGTGAATAAAATAACATTTGGAGGCCTTTATTGTTCAATCAAAAATGCCAGTTTTTCGGTGAAAGAGATAACCACTCCCCCTTACGACATGCTTCAGAAACGAAAAAAATGGTCCATTTTCAAATGTTGCGTCTTTGAACTACAATTCACATTTGTACATGGATATTCACTTTTAGAGACAAAATTAGATGTTTAAAGTGATTTTTAAGCTTCCAGGGTCCCTAAACACAAGATTTGAGGAATGGGTAAATGTGAATGAAAATGGGCAATGTATTCACTCTGAGGCCTTAAAAAGTGTTTCTCCTTCACGGGAAGTGAATTAAATAACATTTGGAGGCCTTTATTGTTCAATCAAAAACGCCCGATTATTGACGAAAGAGATAACCACCCCCCCTTACGACATGCTTCAGAAACTAAAAAAATGGTCCATTTTCAAATGTTGCCTCTTTGAACTACAATTCACATTTGTATGTGGAAAATCACTTTTAAAGATCAAATGAGATGTTTAAAGTGATTTTCATGCTTCCAGGGGCCTTAAACACAAGATTTGAGGAATGGGTAAAAGTGAATGAAAATGGCCAATTTACTCACTCTGAGGCCTTAAAAGGTGTTTCTCCTCCACGGGAAGTGAATTAAATAACATTTGGAGGCCTTTATTGTTCAAGCGAAAATGCCTGATTTTTGATGAAAGAGATCACCACCCCCCTTACGACATGCTTCTGAAACTAAAAAAATGGTTCATTTTCAAATGTTGCGTCTTTGAACTACAATTAACATTGTACGTGGATAATCACTTTTAGAGATAAAGTGAGATGTTTAAAGTGATTTTCAAGCTTCCAGGGGCCCTAAACACAAGATTTGAGAAATGGGTAAACGTGAATGAAAATGACCAATTTACTCACTCTGCGGCCTTAAAAAGTGTTTCTCCTCCACGGGAAGTGAATGAAATAACATTTGGAGGCCTTTATTGTTTAATCAAAAATTCCAGTTTGTTGGTGAAAGAGATAACCACTCCCCCTTACGACATGCTTCAGAAACGAAAAAAATGGTCCATTTTCAAATGTTGCGTCTTTGAACTACAATTGACATTTGTACGTGGATATTCACTTTTAGAGACAAAATTAGATGTTTAAAGTGATTTTTAAGCTTCCAGGGTCCCTAAACACAAGATTTGAGGAATGGGTAAATGTGAATGAAAATGGGCAATGTATTCACTCTGAGGCCTTAAAAAGTGTTTCTCCTTCACGGGAAGTGAATTAAATAACATTTGGAGGCCTTTATTGTTCAATCAAAAACGCCCGATTATTGACGAAAGAGATAACCACCCCCCCTTACGACATGCTTCAGAAACTAAAAAAATGGTCCATTTTCAAATGTTGCCTCTTTGAACTACAATTCACATTTGTATGTGGAAAATCACTTTTAAAGATCAAATGAGATGTTTAAAGTGATTTTCATGCTTCCAGGGGCCTTAAACACAAGATTTGAGGAATGGGTAAAAGTGAATGAAAATGGCCAATTTACTCACTCTGAGGCCTTAAAAGGTGTTTCTCCTCCACGGGAAGTGAATTAAATAACATTTGGAGGCCTTTATTGTTCAAGCGAAAATGCCTGATTTTTGATGAAAGAGATCACCACCCCCCTTACGACATGCTTCTGAAACTAAAAAAATGGTTCATTTTCAAATGTTGCGTCTTTGAACTACAATTAACATTGTACGTGGATAATCACTTTTAGAGATAAAGTGAGATGTTTAAAGTGATTTTCAAGCTTCCAGGGGCCCTAAACACAAGATTTGAGAAATGGGTAAACGTGAATGAAAATGACCAATTTACTCACTCTGCGGCCTTAAAAAGTGTTTCTCCTCCACGGGAAGTGAATGAAATAACATTTGGAGGCCTTTATTGTTTAATCAAAAATTCCAGTTTGTTGGTGAAAGAGATAACCACTCCCCCTTACGACATGCTTCAGAAACGAAAAAAATGGTCCATTTTCAAATGTTGCGTCTTTGAACTACAATTGACATTTGTACGTGGATATTCACTTTTAGAGACAAAATTAGATGTTTAAAGTGATTTTTAAGCTTCCAGGGTCCCTAAACACAAGATTTGAGGAATAGGTAAATGTGAATGAAAATGGCCAATTCATTCACTCTGAGGCCTTAAAAAGTGTTTCTCCTTCACGGGAAGTGAATTAAATAACATTTGGAGGCCTTTATTGTTCAATCAAAAACGCCCGATTATTGACGAAAGAGATAACCACCCCCCCTTACGACATGCTTCAGAAACTAAAAAAATGGTCCATTTTCAAATGTTGCCTCTTTGAACTACAATTCACATTTGTATGTGGAAAATCACTTTTAAAGATCAAATGAGATGTTTAAAGTGATTTTCATGCTTCCAGGGGCCTTAAACACAAGATTTGAGGAATGGGTAAAAGTGAATGAAAATGGCCAATTTACTCACTCTGAGGCCTTAAAAGGTGTTTCTCCTCCACGGGAAGTGAATTAAATTACATTTGGAGGCCTTTATTGTTCAAGCAAAAACGCCTGATTTTTGATGAAAGAGATAACCACCCCCCTTACGACATGCTTCTGAAACTAAAAAAATGGTTCATTTTCAAATGTTGCTTCTTTGAACTGCAATTAACATTGTACGTGGATAATCACTTTTAGAGATAAAGTGAGATGTTTAAAGTGATTTTTAAGCTTCCAGGGGCCCTAAACACAAGATTTGAGGAATGGGTAAATGTGAATGAAAATGGCCAATTTACTCACTCTGAGGCCTTAAAAAGTTTTTCTCCACCCAAGAAAGTGAATTAAATAACATTTGTAGGCCTTTATTGTTCAAGCGAAAACGCCTGATTTTTGATGAAAGAGATAAAAACCCCCCCTTACGACATGCTTCTGAAACAAAAAAAATGGTTCATTTTCAAATGTTGCGTCTTTGAACCACAATTAACATTGTACGTGGATAACCACTTTTAGAGATAAAATGAGATGTTTAAAGTGATTTTCAAGCTTCCAGGGGCCCTAAACACGAGATTTGAGAAATGGGTAAACGTGAATGAAAATGGCCAATTTACTCACTCTGCTGCCTTAAAAAGTGTTTCTCCTCCACGGAAAGTGAATAAAATAACATTTAGATGCCTTTATTGTTCAATCAAAAACGCGAGTTTTTTGGTGAAAAAGATAACCACCCCCCTTACGACATGCTTCAGAAACGAAAAAAATGGTCCATTTTCAAATGTTGCGTCTTTGAACTACAATTCACATTTGTACGTGGATAATCACTTTTAGAGATAAAATTAGATGTTTAAAGTGATTTACAAGCTTCCAGGGGCCCTAAACACAAGATATGAGGAATGGGTAAATATGAATGAAAATGGCCAATTTATTCACTCTGAGGCCTTAAAAAGTTTTTCTCCACTCCAGAAAGTGAATTAAATATCATTTGTAGACCATTATTGTTCAATCAAAAACGCCCGATTTTTGACGAAAGAGATAACCACCCCCCCCTTACGACATGCTTCAGAAACGAAAAAAATGGTTCATTTTCAAATGTTGCATCTTTGAACAACAATCCACATTTGTACGTGGATAAACACTTTTAGAGATAAAATTAGATGTTTAAAGTGATTTTCAAGCTTCCAGGGGCCCTAAACACAAGATTTGAGAAATGGGTAAAAGTGAATGAAAATGGCCAATTTACTCACTCTGAGGCCTTAAAAAGTGTTTCTCCTCCACGGGAAGTGAATTAAATACCATTTGGAGGCCTTTATTGTTCAAGCGAAAACGCCTGATTTTTGATGAAAGAGATAACCACCCCCCCTTACGACATGCTTCTGAAACAAAAAAAATGGTTCATTTTCAAATGTTGCGTCTTTGAACTACAATTAACATTGTACGTGGATAATCACTTTTAGAGATAAAATGAGATGTTTAAAGTGATTTTCAAGCTTCCAGGGGCCCTAAACACGAGATTTGAGAAATGGGTAAACGTGAATGAAAATGGCCAATTTACTCACTCTGCGGCCTTAAAAAGTGTTTCTCCTCCACGGAAAGTGAATAAAATAACATTTGGATGCCTTTATTGTTCAATCAAAAACGCCCGTTTTTTGGTGAAAAAGATAACCACCCCCCCTTACGACATGCTTCAGAAACGAAAAAAATGGTCCATTTTCAAATGTTGGGTCTTTGAACTACAATTCACATTTGTACGTGCATATTCACTTTTAAAGATAAAATTAGATGTTTAAAGTGATTTACAAGCTTCCAGGGTCCCTAAACACAAGATATGAGGAATGGGTAAATGTGAATGAAAATGGCCAATGTATTCACTCTGAGGCCTTAAAAAGTGTTTCTCCTTCACGGGAAGTGAATTAAATAACATTTGGAGGCCTTTATTGTTCAAGCGAAAACACCTGATTTTTGATGAAAGAGATAACCACCCCCCCTTACGACATGCTTCTGAAACTAAAAAAATGGTTCATTTTCAAATGTTGCGTCTTTGAACTACAATTAACATTGTACGTGGATAATCACTTTTAGAGATAAAGTGAGATGTTTAAAGTGATTTTCAAGCTTCCACGGGCCCTAAACACAAGATTTGAGAAATGGGTAAACGTGAATGAAAATGAACAATTTACTCACTCTGCGGCCTTAAAAAGTGTTTCTCCTCCACGGGAAGTGAATAAAATAACATTTGGAGGCCTTTATTGTTCAATCAAAAATGCCAGTTTTTTGGTGAAAGAGATAACCACCCCCCCTTACGACATGCTTCAGAAACGAAAAAAATGGTCCATTTTCAAATGTTGTGTCTTTGAACTACAATTCACATTTGTACGTGGATATTCACTTTTAGAGATAAAATTAGATGTTTAAAGTGATTTTTAAGCTTCCAGGGGCCCTAAACATAAGATTTGAGGAATGGGTAAATGTGAATGAAAATGGCCAATTTATTCACTCTGAGGCCTTAAAAAGTTTTTCTCCACCCCAGAAAGTGAATTAAATAACATTTGTAGGCCTTTATTGTTCAATCAAAAACGCCCGATTTTTGATGAAAGAGATAACCACCCCCCCTTACGACATGCTTCAGAAACTAAAAAAAATGGTCTGTTTTCAAATGTTGCCTCTTTGAACTACAATTCACAATTGTACGTGGAAAATCACTTTTAAAGATAAAATGAGATGTTTAAAGTGATTTTCATGCTTCCAGGGACCTTAAACACGAGATTTGAGGAATGGGTAAAAGTGAATGAAAATGGCCAATTTACTCACTCTGCGGCCTTAAAAAGTGTTTCTCCTCAACGGGAAGTGAATTAAATAACATTTGTAGGCCTTTATTGTTCAAGCGAAAACGCCCGATTATTGACGAAAGAGACAACCACCCCCCCTTACGACATGCTTCAGAAACTAAAAAAATAGTCCATTTTCAAATGTTTCCTCTTTGAACTACAATTCACATTTGTATGTGGAAAATCACTTTTAAAGATCAAATCAGATGTTTAAAGTGATTTTCATGCTTCCAGGGGCCTTAAACACAAGATTTGAGGAATGGGTAAAAGTGAATGAAAATGGCCAATTTACTCACTCTGAGGCCTTAAAAGGTGTTTCTCCTCCACGGGAAGTGAATTAAATTACATTTGGAGGCCTTTATTGTTCAAGCGAAAACGCCTGATTTTTGATGAAAGAGATAACCACCCCCCTTACGACATGCTTCTGAAACTAAAAAAATGGTTCATTTTCAAATGTTGCTTCTTTGAACTGCAATTAACATTGTACGTGGATAATCACTTTTAGAGATAAAGTGAGATGTTTAAAGTGATTTTCAAGCTTCCAGGGGCCCTAAACACAAGATTTGAGAAATGGGTAAACGTGAATGAAAATGACCAATTTACTCACTCTGCGGCCTTAAAAAGTGTTTCTCCTCCAAGGGAAGTGAATAAAATTACATTTGGAGGCCTTTATTGTTTAATCAAAAATGCCAGTTTTTTGGTGAAAGAGATAACCACTCCCCCTTACGACATGCTTCAGAAACGAAAAAAATGGTCCATTTTCAAATGTTGCGTCTTTGACTACAATTCACATTTGTACGTGGATATTCACTTTTAGAGACAAAATTAGATGTTTAAAGTGATTTTTAAGCTTCCAGGGTCCCTAAACACAAGATTTGAGGAATGGGTAAATGTGAATGAAAATGGCCAATTTATTCACTCTGAGGCCTTAAAAAGTGTTTCTCCTTCACGGGAAGTGAATTATATAACATTTGGAGGCCTTTATTGTTCAAGCGAAAACGCCTGATTTTTGATGAAAGAGATAACCACCCCCCCTTACGACATGCTTCAGAAACGAAAAAAATGGTCCGTTTTCAAATGTTGCATCTTTGAAAGACAATCCACATTTGTACGTGGATAAACACTTTTAGAGATAAAATTAGATGTTTAAAGTGATTTTCAAGCTTCCAGGGGCCCTAAACACAAGATTTGAGAAATGGGTAAAAGTGAATGAAAATGACCAATGTACTCACTCTGCGGCCTTAAAAAGTGTTTCTCCTCCACGGGAAGTGAGTAAAATAACATTTGGAAGCCTTTATTGTTCAATCAAAAATGCCAGTTTGTTGGTGAAAGAGATAACCACTCCCCCTTACGACATGCTTCAGAAACGAAAAAAATGGTCCATTTTCAAATGTTGCCTCTTTGAACTACAATTCACATTTGTATGTGGAAAATCACTTTTAAAGATCAAATCAGATGTTTAAAGTGATTTTCATGCTTCCAGGGGCCTTAAACACAAGATTTGAGGAATGGGTAAAAGTGAATGAAAATGGCCAATTTACTCACTCTGAGGCCTTAAAAGGTGTTTCTCCTCCAAGGGAAGTCAATTAAATAACATTTGGAGGCCTTTATTGTTCAAGCGAAAACGCCTGATTTTTGATGAAAGAGATATCCACCCCCCTTACGACATGCTTCTGAAACTAAAAAAATGGTTCATTTTCAAATGTTGCGTCTTTGAACTACAATTAACATTGTACGTGGATAATCACTTTTAGAGATAAAGTGAGATGTTTAAAGTGATTTTCAAGCTTCCAGGGGCCCTAAACACAAGATTTGAGAAATGAGTAAACGTGAATGAAAATGACCAATTTACTCACTCTGCGGCCTTAAAAAGTGTTTCTCCTCCACGGGAAGTGAATAAAATAACATTTGGAGGCCTTTATTGTTCAATCAAAAATGCCAGTTTGTTGGTGAAAGAGATAACCACTCCCCCTTACGACATGCTTCAGAAACGAAAAAAATGGTCCATTTTCAAATGTTGCGTCTTTGAACTACAATTCACATTTGTACGTGGATATTCACTTTTAGAGACAAAATTAGATGTTTAAAGTGATTTTTAAGCTTCCAGGGTCCCTAAACACAAGATTTGAGGAATGGGTAAATGTGAATGAAAATGGCCAATTTATTAACTCTGAGGCCTTAAAAAGTGTTTCTCCTTCACGGGAAGTGAATTAAATAACATTTGGAGGCCTTTATTGTTCAATCAAAAACGCCCGATTATTGACGAAAGAGATAACCACCCCCCCTTACGACATGCTTCAGAAACTAAAAAAATGGTCCATTTTCAAATGTTGCCTCTTTGAACTACAATTCACATTTGTATGTGGAAAATCACTTTTAAAGATCAAATGAGATGTTTAAAGTGATTTTCATGCTTCCAGGGGCCTTAAACACAAGATTTGAGAAATGGGTAAACGTGAATGAAAATGACCAATTTACTCACTCTGCGGCCTTAAAAAGTGTTTCTCCTCCACGGGAAGTGAATAAAATAACATTTGGAGGCCTTTATTGTTCAATCAAAAATGCCAGTTTTTGGTGAAAGAGATAACCACTCCCCCTTACGACATGCTTCAGAAACGAAAAAAATGGTCCATTTTCAAATGTTGCGTCTTTGACTACAATTCACATTTGTACGTGGATATTCACTTTTAGAGACAAAATTAGATGTTTAAAGTGATGTTTAGGCTTCCAGGGTCCATAAACACAAGATTTGAGGAATGGGTAAATGTGAATGAAAATGGCCAATTTATTCACTCTGAGGCCTTAAAAAGTGTTTCTCCTTCACGGGAAGTGAATTATATAACATTTGGAGGCCTTTATTGTTCAAGCGAAAACGCCTGATTTTTGATGAAAGAGATAACCACCCCCCCTTACGACATGCTTCAGAAACGAAAAAAATGGTCCGTTTTCAAATGTTGCGTCTTTGAATGACAATCCACATTTGTACGTGGATAATCACTTTTAGAGCTAAAATTAGATGTTTAAAGTGATTTTCAAGCTTCCAGGGGCCCTCAACACAAGATTTGAGAAATGGGTAAAAGTGAATGAAAATGGCCAATTTACTCACTCTGAGGCCTTAAAAAGTGTTTCTCCTCCACGGGAAGTGAATTAAATACCATTTGGAGGCCTTTATTGTTCAAGTGAAAACGCCTGATTTTTGATGAAAGAGATAACCACCCCCCTTACGACATGCTTCTGAAACAAAAAAAATGGTTCATTTTCAAATGTTGCGTCTTTGAACTACCTTTAACATTGTACGTGGATAATCACTTTTAGAGATAAAATGAGATGTTTAAAGTGATTTTCAAGCTTCCAGGGGCCCTAAACACGAGATTTGAGAAATGGGTAAAAATGAATGAAAATGGCCAATTTACTCACTCTGCGGCCTTAAAAAGTGTTTCTCCTCCACGGAAAGTGAATAAAATAACATTTGGATGCCTTTATTGTTCAATCAAAAACGCCCGTTTTTTGGTGAAAAAGATAACCACCCCCCCTTACAACATGCTTCAGAAACGAAAAAAATGGTCCATTTTCAAATGTTGCGTCTTTGAACTACAATTCACATTTGTACGTGGATGATCACTTTTAGAGATAAAATTAGATGTTTAAAGTGATTTACAAGCTTCCAGGGGCCCTAAACACAAGATATGAGGAATGGGTAAATATGAATGAAAATGGCCAATTTATTCACTCTGAGGCCTTAAAAAGTTTTTCTCCACTCCAGAAAGTGAATTAAATAACATTTGTAGGCCTTTATTGTTCAATCAAAAACGCCCGATTTTTGACGAAAGAGATAACCACCCCCCTTACGACATGCTTCAGAAACTAAAAAAATGGTCCGTTTTCAAATGTTGCCTCTTTGAACTACAATTCACATTTGTACGTGGAAAAGCACTTTTAAAGATCAAATGAGATGTTTAAAGTGATTTTCATGCTTCCAGGGGCCTTAAACACAAGATTTGAGGAATGGGTAAAAGTGAATGAAAATGGCCAATTTACTCTCTCTGAGGCCTTAAAAAGTGTTTCTCCTCCACGGGAAGTGAATTAAATAACATTTGTAGGCCTTTATTGTTCAAGCGAAAACACCCGATTATTGACGAAAGAGATAACCACCCCCCCTTACGACATGCTTCAGAAACGAAAAAAATGGCCCGTTTTCAAATGTTGCGTCTTTGAATGACAATCCACATTTGTACGTGGATAATCACTTTTAGAGCTAAAATTAGATGTTTAAAGTGATTTTTAAGCCTCCAGGGGCCCTAAACACAAGATTTGAGAAATTGGTAAAAGTGAATGAAAATGGACAATTTACTCACTCTGACGCCTTAAAAAGTGTTTCTCCTCCACGGGAAGTGAATTAAACAACATTTGGAGGCCTTTATTGTTCAAGCGAAAACGCCTGATTTTTGATGAAAGAGATAACCACCCCCCTTACGACATGCTTCTGAAACTAAAAAAATGGTTCATTTTCAAATGTTGCGTCTTTGAACTACAATTAACATTGTACGTGGATAATCACTTTTAGAGATAAAGTGAGATGTTTAAAGTGATTTTCAAGCTTCCAGGGGCCCTAAACACAAGATTTGAGAAATGGGTAAACGTGAATGAAAATGGCCAATTTACTCACTCTGCGGCCTTAAAAAGTGTTTCTCCTTTACGGGAAGTGAATAAAATACCATTTGTAGGCCTTTATTGTTCAATCAAAAACGGCCGTTTTTTGGTGAAAAAGATATCCACCCCCCCTTACGACATGCTTCAGAAACTAAAAAAAATGGTCTGGTTCATTTTCAAATGTTGCGTCTTTGAACTACAATTAACATTGTACGTGGATAATCACTTTTAGAGATAAAATGAGATGTTTAAAGTGATTTTCAAGCTTCCAGGGGCCCTAAACACAAGATTTGAGAAATGGGTAAACGTGAATGAAAATGGCCAATTTACTCACTCTGCGGCCTTAAAAGTATTTCTCCTCCACGGAAAGTGAATAAAATACCATTTGGATGCCTTTATTGTTCAATCCAAAACGCCCCTTTTTTGGTGAAAAAGATAACCACCCCCCCTTACGACATGCTTCAGAAACGAAAAAATTGGTCCATTTTCAAATATTGCCTCTTTGAACTACAATTCACATTTGTAAGTGGAAAAGCACTTTTAAAGATCAAATGAGATGTTTAAGTGATTTTCATGCTTCCAGGGGCCTTAAACACAAGATTTGAGGAATGGGTAAAAGTGAATGAAAATGGCCAATTTACTCACTCTGAGGCGTTAAAAAGTGTTTCTCCTCCACGGGAAGTTAATTAAATACCATTTGGAGGCCTTTATTGTTCAAGCGAAAACACCTGATTTTTGATGAAAGAGATAACCACCCCCCCTTACGACGTGCTTCTGAAACTAAAAAAATGGTTCATTTTCAAATGTTGCGTCTTTGAACCACAATTAACATTGTACGTGGATAATCACTTTTAGAGATAAAATGAGATGTTTAAAGTGATTTTCAAGCTTCCAGGGGCCCTAAACACGAGATTTGAGAAATGGGTAAACATGAATGAAAATGGCCAATTTACTCACTCTGCGGCCTTAAAAGTGTTTCTCCTCTACGGAAAGTGAATAAAATAACATTTGGATGCCTTTATTGTTCAATCAAAAACGCCCGTTTTTTTGGTGAAAAAGATAACCACCCCCCCTTATGACATGCTTCAGAAACTAAAAAAAATGGTCTGGTTCATTTTCAAATGTTGCGCCTTTGAACTACAATTAACATTGTACGTGGATAATCACTTTTAGAGATAAAATGAGATGTTTAAAGTGATTTTCAAGCTTCCAGGGGCCCTAAACACGAGATTTGAGAAATGGGTAAACGTGAAGGAAAATGGCCAATTTACTCACTCTGCGGCCTTAAAAGTGTTTCTCCTCCACGGAAAGTGAATAGAATAACATTTGGATGCCTTTATTGTTCAATCAAAAACGCCCATTTTTTGGTGAAAAAGATAACCACCCCCCCTTACGACATGCTTCAGAAACGAAAAAATTGGTCCATTTTCAAATGTTGCGTCTTTGAACTACAATTCACATTTTTACGTGGATGATCACTTTTAGAGATAAAATTAGATGTTTAAAGTGATTTACAAGCTTCCAGGGGCCCTAAACACAAGATATGAGGAATGGGTAAATATGAATGAAAATGGCCAATTTACTCACTCTGAGGCCTTAAAAAGTGTTTCTCCTCCACGGGAAGTGAATTAAATAACATTTGTAGGCCTTTATTGTTCAAGCGAAAACGCCCGATTTTTGACGAAAGAGATAACCACCCCCCCTTACGACATGCTTCAGAAACTAAAAAAATGGTCCGTTTTCAAATGTTGCCTCTTTGAACTACAATTCACATTTGTAAGTGGGAAAGCACTTTTAAAGATCAAATGAGATGTTTTAGTGATTTTCATGCTTCCAGGGGCCTTAAACACAAGATTTGAGGAATGGGTAAAAGTGAATGAAAATGGCCAATTTACTCACTCTGAGGCCTTAAAAAGTGTTTCTCCTCCACGGGAAGTGAATTAAATAACATTTGTAGGCCTTTATTGTTCAAGCGAAAACGCCCGATTATTGACGAAAGAGATAACCACCCCTCTTACGACATGCTTCAGAAACGAAAAAAATGGTCCATTTTCAAATGTTGCGTCTTTGAACTACAATTCACATTTGTACGTGGATATTCACTTTTAGACATAAAATGAGATGTTTAAAGTGATTTTTAAGCTTCCAGGGGCCCTAAACACAAGATTTGAAGAATGGGTAAATGTGAATGAAAATGGCCAATTTATTCACTCTGAGGTCTTAAAAAGATTTCTCCACCCCAGAAAGTGAATTAAATAACATTTGTAGGCCTTTATTGTTCAATCAAAAACGCCCGATTTTTGATGAAAGAGATAACCACCCCCCCTTACGACATGCTTCAGAAACTAAAAAAAATGGTCTGTTTTCAAATGTTGCCTCTTTGAACTACAATTCACATTTGTACGTGGAAAATCACTTTTAAAGATCAAATGAGATGTTTAAAGTGATTTTCATGCTTCCAGGGGCCTTAAACACGAGATTTGAGGAATGGGTAAAAGTGAATAAAAATGGCCAATTTACTCACTCTGCGGCCTTAAAAAGTGTTTCTCCTACACGGGAAGTGAATTAAATAACATTTGTACACCTTTATTGTTCAAGCGAAAACGCCCGATTATTGACGAAAGAGATAACCACCCCCCCTTAAGACATGCATCAGAAACGAAAAAAATGGTCCGTTTTCAAATGTTGCATCTTTGAACGACAATCCACATTTGTACGTGGATAAACACTTTTAGAGATAAAATTAGATGTTTAAAGTGATTTTCAATCTTCCAGGGGCCCTAAACACAAGATTTGAGAAATGGGTAAAAGTGAATGAAAATGGCCAATTTACTCACTCTGAGGCCTTAAAAGGTGTTTCTCCTCCACGGGAAGTGAATTAAATAACATTTGGAGGCCTTTATTGTTCAAGCAAAAACGCCTGATTTTTGATGAAAGAGATAACCACCCCCCTTACGACATGCTTCTGAAACTAAAAAAATGGTTCATTTTCAAATGTTGCGTCTTTGAACTACAATTAACATTGTACGTGGATAATCACTTTTAGAGATAAAGTGAGATGTTTAAAGTGATTTTCAAGCTTCCAGGGGCCCTAAACACAAGATTTGAGAAATGGGTAAACGTGAATGAAAATGACCAATTTACTCACTCTGCGGCCTTAAAAAGTGTTTCTCCTCTACGGGAAGTGAATAAAATAACATTTGGAGGCCTTTATTGTTCAATCAAAAATGCCAGTTTTTCGGTGAAAGAGATAACCACTCCCCCTTACGACATGCTTCAGAAACGAAAAAAATGGTCCATTTTCAAATGTTGCGTCTTTGAACTACAATTCACATTTGTACATGGATATTCACTTTTAGAGACAAAATTAGATGTTTAAAGTGATTTTTAAGCTTCCAGGGTCCCTAAACACAAGATTTGAGGAATGGGTAAATGTGAATGAAAATGGGCAATGTATTCACTCTGAGGCCTTAAAAAGTGTTTCTCCTTCACGGGAAGTGAATTAAATAACATTTGGAGGCCTTTATTGTTCAATCAAAAACGCCCGATTATTGACGAAAGAGATAACCACCCCCCCTTACGACATGCTTCAGAAACTAAAAAAATGGTCCATTTTCAAATGTTGCCTCTTTGAACTACAATTCACATTTGTATGTGGAAAATCACTTTTAAAGATCAAATGAGATGTTTAAAGTGATTTTCATGCTTCCAGGGGCCTTAAACACAAGATTTGAGGAATGGGTAAAAGTGAATGAAAATGGCCAATTTACTCACTCTGAGGCCTTAAAAGGTGTTTCTCCTCCACGGGAAGTGAATTAAATAACATTTGGAGGCCTTTATTGTTCAAGCGAAAATGCCTGATTTTTGATGAAAGAGATCACCACCCCCCTTACGACATGCTTCTGAAACTAAAAAAATGGGTCATTTTCAAATGTTGCGTCTTTAAACTACAATTAACATTGTACGTGGATAATCACTTTTAGAGATAAAGTGAGATGTTTAAAGTGATTTTCAAGCTTCCAGGGGCCCTAAACTCAAGATTTGAGAAATGGGTAAACGTGAATGAAAATGACCAATTTGCTCACTCTGCGGCCTTAAAAAGTGTTTCTCCTCCACGGGAAGTGAATAAAATAGCATTTGGAGGCCTTTATTGTTCAATCAAAAATGCCAGTTTTTTGGTGAAAGAGATAACCACTCCCCCTTACGACATGCTTCAGAAACGAAAAAAATGGTCCATTTTCAAATGTTGCGTCTTTGACTACAATTCACATTTGTACGTGCATATTCACTTTTAGAGACAACATTAGATGTTTAAAGTGATTTTTAAGCTTCCAGGGTCCCTAAACACAAGATTTGAGGAATGGGTAAATGTGAATGAAAATGGCCAATTTATTCACTCTGAGGCCTTAAAAAGTGTTTCTCCTTCACGGGAAGTGAATTAAATAACATTTGGAGGCCTTTATTGTTCAAGCGAAAACACCTGATTTTTGATGAAAGAGATAACCACCCCCCCTTACGACATGCTTCTGAAACTAAAAAAATGGTTCATTTTCAAATGTTGCGTCTTTGAACTACAATTAACATTGTACGTGGATAATCACTTTTAGAGATAAAGTGAGATGTTTAAAGTGATTTTCAAGCTTCCAGAGCCCCTAAACACAAGATTTGAGAAATGGGTAAACGTGAATGAAAATGACCAATTTAATCACTCTGCGGCCATAAAAAGTGTTTCTCCTCCACGGGAAGTGAATAAAATAACATTTGGAGGCCTTTATTGTTCAATCAAAAATGCCAGTTTTTTGGTGAAAGAGATAACCACCCCCCCTTACGACATGCTTCAGAAACGAAAAAAATGGTCCATTTTCAAATGTTGCGTCTTTGAACTATAATTCACATTTGTACGTGGATATTCACTTTTAGAGATAAAATTAGATGTTTAAAGTGATTTTTAAGCTTCCAGGGGCCCTAAACACAAGATTTGAGGAATGGGTAATGTGAATGAAAATGGCCAATTTACTCACTCTGAGGCCTTAAAAAGTTTTTCTCCACCCAAGAAAGTGAATTAAATAACATTTGTAGGCCTTTATTGTTCAAGCGAAAACGCCTGATTTTTGATGAAAGAGATAACCACCCCCCCTTACGACATGCTTCTGAAACTAAAAAAATGGTTCATTTTCAAATGTTGCGTCTTTGAACCACAATTAACATTGTACGTGGATAACCACTTTTAGAGATAAAATGAGATGTTTAAAGTGATTTTCAAGCTTCCAGGGGCCCTAAACACGAGATTTGAGAAATGGGTAAACGTGAATGAAAATGGCCAATTTACTCACTCTGCTGCCTTAAAAAGTGTTTCTCCTCCACGGAAAGTGAATAAAATAACATTTAGATGCCTTTATTGTTCAATCAAAAACGCGAGTTTTTTGGTGAAAAAGATAACCACCCCCCTTACGACATGCTTCAGAAACGAAAAAAATGGTCCATTTTCAAATGTTGCGTCTTTGAACTACAATTCACATTTGTACGTGGATAATCACTTTTAGAGATAAAATTAGATGTTTAAAGTGATTTACAAGCTTCCAGGGGCCCTAAACACAAGATATGAGGAATGGGTAAATATGAATGAAAATGGCCAATTTATTCACTCTGAGGCCTTAAAAAGTTTTTCTCCACTCCAGAAAGTGAATTAAATATCATTTGTAGACCATTATTGTTCAATCAAAAACGCCCGATTTTTGACGAAAGAGATAACCACCCCCCCTTACGACATGCTTCAGAAACGAAAAAAATGGTTCATTTTCAAATGTTGCATCTTTGAACAACAATCCACATTTGTACGTGGATAAACACTTTTAGAGATAAAATTAGATGTTTAAAGTGATTTTCAAGCTTCCAGGGGCCCTAAACACAAGATTTGAGAAATGGGTAAAAGTGAATGAAAATGGCCAATTTACTCACTCTGAGGCCTTAAAAAGTGTTTCTCCTCCACGGGAAGTGAATTAAATACCATTTGGAGGCCTTTATTGTTCAAGCGAAAACGCCTGATTTTTGATGAAAGAGATAACCACCCCTCCTTACGACATGCTTCTGAAACAAAAAAAATGGTTCATTTTCAAATGTTGCGTCTTTGAACTACAATTAACATTGTACGTGGATAATCACTTTTAGAGATAAAGTGAGATGTTTAAAGTGATTTTCAAGCTTCCAGGGGCCCTAAACACAAGATTTGAGAAATGGGTAAACGTGAATGAAAATGACCAATTTACTCACTCTGCGGCCTTAAAAAGTGTTTCTCCTCCACGGGAAGTGAATAAAATAACATTTGGAGGCCTTTATTGTTCAATCAAAAATGCCAGTTTTTTGGTGAAAGAGATAACCACCCCCCCTTACGACATGCTTCAGAAACGAAAAAAATGGTCCATTTTCAAATGTTGTGTCTTTGAACTACAATTCACATTTGTACGTGGATATTCACTTTTAGAGATAAAATTAGATGTTTAAAGTGATTTTTAAGCTTCCAGGGGCCCTAAACACAAGATTTGAGGAATGGGTAAATGTGAATGAAAATGGCCAATTTATTCACTCTGAGGCCTTAAAAAGTTTTTCTCCACCCCAGAAAGTGAATTAAATAACATTTGTAGGCCTTTATTGTTCAATCAAAAACGCCCGATTTTTGATGAAAGAGATAACCACCCCCCCTTACGACATGCTTCAGAAACTAAAAAAAATGGTCTGTTTTCAAATGTTGCCTCTTTGAACTACAATTCACAATTGTACGTGGAAAATCACTTTTAAAGATAAAATGAGATGTTTAAAGTGATTTTCATGCTTCCAGGGACCTTAAACACGAGATTTGAGGAATGGGTAAAAGTGAATGAAAATGGCCAATTTACTCACTCTGCGGCCTTAAAAAGTGTTTCTCCTCCACGGGAAGTGAATTAAATACCATTTGTAGACCTTTATTGTTCAAGCAAAAACGCCCGATTATTGACGAAAGAGATAACCACCCCCCCTTAAGACATGCTTCAGAAACGAAAAAAATGGTCCGTTTTCAAATGTTGCATCTTTGAAAGACAATCCACATTTGTACGTGGATAAACACTTTTAGAGATAAAATTAGATGTTTAAAGTGATTTTCAAGCTTCCAGGGGCCCTAAACACAAGATTTGAGAAATGGGTAAAAGTGAATGAAAATGGCCAATTTACTCACTCTGAGACCTTAAAAAGTGTTTCTCCTCAACGGGAAGTGAATTAAATAACATTTGTAGGCCTTTATTGTTCAAGCGAAAACGCCCGATTATTGACGAAAGAGACAACCACCCCCCCTTACGACATGCTTCAGAAACTAAAAAAATAGTCCATTTTCAAATGTTTCCTCTTTGAACTACAATTCACATTTGTATGTGGAAAATCACTTTTAAAGATCAAATCAGATGTTTAAAGTGATTTTCATGCTTCCAGGGGCCTTAAACACAAGATTTGAGGAATGGGTAAAAGTGAATGAAAATGGCCAATGTACTCACTCTGAGGCCTTAAAAGGTGTTTCTCCTCCACGGGAAGTCAATTAAATAACATTTGGAGGCCTTTATTGTTCAAGCGAAAACGCCTGATTTTTGATGAAAGAGATATCCACCCCCCTTACGACATGCTTCTGAAACTAAAAAAATGGTTCATTTTCAAATGTTACGTCTTTGAACTACAATTAACATTGTACGTGGATAATCACTTTTAGAGATAAAGTGAGATGTTTAAAGTGATTTTCAAGCTTCCAGGGGCCCTAAACACAAGATTTGAGAAATGGGTAAACGTGAATGAAAATGACCAATTTACTCACTCTGCGGCCTTAAAAAGTGTTTCTCCTCCACGGGAAGTGAATAAAATAACATTTGGAGGCCTTTATTGTTCAATCAAAAATGCCAGTTTGTTGGTGAAAGTGATAACCACTCCCCCTTACGACATGCTTCAGAAACGAAAAAAATGGTCCATTTTCAAATGTTGCGTCTTTGAACTACAATTCACATTTGTACGTGGATATTCACTTTTAGAGACAAAATTAGATGTTTAAAGTGATTTTTAAGCTTCCAGGGTCCCTAAACACAAGATTTGAGGAATAGGTAAATGTGAATGAAAATGGCCAATTTATTCACTCTGAGGCCTTAAAAAGTGTTTCTCCTTCACGGGAAGTGAATTAAATAACATTTGGAGGCCTTTATTGTTCAATCAAAAACGCCCGATTATTGACGAAAGAGATAACCACCCCCCCTTACGACATGCTTCAGAAACTAAAAAAATGGTCCATTTTCAAATGTTGCCTCTTTGAACTACAATTCACATTTGTATGTGGAAAATCACTTTTAAAGATCAAATGAGATGTTTAAAGTGATTTTCATGCTTCCAGGGGCCTTAAACACAAGATTTGAGGAATGGGTAAAAGTGAATGAAAATGGCCAATTTACTCACTCTGAGGCCTTAAAAGGAGTTTCTCCTCCACGGGAAGTGAATTAAATTACATTTGGAGGCCTTTATTGTTCAAGCGAAAACGCCTGATTTTTGATGAAAGAGATAACCACCCCCCTTATGACATGCTTCTGAAACTAAAAAAATGGTTCATTTTCAAATGTTGCGTCTTTAAACTACAATTAACATTGTACGTGGATAATCACTTTTAGAGATAAAGTGAGATGTTTAAAGTGATTTTCAAGCTTCCAGGGGCCCTAAACACAAGATTTGAGAAATGGGTAAACGTGAATGAAAATGACCAATTTACTCACTCTGCGGCCTTAAAAAGTGTTTCTCCTCCAAGGGAAGTGAATAAAATTACATTTGGAGGCCTTTATTGTTTAATCAAAAATGCCAGTTTTTTGGTGAAAGAGATAACCACTCCCCCTTACGACATGCTTCAGAAACGAAAAAAATGGTCCATTTTCAAATGTTGCGTCTTTGACTACAATTCACATTTGTACGTGGATATTCACTTTTAGAGACAAAATTAGATGTTTAAAGTGATTTTTAAGCTTCCAGGGTCCCTAAACACAAGATTTGAGGAATGGGTAAATGTGAATGAAAATGGCCAATTTATTCACTCTGAGGCCTTAAAAAGTGTTTCTCCTTCACGGGAAGTGAATTATATAACATTTGGAGGCCTTTATTGTTCAAGCGAAAACGCCTGATTTTTGATGAAAGAGATAACCACTCCCCCTTACGACATGCTTCAGAAACGAAAAAAATGGTCCGTTTTCAAATGTTGCATCTTTGAAAGACAATCCACATTTGTACGTGGATAAACACTTTTAGAGATAAAATTAGATGTTTAAAGTGATTTTCAAGCTTCCAGGGGCCCTAAACACAAGATTTGAGAAATGGGTAAAAGTGAATGAAAATGACCAATTTACTCACTCTGCGGCCTTAAAAAGTGTTTCTCCTCCACGGGAAGTGAATAAAATAACATTTGGAGGCCTTTATTGTTCAATCAAAAATGCCAGTTTGTTGGTGAAAGAGATAACCACTCCCCCTTACGACATGCTTCAGAAACGAAAAAAATGGTCCATTTTCAAATGTTGCCTCTTTGAACTACAATTCACATTTGTATGTGGAAAATCACTTTTAAAGATCAAATCAGATGTTTAAAGTGATTTTCATGCTTCCAGGGGCCTTAAACACAAGATTTGAGGAATGGGTAAAAGTGAATGAAAATGGCCAATTTACTCACTCTGAGGCCTTAAAAGGTGTTTCTCCTCCACGGGAAGTCAATTAAATAACATTTGGAGGCCTTTATTGTTCAAGCGAAAACGCCTGATTTTTGATGAAAGAGATATCCACCCCCCTTACGACATGCTTCTGAAACTAAAAAAATGGTTCATTTTCAAATGTTGCGTCTTTTGAACTTTAATTAACATTGTACGTGGATAATCACTTTTAGAGATAAAATGAGATGTTTAAAGTGATTTTCAAGCTTCCAGGGGCCCTAAACACGAGATTTGAGAAATGGGTAAACGTGAATGAAAATGGCCAATTTACTCACTCTGCGGCCTTAAAAAGTGTTTCTCCTCCACGGAAAGTGAATAAAATAACATTTGGATGCCTTTATTGTTCAATCAAAAACGCCCGTTTTTTGGTGAAAAAGATAACCACCCCCCCTTACGACATGCTTCAGAAACGAAAAAAATGGTCCATTATCAAATGTTGCGTCTTTGAACTACAATTCACATTTGTACGTGGAAAAGCACTTTTAGAGATAAAATTAGATGTTTAAAGTGATTTACATGCTTCCAGGGGCCTTAAACACAAGATTTGAGGAATGGGTAAAAGTGAATGAAAATGGCCAATTTACTCACTCTGAGGCCTTAAAAAGTGTTTCTCCTCCACGGGAAGTGAATTAAATAACATTTGTAGGCCTTTATTGTTCAAGCGAAAACGCCCGATTATTGACGAAAGAGATAACCACCCCCCCTTACGACATGCTTCAGAAACGAAAAAAATGGTCCGTTTTCAAATGTTGCGTCTTTGAATGACAATCCACATTTGTACGTGGATAATCACTTTTAGAGCTAAAATTAGATGTTTAAAGTGATTTTCAAGCTTCCAAGGGCCCTAAACACAAGATTTGAGAAATGGGTAAACGTGAATGAAAATGGCCAATTTACTCACTCTGAGGCCTTAAAAAGTGTTTCTCCTCCACGGGAAGTGAATAAAATAACATTTGGAGGCCTTTATTGTTCAATCAAAAATGCCAGTTTTTTGGTGAAAGAGATAACCACCCCCCCTTACGACATGCTTCAGAAACGAAAAAATTGGTCCATTTTCAAATGTTGCGTCTTTGAACTACAATTCACATTTGTACGTGGATATTCACTTTTAGAGATAAAATTAGATGTTTAAAGTGATTTTTAAGCTTCCAGGGGCCCTAAACACAAGATTTGAGGAATGGGTAAATATGAATGAAAATGGCCAATTTATTCACTCTGAGGCCTTAAAAAGTTTTTCTCCACTCCAGAAAGTGAATTAAATAACATTTGCAGGCCTTTATTGTTCAATCAAAAACGCCCGATTTTTGACGAAAGAGATAACCACCCCCCCTTACGACATGCTTCAGAAACGAAAAAAATGGCCCGTTTTCAAATGTTGCGTCTTTGAATGACAATCCACATTTGTACGTGGATAATCACTTTTAGAGCTAAAATTAGATGTTTAAAGTGATTTTTAAGCCTCCAGGGGCCCTAAACACAAGATTTGAGAAATGGGTAAAAGTGAATGAAAATGGACAATTTACTCACTCTGAGGCCTTAAAAAGTGTTTCTCCTCCACGGGAAGTGAATTAAATACCATTTGGAGGCCTTTATTGTTCAAGCGAAAACGCCTGATTTTTGATGAAAGAGATAACCACCCCCCCTTACGACATGCTTCAGAAACTAAAAAAAATGGTCTGGTTCATTTTCAAATGTTGCGCCTTTGAACTACAATTAACATTGTACGTGGATAATCACTTTTAGAGATAAAATGAGATGTTTAAAGTGATTTTCAAGCTTCCAGGGGCCCTAAACACGAGATTTGAGAAATGGGTAAACGTGAATGAAAATAGCCAATTTACTCACTCTGCGGCCATAAAAGTGTTTCTCCTCCACGGAAAGTGAATAAAATAACATTTGGATGCCTTTATTGTTCAATCAAAAACGCCCATTTTTTGGTGAAAAAGATAACCACCGCCCCTTACGACATGCTTCAGAAACGAAAAAATTGGTCCATTTTCAAATGTTTCGTCTTTGAACTACAATTCACATTTGTACGTGGATGATCACTTTTAGAGATAAAATTAGATGTTTAAAGTGATTTACAAGCTTCCAGGGGCCCTAAACACAAGATATGAGGAATGGGTAAATATGAATGAAAATGGCCAATTTATTCACTCTGAGGCCTTAAAAAGTTTTTCTCCACCCCAGAAAGTGAATTAAATAACATTTGTAGGCCTTTATTGTTCAATCAAAAACGCCCGATTTTTGACGAAAGAGATAACCACCCCCCCTTACGACATGCTTCAGAAACTAAAAAAATGGTCCGTTTTCAAATGTTGCCTCTTTGAGCTACAATTCACATTTGTACGTGGAAAAGCACTTTTAAAGATCAAATGAGATGTTTAAGTGATTTTCATGCTTCCAGGGGCCTTAAACACAAGATTTGAGGAATGGGTAAAAGTGAATGAAAATGGCCAATTTACTCACTCTGAGGCCTTAAAAAGTGTTTCTCCTCCACGGGAAGTGAATTAAATAACATTTGTAGGCCTTTATTGTTCAAGCGAAAACGCCCGATTATTGACGAAAGAGATAACCACCCCCCCTTACGACATGCTTCAGAAACGAAAAAAATGGTCCGTTTTCAAATGTTGCGTCTTTGAATGACAATCCACATTTGTACGTGGATAATCACTTTTAGAGCTAAAATTAGATGTTTAAAGTGATTTCAAGCTTCCAGGGGCCCTAAACACAAGATTTGAGAAATGGGTAAAAGTGAATGAAAATGGCCAATTTACTCACTCTGAGGCCTTAAAAAGTGTTTCTCTTCCACGGGAAGTGAATTAAATACCATTTGGAGGCCTTTATTGTTCAAGCGAAAACGCCTGATTTTTGATGAAAGAGATAACCACCCCCCCTTACGACATGCTTCTGAAGCTAAAAAAATGGTTCATTTTCAAATGTTGCGTCTTTGAACCACAATTAACATGGTACGTGGATAATCACTTTTAGAGATAAAATGAGATGTTTAAAGTGATTTTCAACTTCCAGGGGCCCTAAACACTAGATTTGAGAAATGGGTAAACGTGAATGAAAATGGCCAATTTACTCACTCTGCGGCCTTAAAAAGTGTTTCTCCTCCACGGAAAGTGAATAAAATAACATTTGGATGCCTTTATTGTTCAATCAAAAACGCCCGTTTTTTGGTAAAAAGATAACCACCCCCCTTACGACATGCTTCAGAAACGAAAAAAATGGTCTATTTTCAAATGTTGCGTCTTTGAACTACAATTCACATTTGTACGTGGAAAAGCACTTTTAAAGATCAAATGAGATGTTTAAAGTGATTTTCATGCTTCCAGTCGCCTTAAACACAAGATTTGAGGAATGGGTAAAAGTGAATGAAAATGGCCAATTTTCTCACTCTGAGGCCTTAAAAAGTGTTTCTCCTCCACGGGAAGTGAATTAAATAACATTTGTAGGCCTTTATTGTTCAAGCGAAAACGCCCGATTATTGACGAAAGAGATAACCACCCCCCCTTATGACATGCTTCAGAAACGAAAAAAATGGTCCATTTTCAAATGTTGCGTCTTTGAATGACAATCCACATTTGTACGTGGATAATCACTTTTAGAGCTAAAATTAGATGTTTAAAGTGATTTCAAGCTTCCAGGGGCCCTAAACACAAGATTTGAGAAATGGGTAAACGTGAATGAAAATGGCCAATTTACTCACTCTGAGGCCTTAAAAAGTGTTTCTCCTCCACGGGAAGTGAATAAAATAACATTTGGAGGCCTTTATTGTTCAATCAAAAATGCCAGTTTTTTGGTGAAAGAGATAACCACCCCCCCTTACGACATGCTTCAGAAACGAAAAAATTGGTCCATTTTCAAATGTTGCGTCTTTGAACTACAATTCACATTTGTACGTGGATATTCACTTTTAGAGATAAAATTAGATGTTTAAAGTGATTTTTAAGCTTCCAGGGGCCCTAAACACAAGATTTGAGGAATGGGTAAATGTGAATGAAAATGGCCAATTTACTCACTCTGAGGCCTTAAAAAGTTTTTCTCCGCCCCAGAAAGTGAATTAAATAACATTTGTAGGCCTTTATTGTTCAATCAAAAACGCCCGATTTTTGATGAAAGAGATAACCACCCCCCCTTACGACATGCTTCAGAAACTAAAAAAAATGGTCTGTTTTCAAATGTTGCCTCTTTGAACTACAATTCACATTTGTACGTGGAAAATCACTTGTGAAGATAAAATGAGATGTTTAAAGTGATTTTCATGCTTCCAGGGACCTTAAACACGAGATTTGAGGAATGGGTAAAAGTGAATGAAAATGGCCAATTTACTCACTCTGCCGCCTTAAAAAGTGTTTCTCCTCCACGGGAAGTGAATTAAATACAATTTTTAGACCTTTATTGTTCAAGCGAAAACGCCCGATTATTGACGAAAGAGATAACCACCCCCCCTTACGACATGCTTCAGAAACGAAAAAAATGGTCCGTTTTCAAATGTTGCATCTTTGAACGACAATCCACATTTGTACGTGGATAAACACTTTTAGAGATCAAATGAGATGTTTAAGTGATTTTCATGCTTCCAGGGGCCTTCAACACAAGATTTGAGGAATGGGTAAAAGTGAATGAAAATGGCCAATTTACTCACTCTGAGGCCTTAAAAAGTGTTTCTCCTCCACGGGAAGTGAATTAAATACCATTTGGAGGCCTTTATTGTTCAAGCGAAAACGCCTGATTTTTGATCAAAGAGATAACCACCCCCCCTTACGACATGCTTCAGAAACGAAAAAAATGGTCCGTTTTCAAATGTTGCGTCTTTGAATGACAATCCACATTTGTACGTGGATAATCACTTTTAGAGCTAAAATTAGATGTTTAAAGTGATTTTCAAGCTTCCAGGGGCCCTAAACACAAGATATGAGGAATGGGTAAATATGAATGAAAATGGCCAATTTATTCACTCTGAGGCCTTAAAAAGTTTTTCTCCACTCCAGAAAGTGAATTAAATAACATTTGTAGGCCTTTATTGTTCAATCAAAAACGCCCGATTTTTGACGAAAGAGATAACCACCCCCCCTTACGACATGCTTCAGAAACTAAAAAAATGGTCCGTTTTCAAATGTTGCTTTTTTGAACTACAATTCACATTTGTACGTGGAAAAGCACTTTTAAAGATCAAATGAGATGTTTAAAGTGATTTTCATGCTTCCAGGGGCCTTAAACACAAGATTTGAGGAATGGGTAAAAGTGAATGAAAATGGCCAATTTACTCACTCTGAGGCCTTAAAAAGTGTTTCTCCTCAACGGGAAGTGAATTAAATAACATTTGTAGGCCTTTATTGTTCAAGCGAAAACGACCGATTATTGACGAAAGAGATAACCACCCCCCCTTACGACATGCTTCAGAAACAAAAAAAATGGTCCGTTTTCAAATGTTGCGTCTTTGAATGACAATCCACATTTGTACGTGGATAATCACTTTTAGAGCTAAAATTAGATGTTTAAAGTGATTTTCAAGCTTCCAGGGGCCCTAAACACAAGATTTGAGAAATGGGTAAAAGTGAATGAAAATGGCCAATTTACTCACTCTGAGGCCTTAAAAAGTGTTTCTCCTCCACGGGAAGTGAATTAAATACCATTTGGAGGCCTTTATTGTTCAACCGAAAACGCCTGATTTTTGATGAAAGAGATAACCACCCCCCCTTACGACATGCTTCTGAAACAAAAAAAATGGTTCATTTTCAAATGTTGCGTCTTTGAACTACAATTAACATTGTACGTGGATAATCACTTTTAGAGATAAAATGAGATGTTTAAAGTGATTTTCAAGCTTCCAGGGGACCTAAACACGAGATTTGAGAAATGGGTAAACATGAATGAAAATAGCCAATTTACTCACTCTGCGGCCATAAAAGTGTTTCTCCTCCACGGAAAGTGAATAAAATAACATTTGGATGCCTTTATTGTTCAATCAAAAACGCCCGTTTTTTGGTGAAAAAGATAACCACCGCCCCTTACGACATGCTTCAGAAACGAAAAAATTGGTCCATTTTCAAATGTTTCGTCTTTGAACTACAATTCACATTTGTACGTGGATGATCACTTTTAGAGATAAAATTAGATGTTTAAAGTGATTTACAAGCTTCCAGGGGCCCTAAACACAAGATATGAGGAATGGGTAAATATGAATGAAAATGGCCAATTTATTCACTCTGAGGCCTTAAAAAGTTTTTCTCCACTCCAGAAAGTGAATTAAATAACATTTGTAGGCCTTTATTGTTCAATCAAAAACGCCCGATTTTTGACGAAAGAGATAACCACCCCCCCTCACGACATGCTTCAGAAACTAAAAAAATGGTCCGTTTTCAAATGTTGCCTCTTTGAACTACAATTCACATTTGTACGTGGAAAAGCACTTTTAGAGCTAAAATGAGATGTTTAAAGTGATTTTTAAGCCTCCAGGGGCCCTAAACACAAGATTTGAGAAATGGGTAAAAGTGAATGAAAATGGACAATTTACTCACTCTGAGGCCTTAAAAAGTGTTTCTCCTCCACGGGAAGTGAATTAAATACCATTTGGAGGCCTTTATTGTTCAAGCGAAAACGCCTGATTTTTGATGAAAGAGATAACCACCCCCCCTTACGACATGCTTCTGAAACTAAAAAAATGGTTCATTTTCAAATGTTGCGTCTTTGAACCACAATTAACATTGTACGTGGATAATCACTTTTAGAGATAAAATGAGATGTTTAAAGTGATTTTCAAGCTTCCAGAGGACCTAAACACGAGATTTGAGAAATGGGTAAACGTGAATGAAAATGGCCAATTTACTCACTCTGCGGCCTTAAAAAGTGTTTCTCCTCCACGGAAAGTGAATAAAATAACATTTGGATGCCTTTATTGTTCAATCTAAAACGCCCGTTTTTTGGTGAAAAAGATAACCACCCCCCTTACGACATGCTTCAGAAACGAAAAAAATGGTCCATTTTTAAATGTTGCGTCTTTGAACTACAATTCACATTTGTACGTGGATAATCACTTTTAGAGATAAAATTAGATGTTTAAAGTGATTTACAAGCTTCCAGGGGCCCTAAACACAAGATATGAGGAATGGGTAAATATGAATGAAAATGGCCAATTTATTCACTCTGAGGCCTTAAAAAGTTTTTCTCCACTCCAGAAAGTGAATTAAATAACATTTGCAGGCCTTTATTGTTCAATCAAAAACGCCCGATTTTTGACGAAAGAGATAACCACCCCCCCTTACGACATGCTTCAGAAACGAAAAAAATGGCCCGTTTTCAAATGTTGCGTCTTTGAATGACAATCCACATTTGTACGTGGATAATCACTTTTAGAGCTAAAATTAGATGTTTAAAGTGATTTTTAAGCCTCCAGGGGCCCTAAACACAAGATTTGAGAAATGGGTAAAAGTGAATGAAAATGGACAATTTACTCACTCTGAGGCCTTAAAAAGTGTTTCTCCTCCACGGGAAGTGAATTAAATACCATTTGGAGGCCTTTATTGTTCAAGCGAAAACGCCTGATTTTTGATGAAAGAGATAACCACCCCCCCTTACGACATGCTTCAGAAACTAAAAAAAATGGTCTGGTTCATTTTCAAATGTTGCGCCTTTGAACTACAATTAACATTGTACGTGGATAATCACTTTTAGAGATAAAATGAGATGTTTAAAGTGATTTTCAAGCTTCCAGGGGCCCTAAACAAGAGATTTGAGAAATGGGTAAACGTGAATGAAAATAGCCAATTTACTCACTCTGCGGCCATAAAAGTGTTTCTCCTCCACGGAAAGTGAATAAAATAACATTTGGATGCCTTTATTGTTCAATCAAAAACGCCCGTTTTTTGGTGAAAAAGATAACCACCGCCCCTTACGACATGCTTCAGAAACGAAAAAATTGGTCCATTTTCAAATGTTTCGTCTTTGAACTACAATTCACATTTGTACGTGGATGATCACTTTTAGAGATAAAATTAGATGTTTAAAGTGATTTACAAGCTTCCAGGGGCCCTAAACACAAGATATGAGGAATGGGTAAATATGAATGAAAATGGCCAATTTATTCACTCTGAGGCCTTAAAAAGTTTTTCTCCACCCCAGAAAGTGAATTAAATAACATTTGTAGGCCTTTATTGTTCAATCAAAAACGCCCGATTTTTGACGAAAGAGATAACCACCCCCCCTTACGACATGCTTCAGAAACTAAAAAAATGGTCCGTTTTCAAATGTTGCCTCTTTGAGCTACAATTCACATTTGTACGTGGAAAAGCACTTTTAAAGATCAAATGAGATGTTTAAGTGATTTTCATGCTTCCAGGGGCCTTAAACACAAGATTTGAGGAATGGGTAAAAGTGAATGAAAATGGCCAATTTACTCACTCTGAGGCCTTAAAAAGTGTTTCTCCTCCACGGGAAGTGAATTAAATAACATTTGTAGGCCTTTATTGTTCAAGCGAAAACGCCCGATTATTGACGAAAGAGATAACCACCCCCCCTTACGACATGCTTCAGAAACGAAAAAAATGGTCCGTTTTCAAATGTTGCGTCTTTGAATGACAATCCACATTTGTACGTGGATAATCACTTTTAGAGCTAAAATTAGATGTTTAAAGTGATTTCAAGCTTCCAGGGGCCCTAAACACAAGATTTGAGAAATGGGTAAAAGTGAATGAAAATGGCCAATTTACTCACTCTCAGGCCTTAAAAAGTGTTTCTCTTCCACGGGAAGTGAATTAAATACCATTTGGAGGCCTTTATTGTTCAAGCGAAAACGCCTGATTTTTGATGAAAGAGATAACCACCCCCCCTTACGACATGCTTCTGAAGCTAAAAAAATGGTTCATTTTCAAATGTTGCGTCTTTGAACCACAATTAACATGGTACGTGGATAATCACTTTTAGAGATAAAATGAGATGTTTAAAGTGATTTTCAACTTCCAGGGGCCCTAAACACTAGATTTGAGAAATGGGTAAACGTGAATGAAAATGGCCAATTTACTCACTCTGCGGCCTTAAAAAGTGTTTCTCCTCCACGGAAAGTGAATAAAATAACATTTGGATGCCTTTATTGTTCAATCAAAAACGCCCGTTTTTTGGTAAAAAGATAACCACCCCCCTTACGACATGCTTCAGAAACGAAAAAAATGGTCTATTTTCAAATGTTGCGTCTTTGAACTACAATTCACATTTGTACGTGGAAAAGCACTTTTAAAGATCAAATGAGATGTTTAAAGTGATTTTCATGCTTCCAGTCGCCTTAAACACAAGATTTGAGGAATGGGTAAAAGTGAATGAAAATGGCCAATTTTCTCACTCTGAGGCCTTAAAAAGTGTTTCTCCTCCACGGGAAGTGAATTAAATAACATTTGTAGGCCTTTATTGTTCAAGCGAAAACGCCCGATTATTGACGAAAGAGATAACCACCCCCCCTTATGACATGCTTCAGAAACGAAAAAAATGGTCCATTTTCAAATGTTGCGTCTTTGAATGACAATCCACATTTGTACGTGGATAATCACTTTTAGAGCTAAAATTAGATGTTTAAAGTGATTTCAAGCTTCCAGGGGCCCTAAACACAAGATTTGAGAAATGGGTAAACGTGAATGAAAATGGCCAATTTACTCACTCTGAGGCCTTAAAAAGTGTTTCTCCTCCACGGGAAGTGAATAAAATAACATTTGGAGGCCTTTATTGTTCAATCAAAAATGCCAGTTTTTTGGTGAAAGAGATAACCACCCCCCCTTACGACATGCTTCAGAAACGAAAAAATTGGTCCATTTTCAAATGTTGCGTCTTTGAACTACAATTCACATTTGTACGTGGATATTCACTTTTAGAGATAAAATTAGATGTTTAAAGTGATTTTTAAGCTTCCAGGGGCCCTAAACACAAGATTTGAGGAATGGGTAAATATGAATGAAAATGGCCAATTTATTCACTCTGAGGCCTTAAAAAGTTTTTCTCCACTCCAGAAAGTGAATTAAATAACATTTGCAGGCCTTTATTGTTCAATCAAAAACGCCCGATTTTTGACGAAAGAGATAACCACCCCCCCTTACGACATGCTTCAGAAACGAAAAAAATGGCCCGTTTTCAAATGTTGCGTCTTTGAATGACAATCCACATTTGTACGTGGATAATCACTTTTAGAGCTAAAATTAGATGTTTAAAGTGATTTTTAAGCCTCCAGGGGCCCTAAACACAAGATTTGAGAAATGGGTAAAAGTGAATGAAAATGGACAATTTACTCACTCTGAGGCCTTAAAAAGTGTTTCTCCTCCACGGGAAGTGAATTAAATACCATTTGGAGGCCTTTATTGTTCAAGCGAAAACGCCTGATTTTTGATGAAAGAGATAACCACCCCCCCTTACGACATGCTTCAGAAACTAAAAAAAATGGTCTGGTTCATTTTCAAATGTTGCGCCTTTGAACTACAATTAACATTGTACGTGGATAATCACTTTTAGAGATAAAATGAGATGTTTAAAGTGATTTTCAAGCTTCCAGGGGCCCTAAACACGAGATTTGAGAAATGGGTAAACGTGAATGAAAATAGCCAATTTACTCACTCTGCGGCCATAAAAGTGTTTCTCCTCCACGGAAAGTGAATAAAATAACATTTGGATGCCTTTATTGTTCAATCAAAAACGCCCATTTTTTGGTGAAAAAGATAACCACCGCCCCTTACGACATGCTTCAGAAACGAAAAAATTGGTCCATTTTCAAATGTTTCGTCTTTGAACTACAATTCACATTTGTACGTGGATGATCACTTTTAGAGATAAAATTAGATGTTTAAAGTGATTTACAAGCTTCCAGGGGCCCTAAACACAAGATATGAGGAATGGGTAAATATGAATGAAAATGGCCAATTTATTCACTCTGAGGCCTTAAAAAGTTTTTCTCCACCCCAGAAAGTGAATTAAATAACATTTGTAGGCCTTTATTGTTCAATCAAAAACGCCCGATTTTTGACGAAAGAGATAACCACCCCCCCTTACGACATGCTTCAGAAACTAAAAAAATGGTCCGTTTTCAAATGTTGCCTCTTTGAGCTACAATTCACATTTGTACGTGGAAAAGCACTTTTAAAGATCAAATGAGATGTTTAAGTGATTTTCATGCTTCCAGGGGCCTTAAACACAAGATTTGAGGAATGGGTAAAAGTGAATGAAAATGGCCAATTTACTCACTCTGAGGCCTTAAAAAGTGTTTCTCCTCCACGGGAAGTGAATTAAATAACATTTGTAGGCCTTTATTGTTCAAGCGAAAACGCCCGATTATTGACGAAAGAGATAACCACCCCCCCTTACGACATGCTTCAGAAACGAAAAAAATGGTCCGTTTTCAAATGTTGCGTCTTTGAATGACAATCCACATTTGTACGTGGATAATCACTTTTAGAGCTAAAATTAGATGTTTAAAGTGATTTCAAGCTTCCAGGGGCCCTAAACACAAGATTTGAGAAATGGGTAAAAGTGAATGAAAATGGCCAATTTACTCACTCTGAGGCCTTAAAAAGTGTTTCTCTTCCACGGGAAGTGAATTAAATACCATTTGGAGGCCTTTATTGTTCAAGCGAAAACGCCTGATTTTTGATGAAAGAGATAACCACCCCCCCTTACGACATGCTTCTGAAGCTAAAAAAATGGTTCATTTTCAAATGTTGCGTCTTTGAACCACAATTAACATGGTACGTGGATAATCACTTTTAGAGATAAAATGAGATGTTTAAAGTGATTTTCAACTTCCAGGGGCCCTAAACACTAGATTTGAGAAATGGGTAAACGTGAATGAAAATGGCCAATTTACTCACTCTGCGGCCTTAAAAAGTGTTTCTCCTCCACGGAAAGTGAATAAAATAACATTTGGATGCCTTTATTGTTCAATCAAAAACGCCCGTTTTTTGGTAAAAAGATAACCACCCCCCTTACGACATGCTTCAGAAACGAAAAAAATGGTCTATTTTCAAATGTTGCGTCTTTGAACTACAATTCACATTTGTACGTGGAAAAGCACTTTTAAAGATCAAATGAGATGTTTAAAGTGATTTTCATGCTTCCAGTCGCCTTAAACACAAGATTTGAGGAATGGGTAAAAGTGAATGAAAATGGCCAATTTTCTCACTCTGAGGCCTTAAAAAGTGTTTCTCCTCCACGGGAAGTGAATTAAATAACATTTGTAGGCCTTTATTGTTCAAGCGAAAACGCCCGATTATTGACGAAAGAGATAACCACCCCCCCTTATGACATGCTTCAGAAACGAAAAAAATGGTCCATTTTCAAATGTTGCGTCTTTGAATGACAATCCACATTTGTACGTGGATAATCACTTTTAGAGCTAAAATTAGATGTTTAAAGTGATTTCAAGCTTCCAGGGGCCCTAAACACAAGATTTGAGAAATGGGTAAACGTGAATGAAAATGGCCAATTTACTCACTCTGAGGCCTTAAAAAGTGTTTCTCCTCCACGGGAAGTGAATAAAATAACATTTGGAGGCCTTTATTGTTCAATCAAAAATGCCAGTTTTTTGGTGAAAGAGATAACCACCCCCCCTTACGACATGCTTCAGAAACGAAAAAATTGGTCCATTTTCAAATGTTGCGTCTTTGAACTACAATTCACATTTGTACGTGGATATTCACTTTTAGAGATAAAATTAGATGTTTAAAGTGATTTTTAAGCTTCCAGGGGCCCTAAACACAAGATTTGAGGAATGGGTAAATGTGAATGAAAATGGCCAATTTACTCACTCTGAGGCCTTAAAAAGTTTTTCTCCGCCCCAGAAAGTGAATTAAATAACATTTGTAGGCCTTTATTGTTCAATCAAAAACGCCCGATTTTTGATGAAAGAGATAACCACCCCCCCTTACGACATGCTTCAGAAACTAAAAAAAATGGTCTGTTTTCAAATGTTGCCTCTTTGAACTACAATTCACATTTGTACGTGGAAAATCACTTGTAAAGATAAAATGAGATGTTTAAAGTGATTTTCATGCTTCCAGGGACCTTAAACACGAGATTTGAGGAATGGGTAAAAGTGAATGAAAATGGCCAATTTACTCACTCTGCCGCCTTAAAAAGTGTTTCTCCTCCACGGGAAGTGAATTAAATACAATTTTTAGACCTTTATTGTTCAAGCGAAAACGCCCGATTATTGACGAAAGAGATAACCACCCCCCCTTACGACATGCTTCAGAAACGAAAAAAATGGTCCGTTTTCAAATGTTGCATCTTTGAACGACAATCCACATTTGTACGTGGATAAACACTTTTAGAGATCAAATGAGATGTTTAAGTGATTTTCATGCTTCCAGGGGCCTTCAACACAAGATTTGAGGAATGGGTAAAAGTGAATGAAAATGGCCAATTTACTCACTCTGAGGCCTTAAAAAGTGTTTCTCCTCCACGGGAAGTGAATTAAATACCATTTGGAGGCCTTTATTGTTCAAGCGAAAACGCCTGATTTTTGATCAAAGAGATAACCACCCCCCCTTACGACATGCTTCAGAAACGAAAAAAATGGTCCGTTTTCAAATGTTGCGTCTTTGAATGACAATCCACATTTGTACGTGGATAATCACTTTTAGAGCTAAAATTAGATGTTTAAAGTGATTTTCAAGCTTCCAGGGGCCCTAAACACAAGATATGAGGAATGGGTAAATATGAATGAAAATGGCCAATTTATTCACTCTGAGGCCTTAAAAAGTTTTTCTCCACTCCAGAAAGTGAATTAAATAACATTTGTAGGCCTTTATTGTTCAATCAAAAACGCCCGATTTTTGACGAAAGAGATAACCACCCCCCCTTACGACATGCTTCAGAAACTAAAAAAATGGTCCGTTTTCAAATGTTGCTTTTTTGAACTACAATTCACATTTGTACGTGGAAAAGCACTTTTAAAGATCAAATGAGATGTTTAAAGTGATTTTCATGCTTCCAGGGGCCTTAAACACAAGATTTGAGGAATGGGTAAAAGTGAATGAAAATGGCCAATTTTCTCACTCTGAGGCCTTAAAAAGTGTTTCTCCTCCACGGGAAGTGAATTAAATAACATTTGTAGGCCTTTATTGTTCAAGCGAAAACGCCCGATTATTGACGAAAGAGATAACCACCCCCCCTTATGACATGCTTCAGAAACGAAAAAAATGGTCCATTTTCAAATGTTGCGTCTTTGAATGACAATCCACATTTGTACGTGGATAATCACTTTTAGAGCTAAAATTAGATGTTTAAAGTGATTTCAAGCTTCCAGGGGCCCTAAACACAAGATTTGAGAAATGGGTAAACGTGAATGAAAATGGCCAATTTACTCACTCTGAGGCCTTAAAAAGTGTTTCTCCTCCACGGGAAGTGAATAAAATAACATTTGGAGGCCTTTATTGTTCAATCAAAAATGCCAGTTTTTTGGTGAAAGAGATAACCACCCCCCCTTACGACATGCTTCAGAAACGAAAAAATTGGTCCATTTTCAAATGTTGCGTCTTTGAACTACAATTCACATTTGTACGTGGATATTCACTTTTAGAGATAAAATTAGATGTTTAAAGTGATTTTTAAGCTTCCAGGGGCCCTAAACACAAGATTTGAGGAATGGGTAAATGTGAATGAAAATGGCCAATTTACTCACTCTGAGGCCTTAAAAAGTTTTTCTCCGCCCCAGAAAGTGAATTAAATAACATTTGTAGGCCTTTATTGTTCAATCAAAAACGCCCGATTTTTGATGAAAGAGATAACCACCCCCCCTTACGACATGCTTCAGAAACTAAAAAAAATGGTCTGTTTTCAAATGTTGCCTCTTTGAACTACAATTCACATTTGTACGTGGAAAATCACTTGTAAAGATAAAATGAGATGTTTAAAGTGATTTTCATGCTTCCAGGGACCTTAAACACGAGATTTGAGGAATGGGTAAAAGTGAATGAAAATGGCCAATTTACTCACTCTGCCGCCTTAAAAAGTGTTTCTCCTCCACGGGAAGTGAATTAAATACAATTTTTAGACCTTTATTGTTCAAGCGAAAACGCCCGATTATTGACGAAAGAGATAACCACCCCCCCTTACGACATGCTTCAGAAACGAAAAAAATGGTCCGTTTTCAAATGTTGCATCTTTGAACGACAATCCACATTTGTACGTGGATAAACACTTTTAGAGATCAAATGAGATGTTTAAGTGATTTTCATGCTTCCAGGGGCCTTCAACACAAGATTTGAGGAATGGGTAAAAGTGAATGAAAATGGCCAATTTACTCACTCTGAGGCCTTAAAAAGTGTTTCTCCTCCACGGGAAGTGAATTAAATACCATTTGGAGGCCTTTATTGTTCAAGCGAAAACGCCTGATTTTTGATCAAAGAGATAACCACCCCCCCTTACGACATGCTTCAGAAACGAAAAAAATGGTCCGTTTTCAAATGTTGCGTCTTTGAATGACAATCCACATTTGTACGTGGATAATCACTTTTAGAGCTAAAATTAGATGTTTAAAGTGATTTTCAAGCTTCCAGGGGCCCTAAACACAAGATTTGAGAAATGGGTAAAAGTGAATGAAAATGGCCAATTTACTCACTCTGAGGCCTTAAAAAGTGTTTCTCCTCCACGGGAAGTGAATTAAATACCATTTGGAGGCCTTTATTGTTCAAGCGAAAACGCCTGATTTTTGATGAAAGAGATAATCACCCCCCCCTTACGACATGCTTCTGAAACAAAAAAAATGGTTCATTTTCAAATGTTGCGTCTTTGAACTACAATTCACATTTGTACGTGGATGATCACTTTTAGAGATAAAATTAGATGTTTAAAGTGATTTACAAGCTTCCAGGGGCCCTAAACACAAGATATGAGGAATGGGTAAATATGAATGAAAATGGCCAATTTATTCACTCTGAGGCCTTAAAAAGTTTTTCTCCACTCCAGAAAGTGAATTAAATAACATTTGTAGGCCTTTATTGTTCAATCAAAAACGCCCGATTTTTGACGAAAGAGATAACCAGCCCCCCTTACGACATGCTTCAGAAACTAAAAAAATGGTCCGTTTTCAAATGTTGCCTCTTTGAACTACAATTCACATTTGTACGTGGAAAAGCACTTTTAAAGATCAAATGAGATGTTTAAAGTGATTTTCATGCTTCCAGGGGCCTTAAACACAAGATTTGAGGTATGGGTAAAAGTGAATGAAAATGGCCAATTTACTCTCTCTGAGGCCTTAAAAAGTGTTTCTCCTCCACGGGAAGTGAATTAAATAACATTTGTAGGCCTTTATTGTTCAAGCGAAAACGCCCGATTATTGACGAAAGAGATAACCACCCCCCTTACGACATGCTTCAGAAACGAAAAAAATGGCCCGTTTTCAAATGTTGCGTCTTTGAATGACAATCCACATTTGTACGTGGATAATCACTTTTAGAGCTAAAATTAGATGTTTAAAGTGATTTTTAAGCCTCCAGGGGCCCTAAACACAAGATTTGAGAAATGGGTAAAAGTGAATGAAAATGGACAATTTACTCACTCTGAGGCCTTAAAAAGTGTTTCTCCTCCACGGGAAGTGAATTAAATACCATTTGGAGGCCTTTATTGTTCAAGCGAAAACGCCTGATTTTTGATGAAAGAGATAACCACCCCCCCTTACGACATGCTTCTGAAACTAAAAAAATGGTTCATTTTCAAATGTTGCGTCTTTGAACCACAATTAACATTGTACGTGGATAATCACTTTTAGAGATAAAATGAGATGTTTAAAGTGATTTTCAAGCTTCCAGGGGACCTAAACACGAGATTTGAGAAATGGGTAAACATGAATGAAAATGGCCAATTTACTCACTCTGCGGCCTTAAAAGTGTTTCTCCTCTACGGAAAGTGAATAAAATAACATTTGGATGCCTTTATTGTTCAATCAAAAACGGCCGTTTTTTGGTGAAAAAGATATCCACCCCCCCTTACGACATGCTTCAGAAACTAAAAAAAATGGTCTGGTTCATTTTCAAATGTTGCGTCTTTGAACTACAATTAACATTGTACGTGGATAATCACTTTTAGAGATAAAATGAGATGTTTAAAGTGATTTTCAAGCTTCCAGGGGCCCTAAACACAAGATTTGAGAAATGGGTAAACGTGAATGAAAATGGCCAATTTACTCACTCTGCGGCCTTAAAAGTATTTCTCCTCCACGGAAAGTGAATAAAATACCATTTGGATGCCTTTATTGTTCAATCCAAAACGCCCCTTTTTTGGTGAAAAAGATAACCACCCCCCCTTACGACATGCTTCAGAAACGAAAAAATTGGTCCATTTTCAAATATTGCCTCTTTGAACTACAATTCACATTTGTAAGTGGAAAAGCACTTTTAAAGATCAAATGAGATGTTTAAGTGATTTTCATGCTTCCAGGGGCCTTAAACACAAGATTTGAGGAATGGGTAAAAGTGAATGAAAATGGCCAATTTACTCACTCTGATGCCTTAAAAAGTGTTTCTCCTCCACGGGAAGTGAATTAAATAACATTTGTAGGCCTTTATTGTTCAAGCGAAAACACCCGATTATTGACGAAAGAGATAACCACCCCCCCTTACGACATGCTTCAGAAACGAAAAAAATGGTCCTTTTTCAAATGTTGCGTCTTTGAATGACAATCCACATTTGTACGTGGATAATCATTTTTAGAGCTAAAATTAGATGTTTAAAGTGATTTTCAAGCTTCCAGGGGCCCTAAACACAAGATTTGAGAAATGGGTAAAAGTGAATGAAAATGGCCAATTTACTCACTCTGAGGCGTTAAAAAGTGTTTCTCCTCCACGGGAAGTTAATTAAATACCATTTGGAGGCCTTTATTGTTCAAGCGAAAACACATGATTTTTGATGAAAGAGATAACCACCCCCCCTTACGACGTGCTTCTGAAACTAAAAAAATGGTTCATTTTCAAATGTTGCGTCTTTGAACCACAATTAACATTGTACGTAGATAATCACTTTTAGAGATAAAATGAGATGTTTAAAGTGATTTTCAAGCTTCCAGGGGCCCTAAACACGAGATTTGAGAAATGGGTAAACATGAATGAAAATGGCCAATTTACTCACTCTGCGGCCTTAAAAGTGTTTCTCCTCTACGGAAAGTGAATAAAATAACATTTGGATGCCTTTATTGTTCAATCAAAAACGCCCGTTTTTTGGTGAAAAAGATAACCACCCCCCCTTACGACATGCTTCAGAAACGAAAAAATTGGTCCATTTTCAAATGTTGCGTCTTTGAACTACAATTCACATTTTTACGTGGATGATCACTTTTAGAGATAAAATTAGATGTTTAAAGTGATTTACAAGCTTCCAGGGGCCCTAAACACAAGATATGAGGAATGGGTAAATATGAATGAAAATGGCCAATTTATTCACTCTGAGGCCTTAAAAAGTTTTTCTCCACCCCAGAAAGTGAATTAAATAACATTTGTAGGCCTTTATTGTTCAATCAAAAATGCCCGATTTTTGACGAAAGCGATAACCACCCCCCCCTTACGACATGCTTCAGAAACTAAAAAAATGGTCTGTTTTCAAATGTTGCCTCTTTGAACTACAATTCACATTTGTAAGTGGGAAAGCACTTTTAAAGATCAAATGAGATGTTTAAGTGATTTTCATGCTTCCAGGGGCCTTAAACACAAGATTTGAGGAATGGGTAAAAGTGAATGAAAATGGCCAATTTACTCACTCTGAGGCCTTAAAAAGTGTTTCTCCTCCACGGGAAGTGAATTAAATAACATTTGTAGGCCTTTATTGTTCAAGCGAAAACGCCCGATTATTGACGAAAGAGATAACCACCCCCCTTACGACATGCTTCAGAAACGAAAAAAATGGTCCATTTTCAAATGTTGCGTCTTTGAACTACAATTCACATTTGTACGTGGATATTCACTTTTAGACATAAAATGAGATGTTTAAAGTGATTTTTAAGCTTCCAGGGGCCCTAAACCCAAGATTTGAGGAATGGGTAAATGTGAATGAAAATGGCCAATTTATTCACTCTGAGGTCTTAAAAAGTTTTTCTCCACCCCAGAAAGTGAATTAAATAACATTTGTAGGCCTTTATTGTTCAATCAAAAACGCCCGATTTTTGATGAAAGAGATAACCACCCCCCCTTACGACATGCTTCAGAAACTAAAAAAAATGGTCTGTTTTCAAATGTTGCCTCTTTGAACTACAATTCACATTTGTACGTGGAAAATCACTTTTAAAGATCAAATGAGATGTTTAAAGTGATTTTCATGCTTCCAGGGGCCTTAAACACGAGATTTGAGGAATGGGTAAAAGTGAATAAAAATGGCCAATTTACTCACTCTGCGGCCTTAAAAAGTGTTTCTCCTCCACGGGAAGTGAATTAAATAACATTTGGAGGCCTTTATTGTTCAAGCAAAAACGCCTGATTTTTGATGAAAGAGATAACCACCCCCCTTACGACATGCTTCTGAAACTAAAAAAATGGTTCATTTTCAAATGTTGCGTCTTTGAACTACAATTAACATTGTACGTGGATAATCACTTTTAGAGATAAAGTGAGATGTTTAAAGTGATTTTCAAGCTTCCAGGGGCCCTAAACACAAGATTTGAGAAATGGGTAAAAGTGAATGAAAATGGCCAATTTACTCACTCTGAGGCCTTAAAAAGTGTTTCTCCTCTACGGGAAGGGAATAAAATAACATTTGGAGGCCTTTATTGTTCAATCAAAAATGCCAGTTTTTCGGTGAAAGAGATAACCACTCCCCCTTACGACATGCTTCAGAAACGAAAAAAATGGTCCATTTTCAAATGTTGCGTCTTTGAACTACAATTCACATTTGTACATGGATATTCACTTTTAGAGACAAAATTAGATGTTTAAAGTGATTTTTAAGCTTCCAGGGTCCCTAAACACAAGATTTGAGGAATGGGTAAATGTGAATGAAAATGGGCAATGTATTCACTCTGAGGCCTTAAAAAGTGTTTCTCCTTCACGGGAAGTGAATTAAATAACATTTGGAGGCCTTTATTGTTCAATCAAAAACGCCCGATTATTGACGAAAGAGATAACCACCCCCCCTTACGACATGCTTCAGAAACTAAAAAAATGGTCCATTTTCAAATGTTGCCTCTTTGAACTACATTTCACATTTGTATGTGGAAAATCACTTTTAAAGATCAAATGAGATGTTTAAAGTGATTTTCATGCTTCCAGGGGCCTTAAACACAAGATTTGAGGAATGGGTAAAAGTGAATGAAAATGGCCAATTTACTCACTCTGAGGCCTTAAAAGGTGTTTCTCCTCCACGGGAAGTGAATTAAATAACATTTGGAGGCCTTTATTGTTCAAGCGAAAATGCCTGATTTTTGATGAAAGAGATCACCACCCCCCTTACGACATGCTTCTGAAACTAAAAAAATGGTTCATTTTCAAATGTTGCGTCTTTGAACTACAATTAACATTGTACGTGGATAATCACTTTTAGAGATAAAGTGAGATGTTTAAAGTGATTTTCAAGCTTCCAGGGGCCCTAAACACAAGATTTGAGAAATGGGTAAACGTGAATGAAAATGACCAATTTGCTCACTCTGCGGCCTTAAAAAGTGTTTCTCCTCCACGGGAAGTGAATAAAATAGCATTTGGAGGCCTTTATTGTTCAATCAAAAATGCCAGTTTGTTGGTGAAAGAGATAACCACTCCCCCTTACGACATGCTTCAGAAACGAAAAAAATGGTCCATTTTCAAATGTTGCGTCTTTGACTACAATTCACATTTGTACGTGCATATTCACTTTTAGAGACAAAATTAGATGTTTAAAGTGATTTTTAAGCTTCCAGGGTCCCTAAACACAAGATTTGAGGAATGGGTAAATGTGAATGAAAATGGCCAATTTATTCACTCTGAGGCCTTAAAAAGTGTTTCTCCTTCACGGGAAGTGAATTAAATAACATTTGGAGGCCTTTATTGTTCAAGCGAAAACACCTGATTTTTGATGAAAGAGATAACCACCCCCCCTTACGACATGCTTCTGAAACTAAAAAAATGGTTCATTTTCAAATGTTGCGTCTTTGAACTACAATTACCATTGTACGTGGATAATCACTTTTAGAGATAAAGTGAGATGTTTAAAGTGATTTTCAAGCTTCCAGGGGCCCTAAACACAAGATTTGAGAAATGGGTAAACGTGAATGAAAATGACCAATTTACTCACTCTGCGGCCTTAAAAAGTGTTTCTCCTCCACGGGAAGTGAATAAAATAACATTTGGAGGCCTTTATTGTTCAATCAAAAATGCCAGTTTGTTGGTGAAAGAGATAACCACTCCCCCTTACGACATGCTTCAGAAACGAAAAAAATGGTCCATTTTCAAATGTTGCGTCTTTGAACTACAATTCACATTTGTACGTGGATATTCACTTTTAGAGACAAAATTAGATGTTTAAAGTGATTTTTAAGCTTCCAGGGTCCCTAAACACAAGATTTGAGGAATAGGTAAATGTGAATGAAAATGGCCAATTTATTCACTCTGAGGCCTTAAAAAGTGTTTCTCCTTCACGGGAAGTGAATTAAATAACATTTGCAGGCCTTTATTGTTCAATCAAAAACGCCCGATTTTTGACGAAAGAGATAACCACCCCCCCTTACGACATGCTTCAGAAACGAAAAAAATGGCCCGTTTTCAAATGTTGCGTCTTTGAATGACAATCCACATTTGTACGTGGATAATCACTTTTAGAGCTAAAATTAGATGTTTAAAGTGATTTTTAAGCCTCCAGGGGCCCTAAACACAAGATTTGAGAAATGGGTAAAAGTGAATGAAAATGGACAATTTACTCACTCTGAGGCCTTAAAAAGTGTTTCTCCTCCACGGGAAGTGAATTAAATACCATTTGGAGGCCTTTATTGTTCAAGCGAAAACGCCTGATTTTTGATGAAAGAGATAACCACCCCCCCTTACGACATGCTTCTGAAACTAAAAAAATGGTTCATTTTCAAATGTTGCGTCTTTGAACCACAATTAACATTGTACGTGGATAATCACTTTTAGAGATAAAATGAGATGTTTAAAGTGATTTTCAAGCTTCCAGGGGACCTAAACACGAGATTTGAGAAATGGGTAAACGTGAATGAAAATGGCCAATTTACTCACTCTGCGGCCTTAAAAAGTGTTTCTCCTCCACGGAAAGTGAATAAAATAACATTTGGATGCCTTTATTGTTCAATCTAAAACGCCCGTTTTTTGGTGAAAAAGAGAACCACCCCCCCTTACGACATGCTTCAGAAACTAAAAAAATGGTCCATTTTCAAATGTTGCCTCTTTGAACTACAATTCACATTTGTATGTGGAAAATCACTTTTAAAGATCAAATGAGATGTTTAAAGTGATTTTCATGCTTCCAGGGGCCTTAAACACAAGATTTGAGGAATGGGTAAAAGTGAATGAAAATGGCCAATTTACTCACTCTGAGGCCTTAAAAGGTGTTTCTCCTCCACGGGAAGTGAATTAAATTACATTTGGAGGCCTTTATTGTTCAAGCGAAAACGCCTGATTTTTGATGAAAGAGATAACCACCCCCCTTACGACATGCTTCTGAAACTAAAAAAATGGTTCATTTTCAAATGTTGCTTCTTTGAACTGCAATTAACATTGTACGTGGATAATCACTTTTAGAGATAAAGTGAGATGTTTAAAGTGATTTTCAAGCTTCCAGGGGACCTAAACACGAGATTTGAGAAATGGGTAAACGTGAATGAAAATGGCCAATTTACTCACTCTGCGGCCTTAAAAAGTGTTTCTCCTCCACGGAAAGTGAATAAAATAACATTTGGATGCCTTTATTGTTCAATCTAAAACGCCCGTTTTTTGGTGAAAAAGATAACCACCCCCCCTTACGACATGCTTCAGAAACGAAAAAAATGGTCCATTTTCAAATGTTGCGTCTTTGACTACAATTCACATTTGTACGTGGATATTCACTTTTAGAGACAAAATTAGATGTTTAAAGTGATTTTTAAGCTTCCAGGGTCCCTAAACACAAGATTTGAGGAATGGGTAAATGTGAATGAAAATGGCCAATTTATTCACTCTGAGGCCTTAAAAAGTGTTTCTCCTTCACGGGAAGTGAATTATATAACATTTGGAGGCCTTTATTGTTCAAGCGAAAACGCCTGATTTTTGATGAAAGAGATAACCACCCCCCCTTACGACATGCTTCAGAAACGAAAAAAATGGTCCGTTTTCAAATGTTGCATCTTTGAAAGACAATCCACATTTGTACGTGGATAAACACTTTTAGAGATAAAATTAGATGTTTAAAGTGATTTTCAAGCTTCCAGGGGCCCTAAACACAAGATTTGAGAAATGGGTAAAAGTGAATGAAAATGACCAATGTACTCACTCTGCGGCCTTAAAAAGTGTTTCTCCTCCACGGGAAGTGAGTAAAATAACATTTGGAAGCCTTTATTGTTCAATCAAAAATGCCAGTTTGTTGGTGAAAGAGATAACCACTCCCCCTTACGACATGCTTCAGAAACGAAAAAAATGGTCCATTTTCAAATGTTGCCTCTTTGAACTACAATTCACATTTGTATGTGGAAAATCACTTTTAAAGATCAAATCAGATGTTTAAAGTGATTTTCATGCTTCCAGGGGCCTTAAACACAAGATTTGAGGAATGGGTAAAAGTGAATGAAAATGGCCAATTTACTCACTCTGAGGCCTTAAAAGGTGTTTCTCCTCCAAGGGAAGTCAATTAAATAACATTTGGAGGCCTTTATTGTTCAAGCGAAAACGCCTGATTTTTGATGAAAGAGATATCCACCCCCCTTACGACATGCTTCTGAAACTAAAAAAATGGTTCATTTTCAAATGTTGCGTCTTTGAACTACAATTAACATTGTACGTGGATAATCACTTTTAGAGATAAAGTGAGATGTTTAAAGTGATTTTCAAGCTTCCAGGGGCCCTAAACACAAGATTTGAGAAATGAGTAAACGTGAATGAAAATGACCAATTTACTCACTCTGCGGCCTTAAAAAGTGTTTCTCCTCCACGGGAAGTGAATAAAATAACATTTGGAGGCCTTTATTGTTCAATCAAAAATGCCAGTTTGTTGGTGAAAGAGATAACCACTCCCCCTTACGACATGCTTCAGAAACTAAAAAAATGGTCCATTTTCAAATGTTGCGTCTTTGAACTACAATTCACATTTGTACGTGGATATTCACTTTTAGAGACAAAATTAGATGTTTAAAGTGATTTTTAAGCTTCCAGGGTCCCTAAACACAAGATTTGAGGAATGGGTAAATGTGAATGAAAATGGCCAATTTATTAACTCTGAGGCCTTAAAAAGTGTTTCTCCTTCACGGGAAGTGAATTAAATAACATTTGGAGGCCTTTATTGTTCAATCAAAAACGCCCGATTATTGACGAAAGAGATAACCACCCCCCCCTTACGACATGCTTCAGAAACTAAAAAAATGGTCCATTTTCAAATGTTGCCTCTTTGAACTACAATTCACATTTGTATGTGGAAAATCACTTTTAAAGATCAAATGAGATGTTTAAAGTGATTTTCATGCTTCCAGGGGCCTTAAACACAAGATTTGAGAAATGGGTAAACGTGAATGAAAATGACCAATTTACTCACTCTGCGGCCTTAAAAAGTGTTTCTCCTCCACGGGAAGTGAATAAAATAACATTTGGAGGCCTTTATTGTTCAATCAAAAATGCCAGTTTTTAGTGAAAGAGATAACCACTCCCCCTTACGACATGCTTCAGAAACGAAAAAAATGGTCCGTTTTCAAATGTTGCGTCTTTGAATGACAATCCACATTTGTACGTGGATAATCACTTTTAGAGCTAAAATTAGATGTTTAAAGTGATTTTCAAGCTTCCAGGGGCCCTCAACACAAGATTTGAGAAATGGGTAAAAGTGAATGAAAATGGCCAATTTACTCACTCTGAGGCCTTAAAAAGTGTTTCTCCTCCACGGGAAGTGAATTAAATACCATTTGGAGGCCTTTATTGTTCAAGTGAAAACGCCTGATTTTTGATGAAAGAGATAACCACCCCCCCTTACGACATGCTTCTGAAACAAAAAAAATGGTTCATTTTCAAATGTTGCGTCTTTGAACTACAATTAACATTGTACGTGGATAATCACTTTTAGAGATAAAATGAGATGTTTAAAGTGATTTTCAAGCTTCCAGGGGCCCTAAACACGAGATTTGAGAAATGGGTAAAAATGAATGAAAATGGCCAATTTACTCACTCTGCGGCCTTAAAAAGTGTTTCTCCTCCACGGAAAGTGAATAAAATAACATTTGGATGCCTTTATTGTTCAATCAAAAACGCCCGTTTTTTGGTGAAAAAGATAACCACCCCCCCTTACAACATGCTTCAGAAACGAAAAAAATGGTCCATTTTCAAATGTTGCTTCTTTGAACTACAATTCACATTTGTACGTGGATGATCACTTTTAGAGATAAAATTAGATGTTTAAAGTGATTTACAAGCTTCCAGGGGCCCTAAACACAAGATATGAGGAATGGGTAAATATGAATGAAAATGGCCAATTTATTCACTCTGAGGCCTTAAAAAGTTTTTCTCCACTCCAGAAAGTGAATTAAATAACATTTGTAGGCCTTTATTGTTCAATCAAAAACGCCCGATTTTTGACGAAAGAGATAACCACCCCCCCTTACGACATGCTTCAGAAACTAAAAAAATGGTCCGTTTTCAAATGTTGCCTCTTTGAACTACAATTCACATTTGTACGTGGAAAAGCACTTTTAAAGATCAAATGAGATGTTTAAAGTGATTTTCATGCTTCCAGGGGCCTTAAACACAAGATTTGAGGAATGGGTAAAAGTGAATGAAAATGGCCAATTTACTCTCTCTGAGGCCTTAAAAAGTGTTTCTCCTCCACGGGAAGTGAATTAAATAACATTTGTAGGCCTTTATTGTTCAAGCGAAAACACCCGATTATTGACGAAAGAGATAACCACCCCCCCTTACGACATGCTTCAGAAACGAAAAAAATGGCCCGTTTTCAAACGTTGCGTCTTTGAATGACAATCCACATTTGTACGTGGATAATCACTTTTAGAGCTAAAATTAGATGTTTAAAGTGATTTTTAAGCCTCCAGGGGCCCTAAACACAAGATTTGAGAAATGGGTAAAAGTGAATGAAAATGGACAATTTACTCACTCTGAGGCCTTAAAAAGTGTTTCTCCTCCACGGGAAGTGAATTAAACAACATTTGGAGGCCTTTATTGTTCAAGCGAAAACGCCTGATTTTTGATGAAAGAGATAACCACCCCCCTTACGACATGCTTCTGAAACTAAAAAAATGGTTCATTTTCAAATGTTGCGTCTTTGAACTACAATTAACATTGTACGTGGATAATCACTTTTAGAGATAAAGTGAGATGTTTAAAGTGATTTTCAAGCTTCCAGGGGCCCTAAACACAAGATTTGAGAAATGGGTAAACGTGAATGAAAATGGCCAATTTACTCACTCTGCGGCCTTAAAAAGTGTTTCTCCTTTACGGGAAGTGAATAAAATACCATTTGTAGGCCTTTATTGTTCAATCAAAAACGGCCGTTTTTTGGTGAAAAAGATATCCACCCCCCCTTACGACATGCTTCAGAAACTAAAAAAAATGGTCTGGTTCATTTTCAAATGTTGCGTCTTTGAACTACAATTAACATTGTACGTGGATAATCACTTTTAGAGATAAAATGAGATGTTTAAAGTGATTTTCAAGCTTCCAGGGGCCCTAAACACAAGATTTGAGAAATGGGTAAACGTGAATGAAAATGGCCAATTTACTCACTCTGAGGCCTTAAAAAGTGTTTCTCTTCCACGGGAAGTGAATTAAATACCATTTGGAGGCCTTTATTGTTCAAGCGAAAACGCCTGATTTTTGATGAAAGAGATAACCACCCCCCCTTACGACATGCTTCTGAAGCTAAAAAAATGGTTCATTTTCAAATGTTGCGTCTTTGAACCACAATTAACATGGTACGTGGATAATCACTTTTAGAGATAAAATGAGATGTTTAAAGTGATTTTCAACTTCCAGGGGCCCTAAACACTAGATTTGAGAAATGGGTAAACGTGAATGAAAATGGCCAATTTACTCACTCTGCGGCCTTAAAAAGTGTTTCTCCTCCACGGAAAGTGAATAAAATAACATTTGGATGCCTTTATTGTTCAATCAAAAACGCCCGTTTTTTGGAGAAAAAGATAACCACCCCCCCTTACGACATGCTTCAGAAACGAAAAAAATGGTCCGTTTTCAAATGTTGCGTCTTTGAATGACAATCCACATTTGTACGTGGATAATCATTTTTAGAGTTAAAATTAGATGTTTAAAGTGATTTTCAAGCTTCCAGGGGCCCTAAACACAAGATTTGAGAAATGGGTAAAAGTGAATGAAAATGGCCAATTTACTCACTCTGAGGCGTTAAAAAGTGTTTCTCCTCCACGGGCAGTTAATTAAATACCATTTGGAGGCCTTTATTGTTCAAGCGAAAACACCTGATTTTTGATGAAAGAGATAACCACCCCCCCTTACGACGTGCTTCTGAAACTAAAAAAATGGTTCATTTTCAAATGTTGCGTCTTTAAACCACAATTAACATTGTATGTGGATAATCACTTTTAGAGATAAAATGAGATGTTTAAAGTGATTTTCAAGCTTCCAGGGGCCCTAAACACGAGATTTGAGAAATGGGTAAACATGAATGAAAATGGCCAATTTACTCACTCTGCGGCCTTAAAAGTGTTTCTCCTCTACGGAAAGTGAATAAAATAACATTTGGATGCCTTTATTGTTCAATCAAAAACGCCCGTTTTTTTGGTGAAAAAGATAACCACCCCCCCTTATGACATGCTTCAGAAACTAAAAAAAATGGTCTGGTTCATTTTCAAATGTTGCGCCTTTGAACTACAATTAACATTGTACGTGGATAATCACTTTTAGAGATAAAATGAGATGTTTAAAGTGATTTTCAAGCTTCCAGGGGCCCTAAACACGAGATTTGAGAAATGGGTAAACGTGAAGGAAAATGGCCAATTTACTCACTCTGCGGCCTTAAAAGTGTTTCTCCTCCACGGAAAGTGAATAGAATAACATTTGGATGCCTTTATTGTTCAATCAAAAACGCCCATTTTTTGGTGAAAAAGATAACCACCCCCCCTTACGACATGCTTCAGAAACGAAAAAATTGGTCCATTTTCAAATGTTGCGTCTTTGAACTACAATTCCCATTTTTACGTGGATGATCACTTTTAGAGATAAAATTAGATGTTTAAAGTGATTTACAAGCTTCCAGGGGCCCTAAACACAAGATATGAGGAATGGGTAAATATGAATGAAAATGGCCAATTTATTCACTCTGAGGCCTTAAAAAGTTTTTCTCCACCCCAGAAAGTGAATTAAATAACATTTGTAGGCCTTTATTGTTCAATCAAAAATGCCCGATTTTTGACGAAAGCGATAACCACCCCCCCCTTACGACATGCTTCAGAAACTAAAAAAATGGTCCGTTTTCAAATGTTGCCTCTTTCAACTACAATTCACATTTGTAAGTGGGAAAGCACTTTTAAAGATCAAATGAGATGTTTAAGTGATTTTCATGCTTCCAGGGGCCTTAAACACAAGATTTGAGGAATGGGTAAAAGTGAATGAAAATGGCCAATTTACTCACTCTGAGGCCTTAAAAAGTGTTTCTCCTCCACGGGAAGTGAATTAAATAACATTTGTAGGCCTTTATTGTTCAAGCGAAAACGCCCGATTATTGACGAAAGAGATAACCACCCCTCTTACGACATGCTTCAGAAACGAAAAAAATGGTCCATTTTCAAATGTTGCGTCTTTGAACTACAATTCACATTTGTACGTGGATATTCACTTTTAGACATAAAATGAGATGTTTAAAGTGATTTTTAAGCTTCCAGGGGCCCTAAACACAAGATTTGAAGAATGGGTAAATGTGAATGAAAATGGCCAATTTATTCACTCTGAGGTCTTAAAAAGTTTTTCTCCACCCCAGAAAGTGAATTAAATAACATTTGTAGGCCTTTATTGTTCAATCAAAAACGCCCGATTTTTGATGAAAGAGATAACCACCCCCCCTTACGACATGCTTCAGAAACTAAAAAAAATGGTCTGTTTTCAAATGTTGCCTCTTTGAACTACAATTCACATTTGTACGTGGAAAATCACTTTTAAAGATCAAATGAGATGTTTAAAGTGATTTTCATGCTTCCAGGGGCCTTAAACACGAGATTTGAGGAATGGGTAAACGTGAATGAAAATGGCCAATTTACTCACTCTGAGGCCTTAAAAAGTGTTTCTCTTCCACGGGAAGTGAATTAAATACCATTTGGAGGCCTTTATTGTTCAAGCGAAAACGCCTGATTTTTGATGAAAGAGATAACCACCCCCCCTTACGACATGCTTCTGAAGCTAAAAAAATGGTTCATTTTCAAATGTTGCGTCTTTGAACCACAATTAACATGGTACGTGGATAATCACTTTTAGAGATAAAATGAGATGTTTAAAGTGATTTTCAACTTCCAGGGGCCCTAAACACTAGATTTGAGAAATGGGTAAACGTGAATGAAAATGGCCAATTTACTCACTCTGCGGCCTTAAAAAGTGTTTCTCCTCCACGGAAAGTGAATAAAATAACATTTGGATGCCTTTATTGTTCAATCAAAAACGCCCGTTTTTTGGAGAAAAAGATAACCACCCCCCCTTACGACATGCTTCAGAAACGAAAAAAATGGTCCGTTTTCAAATGTTGCGTCTTTGAATGACAATCCACATTTGTACGTGGATAATCATTTTTAGAGTTAAAATTAGATGTTTAAAGTGATTTTCAAGCTTCCAGGGGCCCTAAACACAAGATTTGAGAAATGGGTAAAAGTGAATGAAAATGGCCAATTTACTCACTCTGAGGCGTTAAAAAGTGTTTCTCCTCCACGGGCAGTTAATTAAATACCATTTGGAGGCCTTTATTGTTCAAGCGAAAACACCTGATTTTTGATGAAAGAGATAACCACCCCCCCTTACGACGTGCTTCTGAAACTAAAAAAATGGTTCATTTTCAAATGTTGCGTCTTTAAACCACAATTAACATTGTACGTGGATAATCACTTTTAGAGATAAAATGAGATGTTTAAAGTGATTTTCAAGCTTCCAGGGGCCCTAAACACGAGATTTGAGAAATGGGTAAACATGAATGAAAATGGCCAATTTACTCACTCTGCGGCCTTAAAAGTGTTTCTCCTCTACGGAAAGTGAATAAAATAACATTTGGATGCCTTTATTGTTCAATCAAAAACGCCCGTTTTTTTGGTGAAAAAGATAACCACCCCCCCTTATGACATGCTTCAGAAACTAAAAAAAATGGTCTGGTTCATTTTCAAATGTTGCGCCTTTGAACTACAATTAACATTGTACGTGGATAATCACTTTTAGAGATAAAATGAGATGTTTAAAGTGATTTTCAAGCTTCCAGGGGCCCTAAACACGAGATTTGAGAAATGGGTAAACGTGAAGGAAAATGGCCAATTTACTCACTCTGCGGCCTTAAAAGTGTTTCTCCTCCACGGAAAGTGAATAGAATAACATTTGGATGCCTTTATTGTTCAATCAAAAACGCCCATTTTTTGGTGAAAAAGATAACCACCCCCCCTTACGACATGCTTCAGAAACGAAAAAATTGGTCCATTTTCAAATGTTGCGTCTTTGAACTACAATTCACATTTTTACGTGGATGATCACTTTTAGAGATAAAATTAGATGTTTAAAGTGATTTACAAGCTTCCAGGGGCCCTAAACACAAGATATGAGGAATGGGTAAATATGAATGAAAATGGCCAATTTATTCACTCTGAGGCCTTAAAAGTTTTTCTCCACCCCAGAAAGTGAATTAAATAACATTTGTAGGCCTTTATTGTTCAATCAAAAATGCCCGATTTTTGACGAAAGCGATAACCACCCCCCCCTTACGACATGCTTCAGAAACTAAAAAAATGGTCCGTTTTCAAATGTTGCCTCTTTCAACTACAATTCACATTTGTAAGTGGGAAAGCACTTTTAAAGATCAAATGAGATGTTTAAGTGATTTTCATGCTTCCAGGGGCCTTAAACACAAGATTTGAGGAATGGGTAAAAGTGAATGAAAATGGCCAATTTACTCACTCTGAGGCCTTAAAAAGTGTTTCTCCTCCACGGGAAGTGAATTAAATAACATTTGTAGGCCTTTATTGTTCAAGCGAAAACGCCCGATTATTGACGAAAGAGATAACCACCCCTCTTACGACATGCTTCAGAAACGAAAAAAATGGTCCATTTTCAAATGTTGCGTCTTTGAACTACAATTCACATTTGTACGTGGATATTCACTTTTAGACATAAAATGAGATGTTTAAAGTGATTTTTAAGCTTCCAGGGGCCCTAAACACAAGATTTGAAGAATGGGTAAATGTGAATGAAAATGGCCAATTTATTCACTCTGAGGTCTTAAAAAGTTTTTCTCCACCCCAGAAAGTGAATTAAATAACATTTGTAGGCCTTTATTGTTCAATCAAAAACGCCCGATTTTTGATGAAAGAGATAACCACCCCCCCTTACGACATGCTTCAGAAACTAAAAAAAATGGTCTGTTTTCAAATGTTGCCTCTTTGAACTACAATTCACATTTGTACGTGGAAAATCACTTTTAAAGATCAAATGAGATGTTTAAAGTGATTTTCATGCTTCCAGGGGCCTTAAACACGAGATTTGAGGAATGGGTAAAAGTGAATAAAAATGGCCAATTTACTCACTCTGCGGCCTTAAAAAGTGTTTCTCCTACACGGGAAGTGAATTAAATAACATTTGTACACCTTTATTGTTCAAGTGAAAACGCCCGATTATTGACGAAAGAGATAACCACCCCCCCTTAAGACATGCATCAGAAACGAAAAAAATGGTCTGTTTTCAAATGTTGCATCTTTGAACGACAATCCACATTTGTACGTGGATAAACACTTTTAGAGATAAAATTAGATGTTTAAAGTGATTTTCAATCTTCCAGGGGCCCTAAACACAAGATTTGAGAAATGGGTAAAAGTGAATGAAAATGGCCAATTTACTCACTCTGAGGCCTTAAAAGGTGTTTCTCCTCCACGGGAAGTGAATTAAATAACATTTGGAGGCCTTTATTGTTCAAGCAAAAACGCCTGATTTTTGATGAAAGAGATAACCACCCCCCTTACGACATGCTTCTGAAACTAAAAAAATGGTTCATTTTCAAATGTTGCGTCTTTGAACTACAATTAACATTGTACGTGGATAATCACTTTTAGAGATAAAGTGAGATGTTTAAAGTGATTTTCATGCTTCCAGGGGCCCTAAACACAAGATTTGAGAAATGGGTAAACGTGAATGAAAATGACCAATTTACTCACTCTGCGGCCTTAAAAAGTGTTTCTCCTCTACGGGAAGTGAATAAAATAACATTTGGAGGCCTTTATTGTTCAATCAAAAATGCCAGTTTTTCGGTGAAAGAGATAACCACTCCCCCTTACGACATGCTTCAGAAACGAAAAAAATGGTCCATTTTCAAATGTTGCGTCTTTGAACTACAATTCACATTTGTACATGGATATTCACTTTTAGAGACAAAATTAGATGTTTAAAGTGATTTTTAAGCTTCCAGGGTCCCTAAACACAAGATTTGAGGAATGGGTAAATGTGAATGAAAATGGGCAATGTATTCACTCTGAGGCCTTAAAAAGTGTTTCTCCTTCACGGGAAGTGAATTAAATAACATTTGGAGGCCTTTATTGTTCAATCAAAAACGCCCGATTATTGACGAAAGAGATAACCACCCCCCCTTACGACATGCTTCAGAAACTAAAAAAATGGTCCATTTTCAAATGTTGCCTCTTTGAACTACAATTCACATTTGTATGTGGAAAATCACTTTTAAAGATCAAATGAGATGTTTAAAGTGATTTTCATGCTTCCAGGGGCCTTAAACACAAGATTTGAGGAATGGGTAAAAGTGAATGAAAATGGCCAATTTACTCACTCTGAGGCCTTAAAAGGTGTTTCTCCTCCACGGGAAGTGAATTAAATAACATTTGGAGGCCTTTATTGTTCAAGCGAAAATGCCTGATTTTTGATGAAAGAGATCACCACCCCCCTTACGACATGCTTCTGAAACTAAAAAAATGGTTCATTTTCAAATGTTGCGTCTTTGAACTACAATTAACATTGTACGTGGATAATCACTTTTAGAGATAAAGTGAGATGTTTAAAGTGATTTTCAAGCTTCCAGGGGCCCTAAACACAAGATTTGAGAAATGGGTAAACGTGAATGAAAATGACCAATTTACTCACTCTGCGGCCTTAAAAAGTGTTTCTCCTCCACGGGAAGTGAATGAAATAACATTTGGAGGCCTTTATTGTTTAATCAAAAATGCCAGTTTGTTGGTGAAAGAGATAACCACTCCCCCTTACGACATGCTTCAGAAACGAAAAAAATGGTCCATTTTCAAATGTTGCGTCTTTGAACTACAATTCACATTTGTACGTGGATATTCACTTTTAGAGACAAAATTAGATGTTTAAAGTGATTTTTAAGCTTCCAGGGTCCCTAAACACAAGATTTGAGGAATAGGTAAATGTGAATGAAAATGGCCAATTCATTCACTCTGAGGCCTTAAAAGGTGTTTCTCCTCCACGGGAAGTGAATTAAATTACATTTGGAGGCCTTTATTGTTCAAGCAAAAACGCCTGATTTTTGATGAAAGAGATAAACACCCCCCTTACGACATGCTTCTGAAACTAAAAAAATGGTTCATTTTCAAATGTTGCTTCTTTGAACTGCAATTAACATTGTACGTGGATAATCACTTTTAGAGATAAAGTGAGATGTTTAAAGTGATTTTCAAGCTTCCAGGGGCCCTAAACACAAGATTTGAGAAATGGGTAAACGTGAATGAAAATGACCAATTTACTCACTCTGCGGCCTTAAAAAGTGTTTCTCCTCCAAGGGAAGTGAATAAAATTACATTTGGAGGCCTTTATTGTTTAATCAAAAATGCCAGTTTTTTGGTGAAAGAGATAACCACTCCCCCTTACGACATGCTTCAGAAACGAAAAAAATGGTCCATTTTCAAATGTTGCGTCTTTGACTACAATTCACATTTGTACGTGGATATTCACTTTTAGAGACAAAATTAGATGTTTAAAGTGATTTTTAAGCCTCCAGGGGCCCTAAACAGAAGATTTGAAAAATGGGTAAAAGTGAATGAAAATGGACAATTTACTCACTCTGAGGCCTTAAAAAGTGTTTCTCCTCCACGGGAAGTGAATTAAACAACATTTGGAGGCCTTTATTGTTCAAGCGAAAACGCCTGATTTTTGATGAAAGAGATAACCACCCCCCTTACGACATGCTTCTGAAACTAAAAAAATGGTTCATTTTCAAATGTTGCGTCTTTGAACTACAATTAACATTGTACGTGGATAATCACTTTTAGAGATAAAGTGAGATGTTTAAAGTGATTTTCAAGCTTCCAGGGGCCCTAAACACAAGATTTGAGAAATGGGTAAACGTGAATGAAAATGGCCAATTTACTCACTCTGCGGCCTTAAAAAGTGTTTCTCCTTTACGGGAAGTGAATAAAATACCATTTGTAGGCCTTTATTGTTCAATCAAAAACGGCCGTTTTTTGGTGAAAAAGATATCCACCCCCCCTTACGACATGCTTCAGAAACTAAAAAAAATGGTCTGGTTCATTTTCAAATGTTGCGTCTTTGAACTACAATTAACATTGTACGTGGATAATCACTTTTAGAGATAAAATGAGATGTTTAAAGTGATTTTCAAGCTTCCAGGGGCCCTAAACACAAGATTTGAGAAATGGGTAAACGTGAATGAAAATGGCCAATTTACTCACTCTGCGGCCTTAAAAGTATTTCTCCTCCACGGAAAGTGAATAAAATACCATTTGGATGCCTTTATTGTTCAATCCAAAATGCCCCTTTTTTGGTGAAAAAGATAACCACCCCCCCTTACGACATGCTTCAGAAACGAAAAAATTGGTCCATTTTCAAATATTGCCTCTTTGAACTACAATTCACATTTGTAAGTGGAAAAGCACTTTTAAAGATCAAATGAGATGTTTAAGTGATTTTCATGCTTCCAGGGGCCTTAAACACAAGATTTGAGGAATGGGTAAAAGTGAATGAAAATGGCCAATTTACTCACTCTGATGCCTTAAAAAGTGTTTCTCCTCCACGGGAAGTGAATTAAAAAACATTTGTAGGCCTTTATTGTTCAAGCGAAAACACCCGATTATTGACGAAAGAGATAACCACCCCCCCTTACGACATGCTTCAGAAACGAAAAAAATGGTCCGTTTTCAAATGTTGCGTCTTTGAATGACAATCCACATTTGTACGTGGATAATCATTTTTAGAGTTAAAATTAGATGTTTAAAGTGATTTTCAAGCTTCCAGGGGCCCTAAACACAAGATTTGAGAAATGGGTAAAAGTGAATGAAAATGGCCAATTTACTCACTCTGAGGCGTTAAAAAGTGTTTCTCCTCCACAGGAAGTTAATTAAATACCATTTGGAGGCCTTTATTGTTCAAGCGAAAACACCTGATTTTTGATGAAAGAGATAACCACCCCCCCTTACGACGTGCTTCTGAAACTAAAAAAATGGTTCATTTTCAAATGTTGCGTCTTTGAACCACAATTAACATTGTACGTGGATAATCACTTTTAGAGATAAAATGAGATGTTTAAAGTGATTTTCAAGCTTCCAGGGGCCCTAAACACGAGATTTGAGAAATGGGTAAACATGAATGAAAATGGCCAATTTACTCACTCTGCGGCCTTAAAAGTGTTTCTCCTCTACGGAAAGTGAATAAAATAACATTTGGATGCCTTTATTGTTCAATCAAAAACGCCCGTTTTTTTGGTGAAAAAGATAACCACCCCCCCTTATGACATGCTTCAGAAACTAAAAAAAATGGTCTGGTTCATTTTCAAATGTTGCGCCTTTGAACTACAATTAACATTGTACGTAGATAATCACTTTTAGAGATAAAATGAGATGTTTAAAGTGATTTTCAAGCTTCCAGGGGCCCTAAACACGAGATTTGAGAAATGGGTAAACGTGAAGGAAAATGGCCAATTTACTCACTCTGAGGCCTTAAAAGGTGTTTCTCCTCCACGGGAAGTGAATTAAATAACATTTGGAGGCCTTTATTGTTCAAGCAAAAACGCCTGATTTTTGATGAAAGAGATAACCACCCCCCTTACGACATGCTTCTGAAACTAAAAAAATGGTTCATTTTCAAATGTTGCGTCTTTGAACTACAATTAACATTGTACGTGGATAATCACTTTTAGAGATAAAGTGAGATGTTTAAAGTGATTTTCATGCTTCCAGGGGCCCTAAACACAAGATTTGAGGAATAGGTAAATGTGAATGAAAATGGCCAATTCATTCACTCTGAGGCCTTAAAAAGTGTTTCTCCTTCACGGGAAGTGAATTAAATAACATTTGGAGGCCTTTATTGTTCAATCAAAAACGCCCGATTATTGACGAAAGAGATAACCACCCCCCCTTACGACATGCTTCAGAAACTAAAAAAATGGTCCATTTTCAAATGTTGCCTCTTTGAACTACAATTCACATTTGTATGTGGAAAATCACTTTTAAAGATCAAATGAGATGTTTAAAGTGATTTTCATGCTTCCAGGGGCCTTAAACACAAGATTTGAGGAATGGGTAAAAGTGAATGAAAATGGCCAATTTACTCACTCTGAGGCCTTAAAAGGTGTTTCTCCTCCACGGGAAGTGGATTAAATTACATTTGGAGGCCTTTATTGTTCAAGCAAAAACGCCTGATTTTTGATGAAAGAGATAACCACCCCCCTTACGACATGCTTCTGAAACTAAAAAAATGGTTCATTTTCAAATGTTGCTTCTTTGAACTGCAATTAACATTGTACGTGGATAATCACTTTTAGAGATAAAGTGAGATGTTTAAAGTGATTTTTAAGCTTCCAGGGGCCCTAAACACAAGATTTGAGGAATGGGTAAATGTGAATGAAAATGGCCAATTTACTCACTCTGAGGCCTTAAAAAGTTTTTCTCCACCCAAGAAAGTGAATTAAATAACATTTGTAGGCCTTTATTGTTCAAGCGAAAACGCCTGATTTTTGATGAAAGAGATAAAAACCCCCCCTTACGACATGCTTCTGAAACAAAAAAAATGGTTCATTTTCAAATGTTGCGTCTTTGAACCACAATTAACATTGTACGTGGATAACCACTTTTAGAGATAAAATGAGATGTTTAAAGTGATTTTCAAGCTTCCAGGGGCCCTAAACACGAGATTTGAGAAATGGGTAAACGTGAATGAAAATGGCCAATTTACTCACTCTGCTGCCTTAAAAAGTGTTTCTCCTCCACGGAAAGTGAATAAAATAACATTTAGATGCCTTTATTGTTCAATCAAAAACGCGAGTTTTTTGGTGAAAAAGATAACCACCCCCCTTACGACATGCTTCAGAAACGAAAAAAATGGTCCATTTTCAAATGTTGCGTCTTTGAACTACAATTCACATTTGTACGTGGATAATCACTTTTAGAGATAAAATTAGATGTTTAAAGTGATTTACAAGCTTCCAGGGGCCCTAAACACAAGATATGAGGAATGGGTAAATATGAATGAAAATGGCCAATTTATTCACTCTGAGGCCTTAAAAAGTTTTTCTCCACTCCAGAAAGTGAATTAAATATCATTTGTAGACCATTATTGTTCAATCAAAAACGCCCGATTTTTGACGAAAGAGATAACCACCCCCCCCTTACGACATGCTTCAGAAACGAAAAAAATGGTTCATTTTCAAATGTTGCATCTTTGAACAACAATCCACATTTGTACGTGGATAAACACTTTTAGAGATAAAATTAGATGTTTAAAGTGATTTTCAAGCTTCCAGGGGCCCTAAACACAAGATTTGAGAAATGGGTAAAAGTGAATGAAAATGGCCAATTTACTCACTCTGAGGCCTTAAAAAGTGTTTCTCCTCCACGGGAAGTGAATTAAATACCATTTGGAGGCCTTTATTGTTCAAGCGAAAACGCCTGATTTTTGATGAAAGAGATAACCACCCCCCCTTACGACATGCTTCTGAAACAAAAAAAATGGTTCATTTTCAAATGTTGCGTCTTTGAACTACAATTAACATTGTACGTGGATAATCACTTTTAGAGATAAAATGAGATGTTTAAAGTGATTTTCAAGCTTCCAGGGGCCCTAAACACGAGATTTGAGAAATGGGTAAACGTGAATGAAAATGGCCAATTTACTCACTCTGCGGCCTTAAAAAGTGTTTCTCCTCCACGGAAAGTGAATAAAATAACATTTGGATGCCTTTATTGTTCAATCAAAAACGCCCGTTTTTTGGTGAAAAAGATAACCACCCCCCCTTACGACATGCTTCAGAAACGAAAAAAATGGTCCATTTTCAAATGTTGGGTCTTTGAACTACAATTCACATTTGTACGTGCATATTCACTTTTAAAGATAAAATTAGATGTTTAAAGTGATTTACAAGCTTCCAGGGTCCCTAAACACAAGATATGAGGAATGGGTAAATGTGAATGAAAATGGCCAATGTATTCACTCTGAGGCCTTAAAAAGTGTTTCTCCTTCACGGGAAGTGAATTAAATAACATTTGGAGGCCTTTATTGTTCAAGCGAAAACACCTGATTTTTGATGAAAGAGATAACCACCCCCCCTTACGACATGCTTCTGAAACTAAAAAAATGGTTCATTTTCAAATGTTGCGTCTTTGAACTACAATTAACATTGTACGTGGATAATCACTTTTAGAGATAAAGTGAGATGTTTAAAGTGATTTTCAAGCTTCCACGGGCCCTAAACACAAGATTTGAGAAATGGGTAAACGTGAATGAAAATGAACAATTTACTCACTCTGCGGCCTTAAAAAGTGTTTCTCCTCCACGGGAAGTGAATAAAATAACATTTGGAGGCCTTTATTGTTCAATCAAAAATGCCAGTTTTTTGGTGAAAGAGATAACCACCCCCCCTTACGACATGCTTCAGAAACGAAAAAAATGGTCCATTTTCAAATGTTGTGTCTTTGAACTACAATTCACATTTGTACGTGGATATTCACTTTTAGAGATAAAATTAGATGTTTAAAGTGATTTTTAAGCTTCCAGGGGCCCTAAACATAAGATTTGAGGAATGGGTAAATGTGAATGAAAATGGCCAATTTATTCACTCTGAGGCCTTAAAAAGTTTTTCTCCACCCCAGAAAGTGAATTAAATAACATTTGTAGGCCTTTATTGTTCAATCAAAAACGCCCGATTTTTGATGAAAGAGATAACCACCCCCCCTTACGACATGCTTCAGAAACTAAAAAAAATGGTCTGTTTTCAAATGTTGCCTCTTTGAACTACAATTCACAATTGTACGTGGAAAATCACTTTTAAAGATAAAATGAGATGTTTAAAGTGATTTTCATGCTTCCAGGGACCTTAAACACGAGATTTGAGGAATGGGTAAAAGTGAATGAAAATGGCCAATTTACTCACTCTGCGGCCTTAAAAAGTGTTTCTCCTCAACGGGAAGTGAATTAAATAACATTTGTAGGCCTTTATTGTTCAAGCGAAAACGCCCGATTATTGACGAAAGAGACAACCACCCCCCCTTACGACATGCTTCAGAAACTAAAAAAATAGTCCATTTTCAAATGTTTCCTCTTTGAACTACAATTCACATTTGTATGTGGAAAATCACTTTTAAAGATCAAATCAGATGTTTAAAGTGATTTTCATGCTTCCAGGGGCCTTAAACACAAGATTTGAGGAATGGGTAAAAGTGAATGAAAATGGCCAATTTACTCACTCTGAGGCCTTAAAAGGTGTTTCTCCTCCACGGGAAGTGAATTAAATTACATTTGGAGGCCTTTATTGTTCAAGCGAAAACGCCTGATTTTTGATGAAAGAGATAACCACCCCCCTTACGACATGCTTCTGAAACTAAAAAAATGGTTCATTTTCAAATGTTGCTTCTTTGAACTGCAATTAACATTGTACGTGGATAATCACTTTTAGAGATAAAGTGAGATGTTTAAAGTGATTTTCAAGCTTCCAGGGGCCCTAAACACAAGATTTGAGAAATGGGTAAACGTGAATGAAAATGACCAATTTACTCACTCTGCGGCCTTAAAAAGTGTTTCTCCTCCAAGGGAAGTGAATAAAATTACATTTGGAGGCCTTTATTGTTTAATCAAAAATGCCAGTTTTTTGGTGAAAGAGATAACCACTCCCCCTTACGACATGCTTCAGAAACGAAAAAAATGGTCCATTTTCAAATGTTGCGTCTTTGACTACAATTCACATTTGTACGTGGATATTCACTTTTAGAGACAAAATTAGATGTTTAAAGTGATTTTTAAGCTTCCAGGGTCCCTAAACACAAGATTTGAGGAATGGGTAAATGTGAATGAAAATGGCCAATTTATTCACTCTGAGGCCTTAAAAAGTGTTTCTCCTTCACGGGAAGTGAATTATATAACATTTGGAGGCCTTTATTGTTCAAGCGAAAACGCCTGATTTTTGATGAAAGAGATAACCACCCCCCCTTACGACATGCTTCAGAAACGAAAAAAATGGTCCGTTTTCAAATGTTGCATCTTTGAAAGACAATCCACATTTGTACGTGGATAAACACTTTTAGAGATAAAATTAGATGTTTAAAGTGATTTTCAAGCTTCCAGGGGCCCTAAACACAAGATTTGAGAAATGGGTAAAAGTGAATGAAAATGACCAATGTACTCACTCTGCGGCCTTAAAAAGTGTTTCTCCTCCACGGGAAGTGAGTAAAATAACATTTGGAAGCCTTTATTGTTCAATCAAAAATGCCAGTTTGTTGGTGAAAGAGATAACCACTCCCCCTTACGACATGCTTCAGAAACGAAAAAAATGGTCCATTTTCAAATGTTGCCTCTTTGAACTACAATTCACATTTGTATGTGGAAAATCACTTTTAAAGATCAAATCAGATGTTTAAAGTGATTTTCATGCTTCCAGGGGCCTTAAACACAAGATTTGAGGAATGGGTAAAAGTGAATGAAAATGGCCAATTTACTCACTCTGAGGCCTTAAAAGGTGTTTCTCCTCCAAGGGAAGTCAATTAAATAACATTTGGAGGCCTTTATTGTTCAAGCGAAAACGCCTGATTTTTGATGAAAGAGATATCCACCCCCCTTACGACATGCTTCTGAAACTAAAAAAATGGTTCATTTTCAAATGTTGCGTCTTTGAACTACAATTAACATTGTACGTGGATAATCACTTTTAGAGATAAAGTGAGATGTTTAAAGTGATTTTCAAGCTTCCAGGGGCCCTAAACACAAGATTTGAGAAATGAGTAAACGTGAATGAAAATGACCAATTTACTCACTCTGCGGCCTTAAAAATTGTTTCTCCTCCACGGGAAGTGAATAAAATAACATTTGGAGGCCTTTATTGTTCAATCAAAAATGCCAGTTTGTTGGTGAAAGAGATAACCACTCCCCCTTACGACATGCTTCAGAAACGAAAAAAATGGTCCATTTTCAAATGTTGCGTCTTTGAACTACAATTCACATTTGTACGTGGATATTCACTTTTAGAGACAAAATTAGATGTTTAAAGTGATTTTTAAGCTTCCAGGGTCCCTAAACACAAGATTTGAGGAATGGGTAAATGTGAATGAAAATGGCCAATTTATTAACTCTGAGGCCTTAAAAAGTGTTTCTCCTTCACGGGAAGTGAATTAAATAACATTTGGAGGCCTTTATTGTTCAATCAAAAACGCCCGATTATTGACGAAAGAGATAACCACCCCCCCTTACGACATGCTTCAGAAACTAAAAAAATGGTCCATTTTCAAATGTTGCCTCTTTGAACTACAATTCACATTTGTATGTGGAAAATCACTTTTAAAGATCAAATGAGATGTTTAAAGTGATTTTCATGCTTCCAGGGGCCTTAAACACAAGATTTGAGAAATGGGTAAACGTGAATGAAAATGACCAATTTACTCACTCTGCGGCCTTAAAAAGTGTTTCTCCTCCACGGGAAGTGAATAAAATAACATTTGGAGGCCTTTATTGTTCAATCAAAAATGCCAGTTTTTGGTGAAAGAGATAACCACTCCCCCTTACGACATGCTTCAGAAACGAAAAAAATGGTCCATTTTCAAATGTTGCGTCTTTGACTACAATTCACATTTGTACGTGGATATTCACTTTTAGAGACAAAATTAGATGTTTAAAGTGATGTTTAGGCTTCCAGGGTCCATAAACACAAGATTTGAGGAATGGGTAAATGTGAATGAAAATGGCCAATTTATTCACTCTGAGGCCTTAAAAAGTGTTTCTCCTTCACGGGAAGTGAATTATATAACATTTGGAGGCCTTTATTGTTCAAGCGAAAACGCCTGATTTTTGATGAAAGAGATAACCACCCCCCCTTACGACATGCTTCAGAAACGAAAAAAATGGTCCGTTTTCAAATGTTGCGTCTTTGAATGACAATCCACATTTGTACGTGGATAATCACTTTTAGAGCTAAAATTAGATGTTTAAAGTGATTTTCAAGCTTCCAGGGGCCCTCAACACAAGATTTGAGAAATGGGTAAAAGTGAATGAAAATGGCCAATTTACTCACTCTGAGGCCTTAAAAAGTGTTTCTCCTCCACGGGAAGTGAATTAAATACCATTTGGAGGCCTTTATTGTTCAAGTGAAAACGCCTGATTTTTGATGAAAGAGATAACCACCCCCCTTACGACATGCTTCTGAAACAAAAAAAATGGTTCATTTTCAAATGTTGCGTCTTTGAACTACCTTTAACATTGTACGTGGATAATCACTTTTAGAGATAAAATGAGATGTTTAAAGTGATTTTCAAGCTTCCAGGGGCCCTAAACACGAGATTTGAGAAATGGGTAAAAATGAATGAAAATGGCCAATTTACTCACTCTGCGGCCTTAAAAAGTGTTTCTCCTCCACGGAAAGTGAATAAAATAACATTTGGATGCCTTTATTGTTCAATCAAAAACGCCCGTTTTTTGGTGAAAAAGATAACCACCCCCCCTTACAACATGCTTCAGAAACGAAAAAAATGGTCCATTTTCAAATGTTGCGTCTTTGAACTACAATTCACATTTGTACGTGGATGATCACTTTTAGAGATAAAATTAGATGTTTAAAGTGATTTACAAGCTTCCAGGGGCCCTAAACACAAGATATGAGGAATGGGTAAATATGAATGAAAATGGCCAATTTATTCACTCTGAGGCCTTAAAAAGTTTTTCTCCACTCCAGAAAGTGAATTAAATAACATTTGTAGGCCTTTATTGTTCAATCAAAAACGCCCGATTTTTGACGAAAGAGATAACCACCCCCCTTACGACATGCTTCAGAAACTAAAAAAATGGTCCGTTTTCAAATGTTGCCTCTTTGAACTACAATTCACATTTGTACGTGGAAAAGCACTTTTAAAGATCAAATGAGATGTTTAAAGTGATTTTCATGCTTCCAGGGGCCTTAAACACAAGATTTGAGGAATGGGTAAAAGTGAATGAAAATGGCCAATTTACTCTCTCTGAGGCCTTAAAAAGTGTTTCTCCTCCACGGGAAGTGAATTAAATAACATTTGTAGGCCTTTATTGTTCAAGCGAAAACACCCGATTATTGACGAAAGAGATAACCACCCCCCCTTACGACATGCTTCAGAAACGAAAAAAATGGCCCGTTTTCAAATGTTGCGTCTTTGAATGACAATCCACATTTGTACGTGGATAATCACTTTTAGAGCTAAAATTAGATGTTTAAAGTGATTTTTAAGCCTCCAGGGGCCCTAAACACAAGATTTGAGAAATTGGTAAAAGTGAATGAAAATGGACAATTTACTCACTCTGACGCCTTAAAAAGTGTTTCTCCTCCACGGGAAGTGAATTAAACAACATTTGGAGGCCTTTATTGTTCAAGCGAAAACGCCTGATTTTTGATGAAAGAGATAACCACCCCCCTTACGACATGCTTCTGAAACTAAAAAAATGGTTCATTTTCAAATGTTGCGTCTTTGAACTACAATTAACATTGTACGTGGATAATCACTTTTAGAGATAAAGTGAGATGTTTAAAGTGATTTTCAAGCTTCCAGGGGCCCTAAACACAAGATTTGAGAAATGGGTAAACGTGAATGAAAATGGCCAATTTACTCACTCTGCGGCCTTAAAAAGTGTTTCTCCTTTACGGGAAGTGAATAAAATACCATTTGTAGGCCTTTATTGTTCAATCAAAAACGGCCGTTTTTTGGTGAAAAAGATATCCACCCCCCCTTACGACATGCTTCAGAAACTAAAAAAAATGGTCTGGTTCATTTTCAAATGTTGCGTCTTTGAACTACAATTAACATTGTACGTGGATAATCACTTTTAGAGATAAAATGAGATGTTTAAAGTGATTTTCAAGCTTCCAGGGGCCCTAAACACAAGATTTGAGAAATGGGTAAACGTGAATGAAAATGGCCAATTTACTCACTCTGCGGCCTTAAAAGTATTTCTCCTCCACGGAAAGTGAATAAAATACCATTTGGATGCCTTTATTGTTCAATCCAAAACGCCCCTTTTTTGGTGAAAAAGATAACCACCCCCCCTTACGACATGCTTCAGAAACGAAAAAATTGGTCCATTTTCAAATATTGCCTCTTTGAACTACAATTCACATTTGTAAGTGGAAAAGCACTTTTAAAGATCAAATGAGATGTTTAAGTGATTTTCATGCTTCCAGGGGCCTTAAACACAAGATTTGAGGAATGGGTAAAAGTGAATGAAAATGGCCAATTTACTCACTCTGAGGCGTTAAAAAGTGTTTCTCCTCCACGGGAAGTTAATTAAATACCATTTGGAGGCCTTTATTGTTCAAGCGAAAACACCTGATTTTTGATGAAAGAGATAACCACCCCCCCTTACGACGTGCTTCTGAAACTAAAAAAATGGTTCATTTTCAAATGTTGCGTCTTTGAACCACAATTAACATTGTACGTGGATAATCACTTTTAGAGATAAAATGAGATGTTTAAAGTGATTTTCAAGCTTCCAGGGGCCCTAAACACGAGATTTGAGAAATGGGTAAACATGAATGAAAATGGCCAATTTACTCACTCTGCGGCCTTAAAAGTGTTTCTCCTCTACGGAAAGTGAATAAAATAACATTTGGATGCCTTTATTGTTCAATCAAAAACGCCCGTTTTTTTGGTGAAAAAGATAACCACCCCCCCTTATGACATGCTTCAGAAACTAAAAAAAATGGTCTGGTTCATTTTCAAATGTTGCGCCTTTGAACTACAATTAACATTGTACGTGGATAATCACTTTTAGAGATAAAATGAGATGTTTAAAGTGATTTTCAAGCTTCCAGGGGCCCTAAACACGAGATTTGAGAAATGGGTAAACGTGAAGGAAAATGGCCAATTTACTCACTCTGCGGCCTTAAAAGTGTTTCTACTCCACGGAAAGTGAATAGAATAACATTTGGATGCCTTTATTGTTCAATCAAAAACGCCCATTTTTTGGTGAAAAAGATAACCACCCCCCCTTACGACATGCTTCAGAAACGAAAAAATTGGTCCATTTTCAAATGTTGCGTCTTTGAACTACAATTCACATTTTTACGTGGATGATCACTTTTAGAGATAAAATTAGATGTTTAAAGTGATTTACAAGCTTCCAGGGGCCCTAAACACAAGATATGAGGAATGGGTAAATATGAATGAAAATGGCCAATTTACTCACTCTGAGGCCTTAAAAAGTGTTTCTCCTCCACGGGAAGTGAATTAAATAACATTTGTAGGCCTTTATTGTTCAAGCGAAAACGCCCGATTTTTGACGAAAGAGATAACCACCCCCCCTTACGACATGCTTCAGAAACTAAAAAAATGGTCCGTTTTCAAATGTTGCCTCTTTGAACTACAATTCACATTTGTAAGTGGGAAAGCACTTTTAAAGATCAAATGAGATGTTTTAGTGATTTTCATGCTTCCAGGGGCCTTAAACACAAGATTTGAGGAATGGGTAAAAGTGAATGAAAATGGCCAATTTACTCACTCTGAGGCCTTAAAAAGTGTTTCTCCTCCACGGGAAGTGAATTAAATAACATTTGTAGGCCTTTATTGTTCAAGCGAAAACGCCCGATTATTGACGAAAGAGATAACCACCCCTCTTACGACATGCTTCAGAAACGAAAAAAATTGTCCATTTTCAAATGTTGCGTCTTTGAACTACAATTCACATTTGTACGTGGATATTCACTTTTAGACATAAAATGAGATGTTTAAAGTGATTTTTAAGCTTCCAGGGGCCCTAAACACAAGATTTGAAGAATGGGTAAATGTGAATGAAAATGGCCAATTTATTCACTCTGAGGTCTTAAAAAGATTTCTCCACCCCAGAAAGTGAATTAAATAACATTTGTAGGCCTTTATTGTTCAATCAAAAACGCCCGATTTTTGATGAAAGAGATAACCACCCCCCCTTACGACATGCTTCAGAAACTAAAAAAAATGGTCTGTTTTCAAATGTTGCCTCTTTGAACTACAATTCACATTTGTACGTGGAAAATCACTTTTAAAGATCAAATGAGATGTTTAAAGTGATTTTCATGCTTCCAGGGGCCTTAAACACGAGATTTGAGGAATGGGTAAAAGTGAATAAAAATGGCCAATTTACTCACTCTGCGGCCTTAAAAAGTGTTTCTCCTACACGGGAAGTGAATTAAATAACATTTGTACACCTTTATTGTTCAAGCGAAAACGCCCGATTATTGACGAAAGAGATAACCACCCCCCCTTAAGACATGCATCAGAAACGAAAAAAATGGTCCGTTTTCAAATGTTGCATCTTTGAACGACAATCCACATTTGTACGTGGATAAACACTTTTAGAGATAAAATTAGATGTTTAAAGTGATTTTCAATCTTCCAGGGGCCCTAAACACAAGATTTGAGAAATGGGTAAAAGTGAATGAAAATGGCCAATTTACTCACTCTGAGGCCTTAAAAGGTGTTTCTCCTCCACGGGAAGTGAATTAAATAACATTTGGAGGCCTTTATTGTTCAAGCAAAAACGCCTGATTTTTGATGAAAGAGATAACCACCCCCCTTACGACATGCTTCTGAAACTAAAAAAATGGTTCATTTTCAAATGTTGCGTCTTTGAACTACAATTAACATTGTACGTGGATAATCACTTTTAGAGATAAAGTGAGATGTTTAAAGTGATTTTCAAGCTTCCAGGGGCCCTAAACACAAGATTTGAGAAATGGGTAAACGTGAATGAAAATGACCAATTTACTCACTCTGCGGCCTTAAAAAGTGTTTCTCCTCTACGGGAAGTGAATAAAATAACATTTGGAGGCCTTTATTGTTCAATCAAAAATGCCAGTTTTTCGGTGAAAGAGATAACCACTCCCCCTTACGACATGCTTCAGAAACGAAAAAAATGGTCCATTTTCAAATGTTGCGTCTTTGAACTACAATTCACATTTGTACATGGATATTCACTTTTAGAGACAAAATTAGATGTTTAAAGTGATTTTTAAGCTTCCAGGGTCCCTAAACACAAGATTTGAGGAATGGGTAAATGTGAATGAAAATGGGCAATGTATTCACTCTGAGGCCTTAAAAAGTGTTTCTCCTTCACGGGAAGTGAATTAAATAACATTTGGAGGCCTTTATTGTTCAATCAAAAACGCCCGATTATTGACGAAAGAGATAACCACCCCCCCTTACGACATGCTTCAGAAACTAAAAATATGGTCCATTTTCAAATGTTGCCTCTTTGAACTACAATTCACATTTGTATGTGGAAAATCACTTTTAAAGATCAAATGAGATGTTTAAAGTGATTTTCATGATTCCAGGGGCCTTAAACACAAGATTTGAGGAATGGGTAAAAGTGAATGAAAATGGCCAATTTACTCACTCTGAGGCCTTAAAAGGTGTTTCTCCTCCACGGGAAGTGAATTAAATAACATTTGGAGGCCTTTATTGTTCAAGCGAAAATGCCTGATTTTTGATGAAAGAGATCACCACCCCCCTTACGACATGCTTCTGAAACTAAAAAAATGGGTCATTTTCAAATGTTGCGTCTTTAAACTACAATTAACATTGTACGTGGATAATCACTTTTAGAGATAAAGTGAGATGTTTAAAGTGATTTTCAAGCTTCCAGGGGCCCTAAACTCAAGATTTGAGAAATGGGTAAACGTGAATGAAAATGACCAATTTGCTCACTCTGCGGCCTTAAAAAGTGTTTCTCCTCCACGGGAAGTGAATAAAATAGCATTTGGAGGCCTTTATTGTTCAATCAAAAATGCCAGTTTTTTGGTGAAAGAGATAACCACTCCCCCTTACGACATGCTTCAGAAACGAAAAAAATGGTCCATTTTCAAATGTTGCGTCTTTGACTACAATTCACATTTGTACGTGCATATTCACTTTTAGAGACAACATTAGATGTTTAAAGTGATTTTTAAGCTTCCAGGGTCCCTAAACACAAGATTTGAGGAATGGGTAAATGTGAATGAAAATGGCCAATTTATTCACTCTGAGGCCTTAAAAAGTGTTTCTCCTTCACGGGAAGTGAATTAAATAACATTTGGAGGCCTTTATTGTTCAAGCGAAAACACCTGATTTTTGATGAAAGAGATAACCACCCCCCCTTACGACTAGGCCTGGGCAAAAATTTCGTTCCGTTCGCGGAAATTGCGATAATTTGACATTTTTGCGTTCCGCGGAGAGCGCGAAAATGTCAAAAATTCCGGTTTCCGCAGCTTGGCGATAATTTGTTTCTTGCTCGCGCTGTAAAATGATACATTCTGGCGCGCGCGCGATCGCCTTACCTGAATCCCTGCGTTCGCCGACAAGTTTTCTTGATCCGGTCGCGTTCTCCATGAGATGTTGTATTGTTTTTAGCCATTTGCGCTGTCTCGCGACAGTTCGCGCCCGCAGTGACGTCATGCGTCGCGCGATCACGTCTTTCTTCTCGCGATCATGCACCGCGAGAACAACTCAAAACAAGATGGCCGCGCCCGCAAGCAACCACATGGGTAAGTTGGCGACCCGCAACCATGCAGAAAATCTCGCGAACATGCCGGAAAAAAACTTCCGCATCTTCGCGATATTTCTGCTTGTTTGCGATAATTTTAAACATTCTCGCGATAATTTGCGAAGGTTAATTCCGCAAATTCCGCCCACCCCTACTTACGACATGCTTCTGAAACTAAAAAAATGGTTCATTTTCAAATGTTGCGTCTTTGAACTACAATTAACATTGTACGTGGATAATCACTTTTAGAGATAAAGTGAGATGTTTAAAGTGATTTTCAAGCTTCCAGAGCCCCTAAACACAAGATTTGAGAAATGGGTAAACGTGAATGAAAATGACCAATTTAATCACTCTGCGGCCATAAAAAGTGTTTCTCCTCCACGGGAAGTGAATAAAATAACATTTGGAGGCCTTTATTGTTCAATCAAAAATGCCAGTTTTTTGGTGAAAGAGATAACCACCCCCCCTTACGACATGCTTCAGAAACGAAAAAAATGGTCCATTTTCAAATGTTGCGTCTTTGAACTATAATTCACATTTGTACGTGGATATTCACTTTTAGAGATAAAATTAGATGTTTAAAGTGATTTTTAAGCTTCCAGGGGCCCTAAACACAAGATTTGAGGAATGGGTAATGTGAATGAAAATGGCCAATTTACTCACTCTGAGGCCTTAAAAAGTTTTTCTCCACCCAAGAAAGTGAATTAAATAACATTTGTAGGCCTTTATTGTTCAAGCGAAAACGCCTGATTTTTGATGAAAGAGATAACCACCCCCCCTTACGACATGCTTCTGAAACTAAAAAAATGGTTCATTTTCAAATGTTGCGTCTTTGAACCACAATTAACATTGTACGTGGATAACCACTTTTAGAGATAAAATGAGATGTTTAAAGTGATTTTCAAGCTTCCAGGGGCCCTAAACACGAGATTTGAGAAATGGGTAAACGTGAATGAAAATGGCCAATTTACTCACTCTGCTGCCTTAAAAAGTGTTTCTCCTCCACGGAAAGTGAATAAAATAACATTTAGATGCCTTTATTGTTCAATCAAAAACGCGAGTTTTTTGGTGAAAAAGATAACCACCCCCCTTACGACATGCTTCAGAAACGAAAAAAATGGTCCATTTTCAAATGTTGCGTCTTTGAACTACAATTCACATTTGTACGTGGATAATCACTTTTAGAGATAAAATTAGATGTTTAAAGTGATTTACAAGCTTCCAGGGGCCCTAAACACAAGATATGAGGAATGGGTAAATATGAATGAAAATGGCCAATTTATTCACTCTGAGGCCTTAAAAAGTTTTTCTCCACTCCAGAAAGTGAATTAAATATCATTTGTAGACCATTATTGTTCAATCAAAAACGCCCGATTTTTGACGAAAGAGATAACCACCCCCCCTTACGACATGCTTCAGAAACGAAAAAAATGGTTCATTTTCAAATGTTGCATCTTTGAACAACAATCCACATTTGTACGTGGATAAACACTTTTAGAGATAAAATTAGATGTTTAAAGTGATTTTCAAGCTTCCAGGGGCCCTAAACACAAGATTTGAGAAATGGGTAAAAGTGAATGAAAATGGCCAATTTACTCACTCTGAGGCCTTAAAAAGTGTTTCTCCTCCACGGGAAGTGAATTAAATACCATTTGGAGGCCTTTATTGTTCAAGCGAAAACGCCTGATTTTTGATGAAAGAGATAACCACCCCTCCTTACGACATGCTTCTGAAACAAAAAAAATGGTTCATTTTCAAATGTTGCGTCTTTGAACTACAATTAACATTGTACGTGGATAATCACTTTTAGAGATAAAGTGAGATGTTTAAAGTGATTTTCAAGCTTCCAGGGGCCCTAAACACAAGATTTGAGAAATGGGTAAACGTGAATGAAAATGACCAATTTACTCACTCTGCGGCCTTAAAAAGTGTTTCTCCTCCACGGGAAGTGAATAAAATAACATTTGGAGGCCTTTATTGTTCAATCAAAAATGCCAGTTTTTTGGTGAAAGAGATAACCACCCCCCCTTACGACATGCTTCAGAAACGAAAAAAATGGTCCATTTTCAAATGTTGTGTCTTTGAACTACAATTCACATTTGTACGTGGATATTCACTTTTAGAGATAAAATTAGATGTTTAAAGTGATTTTTAAGCTTCCAGGGGCCCTAAACACAAGATTTGAGGAATGGGTAAATGTGAATGAAAATGGCCAATTTATTCACTCTGAGGCCTTAAAAAGTTTTTCTCCACCCCAGAAAGTGAATTAAATAACATTTGTAGGCCTTTATTGTTCAATCAAAAACGCCCGATTTTTGATGAAAGAGATAACCACCCCCCCTTACGACATGCTTCAGAAACTAAAAAAAATGGTCTGTTTTCAAATGTTGCCTCTTTGAACTACAATTCACAATTGTACGTGGAAAATCACTTTTAAAGATAAAATGAGATGTTTAAAGTGATTTTCATGCTTCCAGGGACCTTAAACACGAGATTTGAGGAATGGGTAAAAGTGAATGAAAATGGCCAATTTACTCACTCTGCGGCCTTAAAAAGTGTTTCTCCTCCACGGGAAGTGAATTAAATACCATTTGTAGACCTTTATTGTTCAAGCAAAAACGCCCGATTATTGACGAAAGAGATAACCACCCCCCCTTAAGACATGCTTCAGAAACGAAAAAAATGGTCCGTTTTCAAATGTTGCATCTTTGAAAGACAATCCACATTTGTACGTGGATAAACACTTTTAGAGATAAAATTAGATGTTTAAAGTGATTTTCAAGCTTCCAGGGGCCCTAAACACAAGATTTGAGAAATGGGTAAAAGTGAATGAAAATGGCCAATTTACTCACTCTGAGACCTTAAAAAGTGTTTCTCCTCAACGGGAAGTGAATTAAATAACATTTGTAGGCCTTTATTGTTCAAGCGAAAACGCCCGATTATTGACGAAAGAGACAACCACCCCCCCTTACGACATGCTTCAGAAACTAAAAAAATAGTCCATTTTCAAATGTTTCCTCTTTGAACTACAATTCACATTTGTATGTGGAAAATCACTTTTAAAGATCAAATCAGATGTTTAAAGTGATTTTCATGCTTCCAGGGGCCTTAAACACAAGATTTGAGGAATGGGTAAAAGTGAATGAAAATGGCCAATGTACTCACTCTGAGGCCTTAAAAGGTGTTTCTCCTCCACGGGAAGTCAATTAAATAACATTTGGAGGCCTTTATTGTTCAAGCGAAAACGCCTGATTTTTGATGAAAGAGATATCCACCCCCCTTACGACATGCTTCTGAAACTAAAAAAATGGTTCATTTTCAAATGTTACGTCTTTGAACTACAATTAACATTGTACGTGGATAATCACTTTTAGAGATAAAGTGAGATGTTTAAAGTGATTTTCATGCTTCCAGGGGCCCTAAACACAAGATTTGAGAAATGGGTAAACGTGAATGAAAATGACCAATTTACTCACTCTGCGGCCTTAAAAAGTGTTTCTCCTCCACGGGAAGTGAATAAAATAACATTTGGAGGCCTTTATTGTTCAATCAAAAATGCCAGTTTGTTGGTGAAAGTGATAACCACTCCCCCTTACGACATGCTTCAGAAACGAAAAAAATGGTCCATTTTCAAATGTTGCGTCTTTGAACTACAATTCACATTTGTACGTGGATATTCACTTTTAGAGACAAAATTAGATGTTTAAAGTGATTTTTAAGCTTCCAGGGTCCCTAAACACAAGATTTGAGGAATAGGTAAATGTGAATGAAAATGGCCAATTTATTCACTCTGAGGCCTTAAAAAGTGTTTCTCCTTCACGGGAAGTGAATTAAATAACATTTGGAGGCCTTTATTGTTCAATCAAAAACGCCCGATTATTGACGAAAGAGATAACCACCCCCCCTTACGACATGCTTCAGAAACTAAAAAAATGGTCCATTTTCAAATGTTGCCTCTTTGAACTACAATTCACATTTGTATGTGGAAAATCACTTTTAAAGATCAAATGAGATGTTTAAAGTGATTTTCATGCTTCCAGGGGCCTTAAACACAAGATTTGAGGAATGGGTAAAAGTGAATGAAAATGGCCAATTTACTCACTCTGAGGCCTTAAAAGGTGTTTCTCCTCCACGGGAAGTGGATTAAATTACATTTGGAGGCCTTTATTGTTCAAGCAAAAACGCCTGATTTTTGATGAAAGAGATAACCACCCCCCTTACGACATGCTTCTGAAACTAAAAAAATGGTTCATTTTCAAATGTTGCTTCTTTGAACTGCAATTAACATTGTACGTGGATAATCACTTTTAGAGATAAAGTGAGATGTTTAAAGTGATTTTTAAGCTTCCAGGGGCCCTAAACACAAGATTTGAGGAATGGGTAAATGTGAATGAAAATGGCCAATTTACTCACTCTGAGGCCTTAAAAAGTTTTTCTCCACCCAAGAAAGTGAATTAAATAACATTTGTAGGCCTTTATTGTTCAAGCGAAAACGCCTGATTTTTGATGAAAGAGATAAAAACCCCCCCTTACGACATGCTTCTGAAACAAAAAAAATGGTTCATTTTCAAATGTTGCGTCTTTGAACCACAATTAACATTGTACGTGGATAACCACTTTTAGAGATAAAATGAGATGTTTAAAGTGATTTTTAAGCTTCCAGGGTCCCTAAACACAAGATTTGAGGAATGGGTAAATGTGAATGAAAATGGCCAATTTATTCACTCTGAGGCCTTAAAAAGTGTTTCTCCTTCACGGGAAGTGAATTATATAACATTTGGAGGCCTTTATTGTTCAAGCGAAAACGCCTGATTTTTGATGAAAGAGATAACCACTCCCCCTTACGACATGCTTCAGAAACGAAAAAAATGGTCCGTTTTCAAATGTTGCATCTTTGAAAGACAATCCACATTTGTACGTGGATAAACACTTTTAGAGATAAAATTAGATGTTTAAAGTGATTTTCAAGCTTCCAGGGGCCCTAAACACAAGATTTGAGAAATGGGTAAAAGTGAATGAAAATGACCAATTTACTCACTCTGCGGCCTTAAAAAGTGTTTCTCCTCCACGGGAAGTGAATAAAATAACATTTGGAGGCCTTTATTGTTCAATCAAAAATGCCAGTTTGTTGGTGAAAGAGATAACCACTCCCCCTTACGACATGCTTCAGAAACGAAAAAAATGGTCCATTTTCAAATGTTGCCTCTTTGAACTACAATTCACATTTGTATGTGGAAAATCACTTTTAAAGATCAAATCAGATGTTTAAAGTGATTTTCATGCTTCCAGGGGCCTTAAACACAAGATTTGAGGAATGGGTAAAAGTGAATGAAAATGGCCAATTTACTCACTCTGAGGCCTTAAAAGGTGTTTCTCCTCCACGGGAAGTCAATTAAATAACATTTGGAGGCCTTTATTGTTCAAGCGAAAACGCCTGATTTTTGATGAAAGAGATATCCACCCCCCTTACGACATGCTTCTGAAACTAAAAAAATGGTTCATTTTCAAATGTTGCGTCTTTTGAACTTTAATTAACATTGTACGTGGATAATCACTTTTAGAGATAAAATGAGATGTTTAAAGTGATTTTCAAGCTTCCAGGGGCCCTAAACACGAGATTTGAGAAATGGGTAAACGTGAATGAAAATGGCCAATTTACTCACTCTGCGGCCTTAAAAAGTGTTTCTCCTCCACGGAAAGTGAATAAAATAACATTTGGATGCCTTTATTGTTCAATCAAAAACGCCCGTTTTTTGGTGAAAAAGATAACCACCCCCCCTTACGACATGCTTCAGAAACGAAAAAAATGGTCCATTATCAAATGTTGCGTCTTTGAACTACAATTCACATTTGTACGTGGAAAAGCACTTTTAGAGATAAAATTAGATGTTTAAAGTGATTTACATGCTTCCAGGGGCCTTAAACACAAGATTTGAGGAATGGGTAAAAGTGAATGAAAATGGCCAATTTACTCACTCTGAGGCCTTAAAAAGTGTTTCTCCTCCACGGGAAGTGAATTAAATAACATTTGTAGGCCTTTATTGTTCAAGCGAAAACGCCCGATTATTGACGAAAGAGATAACCACCCCCCCTTACGACATGCTTCAGAAACGAAAAAAATGGTCCGTTTTCAAATGTTGCGTCTTTGAATGACAATCCACATTTGTACGTGGATAATCACTTTTAGAGCTAAAATTAGATGTTTAAAGTGATTTTCAAGCTTCCAAGGGCCCTAAACACAAGATTTGAGAAATGGGTAAAAGTGAATGAAAATGGCCAATTTACTCACTCTGAGGCCTTAATAAGTGTTTCTCCTCAACGGGAAGTGAATTAAATAACATTTGTAGGCCTTTATTGTTCAAGCGAAAACGACCGATTATTGACGAAAGAGATAACCACCCCCCCTTACGACATGCTTCAGAAACGAAAAAAATGGTCCGTTTTTAAATGTTGCGTCTTTGAATGACAATCCACATTTGTACGTGGATAATCACTTTTAGAGCTAAAATTAGATGTTTAAAGTGATTTTCAAGCTTCCAGGGGCCCTAAACACAAGATTTGAGAAATGGGTAAAAGTGAATGAAAATGGCCAATTCACTCACTCTGAGGCCTTAAAAAGTGTTTCTCCTCCACGGGAAGTGAATTAAATACCATTTGGAGGCCTTTATTGTTCAACCGAAAACGCCTGATTTTTGATGAAAGAGATAACCACCCCCCCTTACGACATGCTTCTGAAACAAAAAAAATGGTTCATTTTCAAATGTTGCGTCTTTGAACTACAATTAACATTGTACGTGGATAATCACTTTTAGAGATAAAATGAGATGTTTAAAGTGATTTTCAAGCTTCCAGGGGCCCTAAACACGAGATTTGAGAAATGGGTAAACATGAATGAAAATGGCCAATTTACTCACTCTGCGGCCTTAAAAAGTGTTTCTCCTCCACGGAAAGTGAATAAAATAACATTTGGATGCCTTTATTGTTCAATCAAAAACGCCCGTTTTTTGGTGAAAAAGATAACCACCCCCCCTTACAACATGCTTCAGAAACGAAAAAAATGGTCCATTTTCAAATGTTGCGTCTTTGAACTACAATTCACATTTGTACGTGGATGATCACTTTTAGAGATAAAATTAGATGTTTAAAGTGATTTACAAGCTTCCAGGGGCCCTAAACACAAGATATGAGGAATAGGTAAATATGAATGACAATGGCCAATTTATTCACTCTGAGGCCTTAAAAAGTTTTTCTCCACTCCAGAAAGTGAATTAAATAACATTTGTAGGCCTTTATTGTTCAATCAAAAACGCCCGATTTTTGACGAAAGAGATAACCACCCCCCCTTACGACATGCTTCAGAAACTAAAAAAATGGTCCGTTTTCAAATGTTGCCTCTTTGAACTACAATTCACATTTGTACGTGGAAAAGCACTTTTAAAGATCAAATGAGATGTTTAAAGTGATTTTCATGCTTCCAGGGGCCTTAAACACAAGATTTGAGGAATGGGTAAAAGTGAATGAAAATGGCCAATTTACTCTCTCTGAGGCCTTAAAAAGTGTTTCTCCTCCACGGGAAGTGACTTAAATAACATTTGTAGGCCTTTATTGTTCAAGCGAAAACGCCCGATTATTGACGAAAGAGATAACCACCCCCCCTTACGACATGCTTCAGAAACGAAAAAAATGGCCCGTTTTCAAATGTTGCGTCTTTGAATGACAATCCACATTTGTACGTGGATAATCACTTTTAGAGCTAAAATTAGATGTTTAAAGTGATTTTTAAGCCTCCAGGGGCCCTAAACACAAGATTTGAGAAATGGGTAAAAGTGAATGAAAATGGACAATTTACTCACTCTGAGGCCTTAAAAAGTGTTTCTCCTTCACGGGAAGTGAATTAAATAACATTTGGAGGCCTTTATTGTTCAATCAAAAACGCCCGATTATTGACGAAAGAGATAACCACCCCCCCTTACGACATGCTTCAGAAACTAAAAAAATGGTCCATTTTCAAATGTTGCCTCTTTGAACTACAATTCACATTTGTATGTGGAAAATCACTTTTAAAGATCAAATGAGATGTTTAAAGTGATTTTCATGCTTCCAGGGGCCTTAAACACAAGATTTGAGGAATGGGTAAAAGTGAATGAAAATGGCCAATTTACTCACTCTGAGGCCTTAAAAGGTGTTTCTCCTCCACGGGAAGTGAATTAAATAACATTTGGAGGCCTTTATTGTTCAAGCGAAAATGCCTGCTTTTTGATGAAAGAGATCACCACCCCCCTTACGACATGCTTCTGAAACTAAAAAAATGGTTCATTTTCAAATGTTGCGTCTTTGAACTACAATTAAGATTGTACGTGGATAATCACTTTTAGAGATAAAGTGAGATGTTTAAAGTGATTTTCAAGCTTCCAGGGGCCCTAAACACAAGATTTGAGAAATGGGTAAACGTGAATGAAAATGACCAATTTACTCACTCTGCGGCCTTAAAAAGTGTTTCTCCTCCACGGGAAGTGAATAAAATAACATTTGGAGGCCTTTATTGTTCAATCAAAAATGCCAGTTTGTTGGTGAAAGTGATAACCACTCCCCATTACGACATGCTTCAGAAACGAAAAAAATGGTCCATTTTCAAATGTTGCGTCTTTGAACTACAATTCACATTTGTACGTGGATATTCACTTTTAGAGACAAAATTAGATGTTTAAAGTGATTTTTAAGCTTCCAGGGTCCCTAAACACAAGATTTGAGGAATAGGTAAATGTGAATGAAAATGGCCAATTTATTCACTCTGAGGCCTTAAAAAGTGTTTCTCCTTCACGGGAAGTGAATTAAATAACATTTGGAGGCCTTTATTGTTCAATCAAAAACGCCCGATTATTGACGAAAGAGATAACCACCCCCCCTTACGACATGCTTCAGAAACTAAAAAAATGGTCCATTTTCAAATGTTGCCTCTTTGAACTAGAATTCACATTTGTATGTGGAAAATCACTTTTAAAGATCAAATGAGATGTTTAAAGTGATTTTCATGCTTCCAGGGGCCTTAAACACAAGATTTGAGGAATGGGTAAAAGTGAATGAAAATGGCCAATTTACTCACTCTGAGGCCTTAAAAGGTGTTTCTCCTCCACGGGAAGTGAATTAAATTACATTTGGAGGCCTTTATTGTTCAAGCGAAAACGCCTGATTTTTGATGAAAGAGATAACCACCCCCCTTATGACATGCTTCTGAAACTAAAAAAATGGTTCATTTTCAAATGTTGCGTCTTTAAACTACAATTAACATTGTACGTGGATAATCACTTTTAGAGATAAAGTGAGATGTTTAAAGTGATTTTCAAGCTTCCAGGGGCCCTAAACACAAGATTTGAGAAATGGGTAAACGTGAATGAAAATGACCAATTTACTCACTCTGCGGCCTTAAAAAGTGTTTCTCCTCCAAGGGAAGTGAATAAAATTACATTTGGAGGCCTTTATTGTTTAATCAAAAATGCCAGTTTTTTGGTGAAAGAGATAACCACTCCCCCTTACGACATGCTTCAGAAACGAAAAAAATGGTCCATTTTCAAATGTTGCGTCTTTGACTACAATTCACATTTGTACGTGGATATTCACTTTTAGAGACAAAATTAGATGTTTAAAGTGATTTTTAAGCTTCCAGGGTCCCTAAACACAAGATTTGAGGAATGGGTAAATGTGAATGAAAATGGCCAATTTATTCACTCTGAGGCCTTAAAAAGTGTTTCTCCTTCACGGGAAGTGAATTATATAACATTTGGAGGCCTTTATTGTTCAAGCGAAAACGCCTGATTTTTGATGAAAGAGATAACCACTCCCCCTTACGACATGCTTCAGAAACGAAAAAAATGGTCCGTTTTCAAATGTTGCATCTTTGAAAGACAATCCACATTTGTACGTGGATAAACACTTTTAGAGATAAAATTAGATGTTTAAAGTGATTTTCAAGCTTCCAGGGGCCCTAAACACAAGATTTGAGAAATGGGTAAAAGTGAATGAAAATGACCAATTTACTCACTCTGCGGCCTTAAAAAGTGTTTCTCCTCCACGGGAAGTGAATAAAATAACATTTGGAGGCCTTTATTGTTCAATCAAAAATGCCAGTTTGTTGGTGAAAGAGATAACCACTCCCCCTTACGACATGCTTCAGAAACGAAAAAAATGGTCCATTTTCAAATGTTGCCTCTTTGAACTACAATTCACATTTGTATGTGGAAAATCACTTTTAAAGATCAAATCAGATGTTTAAAGTGATTTTCATGCTTCCAGGGGCCTTAAACACAAGATTTGAGGAATGGGTAAAAGTGAATGAAAATGGACAATTTACTCACTCTGAGGCCTTAAAAGGTGTTTCTCCTCCACGGGAAGTCAATTAAATAACATTTGGAGGCCTTTATTGTTCAAGCGAAAACGCCTGATTTTTGATGAAAGAGATATCCACCCCCCTTACGACATGCTTCTGAAACTAAAAAAATGGTTCATTTTCAAATGTTGCGTCTTTTGAACTTTAATTAACATTGTACGTGGATAATCACTTTTAGAGATAAAATGAGATGTTTAAAGTGATTTTCAAGCTTCCAGGGGCCCTAAACACGAGATTTGAGAAATGGGTAAACGTGAATGAAAATGGCCAATTTACTCACTCTGCGGCCTTAAAAAGTGTTTCTCCTCCACGGAAAGTGAATAAAATAACATTTGGATGCCTTTATTGTTCAATCAAAAACGCCCGTTTTTTGGTGAAAAAGATAACCACCCCCCCTTACGACATGCTTCAGAAACGAAAAAAATGGTCCATTATCAAATGTTGCGTCTTTGAACTACAATTCACATTTGTACGTGGAAAAGCACTTTTAAAGATCAAATGAGATGTTTAAAGTGATTTTCATGCTTCCAGGGGCCTTAAACACAAGATTTGAGGAATGGGTAAAAGTGAATGAAAATGGCCAATTTACTCACTCGGAGGCCTTAAAAAGTGTTTCTCCTCCACGGGAAGTTAATTAAATAACATTTGTAGGCCTTTATTGTTCAAGCGAAAACGCCCGATTATTGACGAAAGAGATAACCACCCCCCCTTACGACATGCTTCAGAAACGAAAAAAATGGTCCGTTTTCAAATGTTGCGTCTTTGAATGACAATCCACATTTGTACGTGGATAATCACTTTTAGAGCTAAAATTAGATGTTTAAAGTGATTTTCAAGCTTCCAAGGGCCCTAAACACAAGATTTGAGAAATGGGTAAAAGTGAATGAAAATGGCCAATTTACTCACTCTGAGGCCTTAATAAGTGTTTCTCCTCCACGGGAAGTGAATTAAATACCATTTGGAGGCCTTTATTGTTCAAGCGAAAACGCCTGATTTTTGATGAAAGAGATAACCACCCCCCCCTTACGACATGCTTCTGAAACTAAAAAAATGGTTCATTTTCAAATGTTGCGTCTTTTGAACTACAATTAACATTGTACGTGGATAATCACTTTTAGAGATAAAATGAGATGTTTAAAGTGATTTTCAAGCTTCCAGGGGCCCTAAACACGAGATTTGAGAAATGGGTAACCGTGAATGAAAATGGCCAATTTACTCACTCTGCGGCCTTAAAAAGTGTTTCTCCTCCACGGAAAGTGAATAAAATAACATTTGGATGCCTTTATTGTTCAATCAAAAACGCCCGTTTTTTGGTGAAAAAGATAACCACCCCCCCTTACGACATGCTTCAGAAACGAAAAAAATGGTCTGTTTTCAAATGTTGCGTCTTTGAATGACAATCCACATTTGTACGTGGATAATCACTTTTAGAGCTAAAATTAGATGTTTAAAGTGATTTTAAAGCTTCCAGGGGCCCTAAACACAAGATTTGAGAAATGGGTAAAAGTGAATGAAAATGGCCAATTTACTCACTCTGAGGCCTTAAAAAGTGTTTCTCCTCCACGGGAAGTGAATTAAATACCATTTGGAGGCCTTTATTGTTCAAGCGAAAACGCCTGATTTTTGATGAAAGAGATAACCACCCCCCCTTACGACATGCTTCCGAAACTAAAAAAATGGTTCATTTTCAAATGTTGCGTCTTTTGAACTTTAATTAACATTGTACGTGGATAATCACTTTTAGAGATAAAATGAGATGTTTAAAGTGATTTTCAAGCTTCCAGGGGCCCTAAACACGAGATTTGAGAAATGGGTAAACGTGAATGAAAATGGCCAATTTACTCACTCTGCGGCCTTAAAAAGTGTTTCTCCTCCACGCAAAGTGAATAAAATACCATTTGGATGCCTTTATTGTTCAATCAAAAACGCCCGTTTTTTGGTGAAAAAGATAACCACCCCCCCTTACGACATGTTTCAGAAACGAAAAAAATGGTCCATTATCAAATGTTGCGTCTTTGAACTACAATTCACATTTGTACGTGGAAAAGCACTTTTAAAGATCAAATGAGATGTTTAAAGTGATTTTCAAGCTTCCAGGGGCCCTAAACACAAGATTTGAGAAATGGGTAAAAATGAATGAAAATGGCCAATTTACTCACTCTGAGGCCTTAAAAAGTGTTTCTCCTCAACGGGAAGTGAATTAAATAACATTTGTAGGCCTTTATTTTTCAAGCGAAAACGACCGATTATTGACGAAAGAGATAACCACCCCCCCTTACGACATGCTTCAGAAACGAAAAAAATGGTCCGTTTTTAAATGTTGCGTCTTTGAATGACAATCCACATTTGTACGTGGATAATCACTTTTAGAGCTAAAATTAGATGTTTAAAGTGATTTTCAAGCTTCCAGGGGCCCTAAACACAAGATTTGAGAAATGGGTAAAAGTGAATGAAAATGGCCAATTCACTCACTCTGAGGCCTTAAAAAGTGTTTCTCCTCCACGGGAAGTGAATTAAATACCATTTGGAGGCCTTTATTGTTCAACCGAAAACGCCTGATTTTTGATGAAAGAGATAACCACCCCCCCTTACGACATGCTTCTGAAACAAAAAAAATGGTTCATTTTCAAATGTTGCGTCTTTGAACTACAATTAACATTGTACGTGGATAATCACTTTTAGAGATAAAATGAGATGTTTAAAGTGATTTTCAAGCTTCCAGGGGCCCTAAACACGAGATTTGAGAAATGGGTAAACATGAATGAAAATGGCCAATTTACTCACTCTGCGGCCTTAAAAAGTGTTTCTCCTCCACGGAAAGTGAATAAAATAACATTTGGATGCCTTTATTGTTCAACCGAAAACGCCTGATTTTTGATGAAAGAGATAACCACCCCCCCTTACGACATGCTTCTGAAACAAAAAAAATGGTTCATTTTCAAATGTTGCGTCTTTGAACTACAATTAACATTGTACGTGGATAATCACTTTTAGAGATAAAATGAGATGTTTAAAGTGATTTTCAAGCTTCCAGGGGCCCTAAACACGAGATTTGAGAAATGGGTAAATATGAATGACAATGGCCAATTTATTCACTCTGAGGCCTTAAAAAGTTTTTCTCCACTCCAGAAAGTGAATTAAATAACATTTGTAGGCCTTTATTGTTCAATCAAAAACGCCCGATTTTTGACGAAAGAGATAACCACCCCCCCTTACGACATGCTTCAGAAACTAAAAAAATGGTCCGTTTTCAAATGTTGCCTCTTTGAACTACAATTCACATTTGCACGTGGAAAAGCACTTTTAAAGATCAAATGAGATGTTTAAAGTGATTTTCATGCTTCCAGGGGCCTTAAACACAAGATTTGAGGAATGGGTAAAAGTGAATGAAAATGGCCAATTTACTCTCTCTGAGGCCTTAAAAAGTGTTTCTCCTCCACGGGAAGTGACTTAAATAACATTTGTAGGCCTTTATTGTTCAAGCGAAAACGCCCGATTATTGACGAAAGAGATAACCACCCCCCCTTACGACATGCTTCAGAAACGAAAAAAATGGCCCGTTTTCAAATGTTGCGTCTTTGAATGACAATCCACATTTGTATGTGGAAAATCACTTTTAAAGATCAAATGAGATGTTTAAAGTGATTTTCATGCTTCCAGGGGCCTTAAACACAAGATTTGAGGAATGGGTAAAAGTGAATGAAAATGGCCAATTTACTCACTCTGAGGCCTTAAAAGGTGTTTCTCCTCCACGGGAAGTGAATTAAATAACATTTGGAGGCCTTTATTGTTCAAGCGAAAATGCCTGATTTTTGATGAAAGAGATCACCACCCCCCTTACGACATGCTTCTGAAACTAAAAAAATGGGTCATTTTCAAATGTTGCGTCTTTAAACTACAATTAACATTGTACGTGGATAATCACTTTTAGAGATAAAGTGAGATGTTTAAAGTGATTTTCAAGCTTCCAGGGGCCCTAAACACAAGATTTGAGAAATGGGTAAACGTGAATGAAAATGACCAATTTGCTCACTCTGCGGCCTTAAAAAGTGTTTCTCCTCCACGGGAAGTGAATAAAATAGCATTTGGAGGCCTTTATTGTTCAATCAAAAATGCCAGTTTTTTGGTGAAAGAGATAACCACTCCCCCTTACGACATGCTTCAGAAACGAAAAAAATGGTCCATTTTCAAATGTTGCGTCTTTGACTACAATTCACATTTGTACGTGCATATTCACTTTTAGAGACAAAATTAGATGTTTAAAGTGATTTTTAAGCTTCCAGGGTCCCTAAACACAAGATTTGAGGAATGGGTAAATGTGAATGAAAATGGCCAATTTATTCACTCTGAGGCCTTAAAAAGTGTTTCTCCTTCACGGGAAGTGAATTAAATAACATTTGGAGGCCTTTATTGTTCAAGCGAAAACACCTGATTTTTGATGAAAGAGATAACCACCCCCCCTTACGACATGCTTCTGAAACTAAAAAAATGGTTCATTTTCAAATGTTGCGTCTTTGAACTACAATTAACATTGTACGTGGATAATCACTTTTAGAGATAAAGTGAGATGTTTAAAGTGATTTTCAAGCTTCCAGAGCCCCTAAACACAAGATTTGAGAAATGGGTAAACGTGAATGAAAATGACCAATTTAATCACTCTGCGGCCTTAAAAAGTGTTTCTCCTCCACGGGAAGTGAATAAAATAGCATTTGGAGGCCTTTATTGTTCAATCAAAAATGCCAGTTTTTTGGTGAAAGAGATAACCACTCCCCCTTACGACATGCTTCAGAAACGAAAAAAATGGTCCATTTTCAAATGTTGCGTCTTTGACTACAATTCACATTTGTACGTGCATATTCACTTTTAGAGACAAAATTAGATGTTTAAAGTGATTTTTAAGCTTCCAGGGTCCTTAAACACAAGATTTGAGGAATGGGTAAATGTGAATGAAAATGGCCAATTTATTCACTCTGAGGCCTTAAAAAGTGTTTCTCCTCCACGGGAAGTGAATAAAATAACATTTGGAGGCCTTTATTGTTCAATCAAAAATGCCAGTTTTTTGGTGAAAGAGATAACCACCCCCCCTTACGACATGCTTCAGAAACGAAAAAAATGGTCCATTTTCAAATGTTGCGTCTTTGAACTATAATTCACATTTGTACGTGGATATTCACTTTTAGAGATAAAATTAGATGTTTAAAGTGATTTTTAAGCTTCCAGGGGCCCTAAACACAAGATTTGAGGAATGGGTAAATGTGAATGAAAATGGCCAATTTACTCACTCTGAGGCCTTAAAAAGTTTTTCTCCACCCAAGAAAGTGAATTAAATAACATTTGTAGGCCTTTATTGTTCAAGCGAAAACGCCTGATTTTTGATGAAAGAGATAACCACCCCCCCTTACGACATGCTTCTGAAACTAAAAAAATGGTTCATTTTCAAATGTTGCGTCTTTGAACCACAATTAACATTGTACGTGGATAACCACTTTTAGAGATAAAATGAGATGTTTAAAGTGATTTTCAAGCTTCCAGGGGCCCTAAACACGAGATTTGAGAAATGGGTAAACGTGAATGAAAATGGCCAATTTACTCACTCTGCTGCCTTAAAAAGTGTTTCTCCTCCACGGAAAGTGAATAAAATAACATTTAGATGCCTTTATTGTTCAATCAAAAACGCGAGTTTTTTGGTGAAAAAGATAACCACCCCCCTTACGACATGCTTCAGAAACGAAAAAAATGGTCCATTTTCAAATGTTGCGTCTTTGAACTACAATTCACATTTGTACGTGGATAATCACTTTTAGAGATAAAATTAGATGTTTAAAGTGATTTACAAGCTTCCAGGGGCCCTAAACACAAGATATGAGGAATGGGTAAATATGAATGAAAATGGCCAATTTATTCACTCTGAGGCCTTAAAAAGTTTTTCTCCACTCCAGAAAGTGAATTAAATATCATTTGTAGACCATTATTGTTCAATCAAAAACGCCCGATTTTTGACGAAAGAGATAACCACCCCCCCTTACGACATGCTTCAGAAACGAAAAAAATGGTTCATTTTCAAATGTTGCATCTTTGAACAACAATCCACATTTGTACGTGGATAAACACTTTTAGAGATAAAATTAGATGTTTAAAGTGATTTTCAAGCTTCCAGGGGCCCTAAACACAAGATTTGAGAAATGGGTAAAAGTGAATGAAAATGGCCAATTTACTCACTCTGAGGCCTTAAAAAGTGTTTCTCCTCCACGGGAAGTGAATTAAATACCATTTGGAGGCCTTTATTGTTCAAGCGAAAACGCCTGATTTTTGATGAAAGAGATAACCACCCCCCCTTACGACATGCTTCTGAAACAAAAAAAATGGTTCATTTTCAAATGTTGCGTCTTTGAACTACAATTAACATTGTACGTGGATAATCACTTTTAGAGATAAAATGAGATGTTTAAAGTGATTTTCAAGCTTCCAGGGGCCCTAAACACGAGATTTGAGAAATGGGTAAACGTGAATGAAAATGGCCAATTTACTCACTCTGCGGCCTTAAAAAGTGTTTCTCCTCCACGGGAAGTGAATAAAATAACATTTGGATGCCTTTATTGTTCAATCAAAAATGCCAGTTTTTTGGTGAAAGAGATAACCACCCCCCCTTACGACATGCTTCAGAAACGAAAAAAATGGTCCATTTTCAAATGTTGTGTCTTTGAACTACAATTCACATTTGTACGTGGATATTCACTTTTAGAGATAAAATTAGATGTTTAAAGTGATTTTTAAGCTTCCAGGGGCCCTAAACACAAGATTTGAGGAATGGGTAAATGTGAATGAAAATGGCCAATTTATTCACTCTGAGGCCTTAAAAAGTTTTTCTCCACCCCAGAAAGTGAATTAAATAACATTTGTAGGCCTTTATTGTTCAATCAAAAACGCCCGATTTTTGATGAAAGAGATAACCACCCCCCCTTACGACATGCTTCAGAAACTAAAAAAAATGGTCTGTTTTCAAATGTTGCCTCTTTGAACTACAATTCACAATTGTACGTGGAAAATCACTTTTAAAGATAAAATGAGATGTTTAAACTGATTTTCATGCTTCCAGGGACCTTAAACACGAGATTTGAGGAATGGGTAAAAGTGAATGAAAATGGCCAATTTACTCACTCTGCGGCCTTAAAAAGTGTTTCTCCTCCACGGGAAGTGAATTAAATACCATTTGTAGACCTTTATTGTTCAAGCAAAAACGCCCGATTATTGACGAAAGAGATAACCACCCCCCCTTAAGACATGCTTCAGAAACGAAAAAAATGGTCCGTTTTCAAATGTTGCATCTTTGAAAGACAATCCACATTTGTACGTGGATAAACACTTTTAGAGATAAAATTAGATGTTTAAAGTGATTTTCAAGCTTCCAGGAGCCCTAAACACAAGATTTGAGAAATGGGTAAAAGTGAATGAAAATGGCCAATTTACTCACTCTGAGGCCTTAAAAAGTGTTTCTCCTCAACGGGAAGTGAATTAAATAACATTTGTAGGCCTTTATTGTTCAAGCGAAAACGCCCGATTATTGACGAAAGAGATAACCACCCCCCCTTACGACATGCTTCAGAAACTAAAAAAAATGGTCCATTTTCAAATGTTGCCTCTTTGAACTACAATTCACATTTGTATGTGGAAAATCACTTTTAAAGATCAAATGAGATGTTTAAAGTGATTTTCATGCTTCCAGGGGCCTTAAACACAAGATTTGAGGAATGGGTAAAAGTGAATGAAAATGGCCAATTTACTCACTCTGAGGCCTTAAAAGGTGTTTCTCCTCCACGGGAAGTGAATTAAATTACATTTGGAGGCCTTTATTGTTCAAGCGAAAACGCCTGATTTTTGATGAAAGAGATAACCACCCCCCCTTACGACATGCTTCAGAAACGAAAAAATTGGTCCATTTTCAAATGTTTCGTCTTTGAACTACAATTCACATTTGTACATGGATGATCACTTTTAGAGATAAAATTAGATGTTTAAAGTGATTTACAAGCTTCCAGGGGCCCTAAACACAAGATATGAGGAATGGGTAAATATGAATGAAAATGGCCAATTTATTCACTCTGAGGCCTTAAAAAGTTTTTCTCCACCCCAGAAAGTGAATTAAATAACATTTGTAGGCCTTTATTGTTCAATCAAAAACGCCCGATTTTTGACGAAAGAGATAACCACCCCCCCTTACGACATGCTTCAGAAACTAAAAAAATGGTCCGTTTTCAAATGTTGCCTCTTTGAGCTACAATTCACATTTGTACGTGGAAAAGCACTTTTAAAGATCAAATGAGATGTTTAAGTGATTTTCATGCTTCCAGGGGCCTTAAACACAAGATTTGAGGAATGGGTAAAAGTGAATGAAAATGGCCAATTTACTCACTCTGAGGCCTTAAAAAGTGTTTCTCCTCCACGGGAAGTGAATTAAATAACATTTGTAGGCCTTTATTGTTCAAGCGAAAACGCCCGATTATTGACGAAAGAGATAACCACCCCCCCTTACGACATGCTTCAGAAACGAAAAAAATGGTCCGTTTTCAAATGTTGCGTCTTTGAATGACAATCCACATTTGTATGTGGATAATCACTTTTAGAGCTAAAATTAGATGTTTAAAGTGATTTCAAGCTTCCAGGGGCCCTAAACACAAGATTTGAGAAATGGGTAAAAGTGAATGAAAATGGCCAATTTACTCACTCTGAGGCCTTAAAAAGTGTTTCTCTTCCACGGGAAGTGAATTAAATTCCATTTGGAGGCCTTTATTGTTCAAGCGAAAACGCCTGATTTTTGATGAAAGAGATAACCACCCCCCCTTACGACATGCTTCTGAAGCTAAAAAAATGGTTCATTTTCAAATGTTGCGTCTTTGAACCACAATTAACATGGTACGTGGATAATCACTTTTAGAGATAAAATGAGATGTTTAAAGTGATTTTCAAGCTTCCAGGGGCCCTAAACACGAGATTTGAGAAATGGGTAACCGTGAATGAAAATGGCCAATTTACTCACTCTGCGGCCTTAAAAAGTGTTTCTCCTCCACGGAAAGTGAATAAAATAACATTTGGATGCCTTTATTGTTCAATCAAAAACGCCCGTTTTTTGGTGAAAAAGATAACCACCCCCCCTTACGACATGCTTCAGAAACGAAAAAAATGGTCTGTTTTCAAATGTTGCGTCTTTGAATGACAATCCACATTTGTACGTGGATAATCACTTTTAGAGCTAAAATTAGATGTTTAAAGTGATTTTAAAGCTTCCAGGGGCCCTAAACACAAGATTTGAGAAATGGGTAAAAGTGAATGAAAATGGCCAATTTACTCACTCTGAGGCCTTAAAAAGTGTTTCTCCTCCACGGGAAGTGAATTAAATACCATTTGGAGGCCTTTATTGTTCAAGCGAAAACGCCTGATTTTTGATGAAAGAGATAACCACCCCCCCTTACGACATGCTTCCGAAACTAAAAAAATGGTTCATTTTCAAATGTTGCGTCTTTTGAACTTTAATTAACATTGTACGTGGATAATCACTTTTAGAGATAAAATGAGATGTTTAAAGTGATTTTCAAGCTTCCAGGGGCCCTAAACACGAGATTTGAGAAATGGGTAAACGTGAATGAAAATGGCCAATTTACTCACTCTGCGGCCTTAAAAAGTGTTTCTCCTCCACGGAAAGTGAATAAAATACCATTTGGATGCCTTTATTGTTCAATCAAAAACGCCCGTTTTTTGGTGAAAAAGATAACCACCCCCCCTTACGACATGTTTCAGAAACGAAAAAAATGGTCCATTATCAAATGTTGCGTCTTTGAACTACAATTCACATTTGTACGTGGAAAAGCACTTTTAAAGATCAAATGAGATGTTTAAAGTGATTTTCAAGCTTCCAGGGGCCCTAAACACAAGATTTGAGAAATGGGTAAAAATGAATGAAAATGGCCAATTTACTCACTCTGAGGCCTTAAAAAGTGTTTCTCCTCAACGGGAAGTGAATTAAATAACATTTGTAGGCCTTTATTGTTCAAGCGAAAACGACCGATTATTGACGAAAGAGATAACCACCCCCCCTTACGACATGCTTCAGAAACGAAAAAAATGGTCCGTTTTTAAATGTTGCGTCTTTGAATGACAATCCACATTTGTACGTGGATAATCACTTTTAGAGCTAAAATTAGATGTTTAAAGTGATTTTCAAGCTTCCAGGGGCCCTAAACACAAGATTTGAGAAATGGGTAAAAGTGAATGAAAATGGCCAATTCACTCACTCTGAGGCCTTAAAAAGTGTTTCTCCTCCACGGGAAGTGAATTAAATACCATTTGGAGGCCTTTATTGTTCAACCGAAAACGCCTGATTTTTGATGAAAGAGATAACCACCCCCCCTTACGACATGCTTCTGAAACAAAAAAAATGGTTCATTTTCAAATGTTGCGTCTTTGAACTACAATTAACATTGTACGTGGATAATCACTTTTAGAGATAAAATGAGATGTTTAAAGTGATTTTCAAGCTTCCAGGGGCCCTAAACACGAGATTTGAGAAATGGGTAAACATGAATGAAAATGGCCAATTTACTCACTCTGCGGCCTTAAAAAGTGTTTCTCCTCCACGGAAAGTGAATAAAATAACATTTGGATGCCTTTATTGTTCAATCAAAAACGCCCGATTTTTGGTGAAAAAGATAACCACCCCCCCCTTACGACATGCTTCAGAAACGAAAAAAATGGTCCATTTTCAAATGTTGCGTCTTTGAACTACAATTCACATTTGTACGTGGATGATCACTTTTAGAGATAAAATTAGATGTTTAAAGTGATTTACAAGCTTCCAGGGGCCCTAAACACAAGATATGAGGAATGGGTAAATATGAATGACAATGGCCAATTTATTCACTCTGAGGCCTTAAAAAGTTTTTCTCCACTCCAGAAAGTGAATTAAATAACATTTGTAGGCCTTTATTGTTCAATCAAAAACGCCCGATTTTTGACGAAAGAGATAACCACCCCCCCTTACGACATGCTTCAGAAACTAAAAAAATGGTCCGTTTTCAAATGTTGCCTCTTTGAACTACAATTCACATTTGTACGTGGAAAAGCACTTTTAATGATCAAATGAGATGTTTAAAGTGATTTTCATGCTTCCAGGGGCCTTAAACACAAGATTTGAGGAATGGGTAAAAGTGAATGAAAATGGCCAATTTACTCTCTCTGAGGCCTTAAAAAGTGTTTCTCCTCCACGGGAAGTGACTTAAATAACATTTGTAGGCCTTTATTGTTCAAGCGAAAACGCCCGATTATTGACGAAAGAGATAACCACCCCCCCTTACGACATGCTTCAGAAACGAAAAAAATGGCCCGTTTTCAAATGTTGCGTCTTTGAATGACAATCCACATTTGTATGTGGAAAATCACTTTTAAAGATCAAATGAGATGTTTAAAGTGATTTTCATGCTTCCAGGGGCCTTAAACACAAGATTTGAGGAATGGGTAAAAGTGAATGAAAATGGCCAATTTACTCACTCTGAGGCCTTAAAAGGTGTTTCTCCTCCACGGGAAGTGAATTAAATAACATTTGGAGGCCTTTATTGTTCAAGCGAAAATGCCTGATTTTTGATGAAAGAGATCACCACCCCCCTTACGACATGCTTCTGAAACTAAAAAAATGGGTCATTTTCAAATGTTGCGTCTTTAAACTACAATTAACATTGTACGTGGATAATCACTTTTAGAGATAAAGTGAGATGTTTAAAGTGATTTTCAAGCTTCCAGGGGCCCTAAACACAAGATTTGAGAAATGGGTAAACGTGAATGAAAATGACCAATTTGCTCACTCTGCGGCCTTAAAAAGTGTTTCTCCTCCACGGGAAGTGAATAAAATAGCATTTGGAGGCCTTTATTGTTCAATCAAAAATGCCAGTTTTTTGGTGAAAGAGATAACCACTCCCCCTTACGACATGCTTCAGAAACGAAAAAAATGGTCCATTTTCAAATGTTGCGTCTTTGACTACAATTCACATTTGTACGTGCATATTCACTTTTAGAGACAAAATTAGATGTTTAAAGTGATTTTTAAGCTTCCAGGGTCCCTAAACACAAGATTTGAGGAATGGGTAAATGTGAATGAAAATGGCCAATTTATTCACTCTGAGGCCTTAAAAAGTGTTTCTCCTTCACGGGAAGTGAATTAAATACCATTTGGAGGCCTTTATTGTTCAAGCGAAAACACCTGATTTTTGATGAAAGAGATAACCACCCCCCCTTACGACATGCTTCTGAAACTAAAAAAATGGTTCATTTTCAAATGTTGCGTCTTTGAACTACAATTAACATTGTACGTGGATAATCACTTTTAGAGATAAAGTGAGATGTTTAAAGTGATTTTCAAGCTTCCAGAGCCCCTAAACACAAGATTTGAGAAATGGGTAAACGTGAATGAAAATGACCAATTTAATCACTCTGCGGCCTTAAAAAGTGTTTCTCCTCCACGGAAAGTTAATAAAATAACATTTGGATGCCTTTATTGTTCAATCAAAAACGCCCGATTTTTGGTGAAAAAGATAACCACCCCCCCCTTACGACATGCTTCAGAAACGAAAAAAATGGTCCATTTTCAAATGTTGCGTCTTTGAACTACAATTCACATTTGTACGTGGATGATCACTTTTAGAGATAAAATTAGATGTTTAAAGTGATTTACATGCTTCCAGGGGCCTTAAACACAAGATTTGAGGAATGGGTAAAAGTTAATGAAAATGGCCAATTTACTCACTCTGAGGCCTTAAAAAGTGTTTCTCCTCCACGGGAAGTGAATTAAATAACATTTGTAGGCCTTTATTGTTCAAGCGAAAACGCCCGATTATTGACGAAAGAGATAACCACCCCCCCTTACGACATGCTTCAGAAACGAAAAAAATGGTCCGTTTTCAAATGTTGCGTCTTTGAATGACAATCCACATTTGTACGTGGATAATCACTTTTAGAGCTAAAATTAGATGTTTAAAGTGATTTTCAAGCTTCCAAGGGCCCTAAACACAAGATTTGAGAAATGGGTAAAAGTGAATGAAAATGGCCAATTTACTCACTCTGAGGCCTTAATAAGTGTTTCTCCTCCACGGGAAGTGAATTAAATACCATTTGGAGGCCTTTATTGTTCAAGCGAAAACGCCTGATTTTTGATGAAAGAGATAACCACCCCCCCCTTACGACATGCTTCTGAAACTAAAAAAATGGTTCATTTTCAAATGTTGCGTCTTTTGAACTACAATTAACATTGTACGTGGATAATCACTTTTAGAGATAAAATGAGATGTTTAAAGTGATTTTCAAGCTTCCAGGGGCCCTAAACACGAGATTTGAGAAATGGGTAACCGTGAATGAAAATGGCCAATTTACTCACTCTGCGGCCTTAAAAAGTGTTTCTCCTCCACGGAAAGTGAATAAAATAACATTTGGATGCCTTTATTGTTCAATCAAAAACGCCCGTTTTTTGGTGAAAAAGATAACCACCCCCCCTTACGACATGCTTCAGAAACGAAAAAAATGGTCTGTTTTCAAATGTTGCGTCTTTGAATGACAATCCACATTTGTACGTGGATAATCACTTTTAGAGCTAAAATTAGATGTTTAAAGTGATTTTAAAGCTTCCAGGGGCCCTAAACACAAGATTTGAGAAATGGGTAAAAGTGAATGAAAATGGCCAATTTACTCACTCTGAGGCCTTAAAAAGTGTTTCTCCTCCATGGGAAGTGAATTAAATACCATTTGGAGGCCTTTATTGTTCAAGCGAAAACGCCTGATTTTTGATGAAAGAGATAACCACCCCCCCTTACGACATGCTTCCGAAACTAAAAAAATGGTTCATTTTCAAATGTTGCGTCTTTTGAACTTTAATTAACATTGTACGTGGATAATCACTTTTAGAGATAAAATGAGATGTTTAAAGTGATTTTCAAGCTTCCAGGGGCCCTAAACACGAGATTTGAGAAATGGGTAAACGTGAATGAAAATGGCCAATTTACTCACTCTGCGGCCTTAAAAAGTGTTTCTCCTCCACGGAAAGTGAATAAAATACCATTTGGATGCCTTTATTGTTCAATCAAAAACGCCCGTTTTTTGGTGAAAAAGATAACCACCCCCCCTTACGACATGTTTCAGAAACGAAAAAAATGGTCCATTATCAAATGTTGCGTCTTTGAACTACAATTCACATTTGTACGTGGAAAAGCACTTTTAAAGATCAAATGAGATGTTTAAAGTGATTTTCAAGCTTCCAGGGGCCCTAAACACAAGATTTGAGAAATGGGTAAAAATGAATGAAAATGGCCAATTTACTCACTCTGAGGCCTTAAAAAGTGTTTCTCCTCAACGGGAAGTGAATTAAATAACATTTGTAGGCCTTTATTTTTCAAGCGAAAACGACCGATTATTGACGAAAGAGATAACCACCCCCCCTTACGACATGCTTCAGAAACGAAAAAAATGGTCCGTTTTTAAATGTTGCGTCTTTGAATGACAATCCACATTTGTACGTGGATAATCACTTTTAGAGCTAAAATTAGATGTTTAAAGTGATTTTCAAGCTTCCAGGGGCCCTAAACACAAGATTTGAGAAATGGGTAAAAGTGAATGAAAATGGCCAATTCACTCACTCTGAGGCCTTAAAAAGTGTTTCTCCTCCACGGGAAGTGAATTAAATACCATTTGGAGGCCTTTATTGTTCAACCGAAAACGCCTGATTTTTGATGAAAGAGATAACCACCCCCCCTTACGACATGCTTCTGAAACAAAAAAAATGGTTCATTTTCAAATGTTGCGTCTTTGAACTACAATTAACATTGTACGTGGATAATCACTTTTAGAGATAAAATGAGATGTTTAAAGTGATTTTCAAGCTTCCAGGGGCCCTAAACACGAGATTTGAGAAATGGGTAAACATGAATGAAAATGGCCAATTTACTCACTCTGCGGCCTTAAAAAGTGTTTCTCCTCCACGGAAAGTGAATAAAATAACATTTGGATGCCTTTATTGTTCAATCAAAAACGCCCGTTTTTTGGTGAAAAAGATAACCACCCCCCCTTACAACATGCTTCAGAAACGAAAAAAATGGTCCATTTTCAAATGTTGCGTCTTTGAACTACAATTCACATTTGTACGTGGATGATCACTTTTAGAGATAAAATTAGATGTTTAAAGTGATTTACAAGCTTCCAGGGGCCCTAAACACAAGATATGAGGAATGGGTAAATATGAATGACAATGGCCAATTTATTCACTCTGAGGCCTTAAAAAGTTTTTCTCCACTCCAGAAAGTGAATTAAATAACATTTGTAGGCCTTTATTGTTCAATCAAAAACGCCCGATTTTTGACGAAAGAGATAACCACCCCCCCTTACGACATGCTTCAGAAACTAAAAAAATGGTCCGTTTTCAAATGTTGCCTCTTTGAACTACAATTCACATTTGCACGTGGAAAAGCACTTTTAAAGATCAAATGAGATGTTTAAAGTGATTTTCATGCTTCCAGGGGCCTTAAACACAAGATTTGAGGAATGGGTAAAAGTGAATGAAAATGGCCAATTTACTCTCTCTGAGGCCTTAAAAAGTGTTTCTCCTCCACGGGAAGTGACTTAAATAACATTTGTAGGCCTTTATTGTTCAAGCGAAAACGCCCGATTATTGACGAAAGAGATAACCACCCCCCCTTACGACATGCTTCAGAAACGAAAAAAATGGCCCGTTTTCAAATGTTGCGTCTTTGAATGACAATCCACATTTGTATGTGGAAAATCACTTTTAAAGATCAAATGAGATGTTTAAAGTGATTTTCATGCTTCCAGGGGCCTTAAACACAAGATTTGAGGAATGGGTAAAAGTGAATGAAAATGGCCAATTTACTCACTCTGAGGCCTTAAAAGGTGTTTCTCCTCCACGGGAAGTGAATTAAATAACATTTGGAGGCCTTTATTGTTCAAGCGAAAATGCCTGATTTTTGATGAAAGAGATCACCACCCCCCTTACGACATGCTTCTGAAACTAAAAAAATGGGTCATTTTCAAATGTTGCGTCTTTAAACTACAATTAACATTGTACGTGGATAATCACTTTTAGAGATAAAGTGAGATGTTTAAATCGATTTTCAAGCTTCCAGGGGCCCTAAACACAAGATTTGAGAAATGGGTAAACGTGAATGAAAATGACCAATTTGCTCACTCTGCGGCCTTAAAAAGTGTTTCTCCTCCACGGGAAGTGAATAAAATAGAATTTGGAGGCCTTTATTGTTCAATCAAAAATGCCAGTTTTTTGGTGAAAGAGATAACCACTCCCCCTTACGACATGCTTCAGAAACGAAAAAAATGGTCCATTTTCAAATGTTGCGTCTTTGACTACAATTCACATTTGTACGTGCATATTCACTTTTAGAGACAAAATTAGATGTTTAAAGTGATTTTTAAGCTTCCAGGGTCCCTAAACACAAGATTTGAGGAATGGGTAAATGTGAATGAAAATGGCCAATTTATTCACTCTGAGGCCTTAAAAAGTGTTTCTCCTTCACGGGAAGTGAATTAAATAACATTTGGAGGCCTTTATTGTTCAAGCGAAAACACCTGATTTTTGATGAAAGAGATAACCACCCCCCCTTACGACATGCTTCTGAAACTAAAAAAATGGTTCATTTTCAAATGTTGCGTCTTTGAACTACAATTAACATTGTACGTGGATAATCACTTTTAGAGATAAAGTGAGATGTTTAAAGTGATTTTCAAGCTTCCAGAGCCCCTAAACACAAGATTTGAGAAATAGGTAAACGTGAATGAAAATGACCAATTTAATCACTCTGCGGCCTTAAAAAGTGTTTCTCCTCCACGGGAAGTGAATAAAATAACATTTGGAGGCCTTTATTGTTCAATCAAAAATGCCAGTTTTTTGGTGAAAGAGATAACCACCCCCCCTTACGACATGCTTCAGAAACGAAAAAAATGGTCCATTTTCAAATGTTGCGTCTTTGAACTATAATTCACATTTGTACGTGGATATTCACTTTTAGAGATAAAATTAGATGTTTAAAGTGATTTTTAAGCTTCCAGGGGGCCTAAACACAAGATTTGAGGAATGGGTAAATGTGAATGAAAATGGCCAATTTACTCACTCTGAGGCCTTAAAAAGTTTTTCTCCACCCAAGAAAGTGAATTAAATAACATTTGTAGGCCTTTATTGTTCAAGCGAAAACGCCTGATTTTTGATGAAAGAGATAACCACCCCCCCTTACGACATGCTTCTGAAACTAAAAAAATGGTTCATTTTCAAATGTTGCGTCTTTGAACCACAATTAACATTGTACGTGGATAACCACTTTTAGAGATAAAATGAGATGTTTAAAGTGATTTTCAAGCTTCCAGGGGCCCTAAACACGAGATTTGAGAAATGGGTAAACATGAATGAAAATGGCCAATTTACTCACTCTGCGGCCTTAAAAAGTGTTTCTCCTCCACGGAAAGTGAATAAAATAACATTTGGATGCCTTTATTGTTCAATCAAAAACGCCCGTTTTTTGGTGAAAAAGATAACCACCCCCCCTTACAACATGCTTCAGAAACGAAAAAAATGGTCCATTTTCAAATGTTGCGTCTTTGAACTACAATTCACATTTGTACGTGGATGATCACTTTTAGAGATAAAATTAGATGTTTAAAGTGATTTACAAGCTTCCAGGGGCCCTAAACACAAGATATGAGGAATGGGTAAATATGAATGACAATGGCCAATTTATTCACTCTGAGGCCTTAAAAAGTTTTTCTCCACTCCAGAAAGTGAATTAAATAACATTTGTAGGCCTTTATTGTTCAATCAAAAACGCCCGATTTTTGACGAAAGAGATAACCACCCCCCCTTACGACATGCTTCAGAAACTAAAAAAATGGTCCGTTTTCAAATGTTGCCTCTTTGAACTACAATTCACATTTGCACGTGGAAAAGCACTTTTAAAGATCAAATGAGATGTTTAAAGTGATTTTCATGCTTCCAGGGGCCTTAAACACAAGATTTGAGGAATGGGTAAAAGTGAATGAAAATGGCCAATTTACTCTCTCTGAGGCCTTAAAAAGTGTTTCTCCTCCACGGGAAGTGACTTAAATAACATTTGTAGGCCTTTATTGTTCAAGCGAAAACGCCCGATTATTGACGAAAGAGATAACCACCCCCCCTTACGACATGCTTCAGAAACGAAAAAAATGGCCCGTTTTCAAATGTTGCGTCTTTGAATGACAATCCACATTTGTATGTGGAAAATCACTTTTAAAGATCAAATGAGATGTTTAAAGTGATTTTCATGCTTCCAGGGGCCTTAAACACAAGATTTGAGGAATGGGTAAAAGTGAATGAAAATGGCCAATTTACTCACTCTGAGGCCTTAAAAGGTGTTTCTCCTCCACGGGAAGTGAATTAAATAACATTTGGAGGCCTTTATTGTTCAAGCGAAAATGCCTGATTTTTGATGAAAGAGATCACCACCCCCCTTACGACATGCTTCTGAAACTAAAAAAATGGGTCATTTTCAAATGTTGCGTCTTTAAACTACAATTAACATTGTACGTGGATAATCACTTTTAGAGATAAAGTGAGATGTTTAAATCGATTTTCAAGCTTCCAGGGGCCCTAAACACAAGATTTGAGAAATGGGTAAACGTGAATGAAAATGACCAATTTGCTCACTCTGCGGCCTTAAAAAGTGTTTCTCCTCCACGGGAAGTGAATAAAATAGAATTTGGAGGCCTTTATTGTTCAATCAAAAATGCCAGTTTTTTGGTGAAAGAGATAACCACTCCCCCTTACGACATGCTTCAGAAACGAAAAAAATGGTCCATTTTCAAATGTTGCGTCTTTGACTACAATTCACATTTGTACGTGCATATTCACTTTTAGAGACAAAATTAGATGTTTAAAGTGATTTTTAAGCTTCCAGGGTCCCTAAACACAAGATTTGAGGAATGGGTAAATGTGAATGAAAATGGCCAATTTATTCACTCTGAGGCCTTAAAAAGTGTTTCTCCTTCACGGGAAGTGAATTAAATAACATTTGGAGGCCTTTATTGTTCAAGCGAAAACACCTGATTTTTGATGAAAGAGATAACCACCCCCCCTTACGACATGCTTCTGAAACTAAAAAAATGGTTCATTTTCAAATGTTGCGTCTTTGAACTACAATTAACATTGTACGTGGATAATCACTTTTAGAGATAAAGTGAGATGTTTAAAGTGATTTTCAAGCTTCCAGAGCCCCTAAACACAAGATTTGAGAAATAGGTAAACGTGAATGAAAATGACCAATTTAATCACTCTGCGGCCTTAAAAAGTGTTTCTCCTCCACGGGAAGTGAATAAAATAACATTTGGAGGCCTTTATTGTTCAATCAAAAATGCCAGTTTTTTGGTGAAAGAGATAACCACCCCCCCTTACGACATGCTTCAGAAACGAAAAAAATGGTCCATTTTCAAATGTTGCGTCTTTGAACTATAATTCACATTTGTACGTGGATATTCACTTTTAGAGATAAAATTAGATGTTTAAAGTGATTTTTAAGCTTCCAGGGGGCCTAAACACAAGATTTGAGGAATGGGTAAATGTGAATGAAAATGGCCAATTTACTCACTCTGAGGCCTTAAAAAGTTTTTCTCCACCCAAGAAAGTGAATTAAATAACATTTGTAGGCCTTTATTGTTCAAGCGAAAACGCCTGATTTTTGATGAAAGAGATAACCACCCCCCCTTACGACATGCTTCTGAAACTAAAAAAATGGTTCATTTTCAAATGTTGCGTCTTTGAACCACAATTAACATTGTACGTGGATAACCACTTTTAGAGATAAAATGAGATGTTTAAAGTGATTTTCAAGCTTCCAGGGGCCCTAAACACGAGATTTGAGAAATGGGTAAACGTGAATGAAATGGCCAATTTACTCACTCTGCTGCTTAAAAAGTGTTTCTCCTCCACGGAAAGTGAATAAAATAACATTTAGATGCCTTTATTGTTCAATCAAAAACGCGAGTTTTTTGGTGAAAAAGATAACCACCCCCCTTACGACATGCTTCAGAAACGAAAAAAATGGTCCATTTTCAAATGTTGCGTCTTTGAACTACAATTCACATTTGTACGTGGATAATCACTTTTAGAGATAAAATTAGATGTTTAAAGTGATTTACAAGCTTCCAGGGGCCCTAAACACAAGATATGAGGAATGGGTAAATATGAATGAAAATGGCCAATTTATTCACTCTGAGGCCTTAAAAAGTTTTTCTCCACTCCAGAAAGTGAATTAAATATCATTTGTAGACCATTATTGTTCAATCAAAAACGCCCGATTTTTGACGAAAGAGATAACCACCCCCCCTTACGACATGCTTCAGAAACGAAAAAAATGGTTCATTTTCAAATGTTGCATCTTTGAACAACAATCCACATTTGTACGTGGATAAACACTTTTAGAGATAAAATTAGATGTTTAAAGTGATTTTCAAGCTTCCAGGGGCCCTAAACACAAGATTTGAGAAATGGGTAAAAGTGAATGAAAATGGCCAATTTACTCACTCTGAGGCCTTAAAAAGTGTTTCTCCTCCACGGGAAGTGAATTAAATACCATTTGGAGGCCTTTATTGTTCAAGCGAAAACGCCTGATTTTTGATGAAAGAGATAACCACCCCCCCTTACGACATGCTTCTGAAACAAAAAAAATGGTTCATTTTCAAATGTTGCGTCTTTGAACTACAATTAACATTGTACGTGGATAATCACTTTTAGAGATAAAATGAGGTGTTTAAAGTGATTTTCAAGCTTCCAGGGGCCCTAAACACGAGATTTGAGAAATGGGTAAACGTGAATGAAAATGGCCAATTTACTCACTCTGCGGCCTTAAAAAGTGTTTCTCCTCCACGGAAAGTGAATAAAATAACATTTGGATGCCTTTATTGTTCAATCAAAAACGCCCGTTTTTTGGTGAAAAAGATAACCACCCCCCCTTACGACATGCTTCAGAAACGAAAAAAATGGTCCATTTTCAAATGTTGGGTCTTTGAACTACAATTCACATTTGTACGTGCATATTCACTTTTAAAGATAAAATTAGATGTTTAAAGTGATTTACAAGCTTCCAGGGTCCCTAAACACAAGATATGAGGAATGGGTAAATGTGAATGAAAATGGCCAATGTATTCACTCTAAGGCCTTAAAAAGTGTTTCTCCTTCACGGGAAGTGAATTAAATAACATTTGGAGGCCTTTATTGTTCAAGCGAAAACACCTGATTTTTGATGAAAGAGATAACCACCCCCCCTTACGACATGCTTCTGAAACTAAAAAAATGGTTCATTTTCAAATGTTGCGTCTTTGAACTACAATTAACATTGTACGTGGATAATCACTTTTAGAGATAAAGTGAGATGTTTAAAGTGATTTTCAAGCTTCCAGGGGCCCTAAACACAAGATTTGAGAAATGGGTAAACGTGAATGAAAATGACCAATTTACTCACTCTGCGGCCTTAAAAAGTGTTTCTCCTCCACGGGAAGTGAATAAAATAACATTTGGAGGCCTTTATTGTTCAATCAAAAATGCCAGTTTTTTGGTGAAAGAGATAACCACCCCCCCTTACGACATGCTTCAGAAACGAAAAAAATGGTCCATTTTCAAATGTTGTGTCTTTGAACTACAATTCACATTTGTACGTGGATATTCACTTTTAGAGATAAAATTAGATGTTTAAAGTGATTTTTAAGCTTCCAGGGGCCCTAAACACAAGATTTGAGGAATGGGTAAATGTGAATGAAAATGGCCAATTTATTCACTCTGAGGCCTTAAAAAGTTTTTCTCCACCCCAGAAAGTGAATTAAATAACATTTGTAGGCCTTTATTGTTCAATCAAAAACGCCCGATTTTTGATGAAAGAGATAACCACCCCCCCTTACGACATGCTTCAGAAACTAAAAAAAATGGTCTGTTTTCAAATGTTGCCTCTTTGAACTACAATTCACAATTGTACGTGGAAAATCACTTTTAAAGATAAAATGAGATGTTTAAACTGATTTTCATGCTTCCAGGGACCTTAAACACGAGATTTGAGGAATGGGTAAAAGTGAATGAAAATGGCCAATTTACTCACTCTGCGGCCTTAAAAAGTGTTTCTCCTCCACGGGAAGTGAATTAAATACCATTTGTAGACCTTTATTGTTCAAGCAAAAACGCCCGATTATTGACGAAAGAGATAACCACCCCCCCTTAAGACATGCTTCAGAAACGAAAAAAATGGTCCGTTTTCAAATGTTGCATCTTTGAAAGACAATCCACATTTGTACGTGGATAAACACTTTTAGAGATAAAATTAGATGTTTAAAGTGATTTTCAAGCTTCCAGGGGCCCTAAACACAAGATTTGAGAAATGGGTAAAAGTGAATGAAAATGGCCAATTTACTCACTCTGAGGCCTTAAAAAGTGTTTCTCCTCAACGGGAAGTGAATTAAATAACATTTGTAGGCCTTTATTGTTCAAGCGAAAACGCCCGATTATTGACGAAAGAGATAACCACCCCCCTTACGACATGCTTCAGAAACTAAAAAAAATGGTCCATTTTCAAATGTTGCCTCTTTGAACTACAATTCACATTTGTATGTGGAAAATCACTTTTAAAGATCAAATGAGATGTTTAAAGTGATTTTCATGCTTCCAGGGGCCTTAAACACAAGATTTGAGGAATGGGTAAAAGTGAATGAAAATGGCCAATTTACTCACTCTGAGGCCTTAAAAGGTGTTTCTCCTCCACGGGAAGTGAATTAAATTACATTTGGAGGCCTTTATTGTTCAAGCGAAAACGCCTGATTTTTGATGAAAGAGATAACCACCCCCCCTTACGACATGCTTCAGAAACGAAAAAATTGGTCCATTTTCAAATGTTTCGTCTTTGAACTACAATTCACATTTGTACGTGGATGATCACTTTTAGAGATAAAATTAGATGTTTAAAGTGATTTACAAGCTTCCAGGGGCCCTAAACACAAGATATGAGGAATGGGTAAATATGAATGAAAATGGCCAATTTATTCACTCTGAGGCCTTAAAAAGTTTTTCTCCACCCCAGAAAGTGAATTAAATAACATTTGTAGGCCTTTATTGTTCAATCAAAAACGCCCGATTTTTGACGAAAGAGATAACCACCCCCCCTTACGACATGCTTCAGAAACTAAAAAAATGGTCCGTTTTCAAATGTTGCCTCTTTGAGCTACAATTCACATTTGTACGTGGAAAAGCACTTTTAAAGATCAAATGAGATGTTTAAGTGATTTTCATGCTTCCAGGGGCCTTAAACACAAGATTTGAGGAATGGGTAAAAGTGAATGAAAATGGCCAATTTACTCACTCTGAGGCCTTAAAAAGTGTTTCTCCTCCACGGGAAGTGAATTAAATAACATTTGTAGGCCTTTATTGTTCCAGCGAAAACGCCCGATTATTGACGAAAGAGATAACCACCCCCCCTTACGACATGCTTCAGAAACGAAAAAAATGGTCCGTTTTCAAATGTTGCGTCTTTGAATGACAATCCACATTTGTATGTGGATAATCACTTTTAGAGCTAAAATTAGATGTTTAAAGTGATTTCAAGCTTCCAGGGGCCCTAAACACAAGATTTGAGAAATGGGTAAAAGTGAATGAAAATGGCCAATTTACTCACTCTGAGGCCTTAAAAAGTGTTTCTCTTCCACGGGAAGTGAATTAAATTCCATTTGGAGGCCTTTATTGTTCAAGCGAAAACGCCTGATTTTTGATGAAAGAGATAACCACCCCCCCTTACGACATGCTTCTGAAGCTAAAAAAATGGTTCATTTTCAAATGTTGCGTCTTTGAACCACAATTAACATGGTACGTGGATAATCACTTTTAGAGATAAAATGAGATGTTTAAAGTGATTTTCAACTTCCAGGGGCCCTAAACACTAGATTTGAGAAATGGGTAAACGTGAATGAAAATGGCCAATTTACTCACTCTGCGGCCTTAAAAAGTGTTTCTCCTCCACGGAAAGTGAATAAAATAACATTTGTAGGCCTTTATTGTTCAAGCGAAAACGCCCGATTATTGACGAAAGAGATAACCACCCCCCCTTATGACATGCTTCAGAAACGAAAAAAATGGTCCATTTTCAAATGTTTCGTCTTTGAATGACAATCCACATTTGTACGTGGATAATCACTTTTAGAGCTAAAGTGAGATGTTTAAAGTGATTTTCAAGCTTCCAGGGGCCCTAAACACAAGATTTGAGAAATGGGTAAACGTGAATGAAAATGGCCAATTTACTCACTCTGCGGCCTTAAAAAGTGTTTCTCCTCCACGGGAAGTGAATAAAATAACATTTGGAGGCCTTTATTGTTCAATCAAAAATGCCAGTTTTTTGGTGAAAGAGATAACCACCCCCCCTTACGACATGCTTCAGAAACGAAAAAAATGGTCCATTTTCAAATGTTGCGTCTTTGAACTACAATTCACATTTGTACGTGGATATTCACTTTTAGAGATAAAATTAGATGTTTAAAGTGATTTTTAAGCTTCCAGGGGCCCTAAACACAAGATTTGAGGAATGGGTAAATGTGAATGAAAATGGCCAATTTACTCACTCTGAGGCCTTAAAAAGTTTTTCTCCGCCCCAGAAAGTGAATTAAATAACATTTGTAGGCCTTTATTGTTCAATCAAAAACGCCCGATTTTTGATGAAAGAGATAACCACCCCCCCTTACGACATGCTTCAGAAACTAAAAAAAATGGTCTGTTTTCAAATGTTGCCTCTTTGAACTACAATTCACATTTGTACGTGGAAAATCACTTGTAAAGATAAAATGAGATGTTTAAAGTGATTTTCATGCTTCCAGGGACCTTAAACACGAGATTTGAGGAATGGGTAAAAGTGAATGAAAATGGCCAATTTACTCACTCTGCCGCCTTAAAAAGTGTTTCTCCTCCACGGGAAGTGAATTAAATACAATTTTTAGACCTTTATTGTTCAAGCGAAAACGCCCGATTATTGACGAAAGAGATAACCACCCCCCCTTACGACATGCTTCAGAAACGAAAAAAATGGTCCGTTTTCAAATGTTGCGTCTTTGAATGACAATCCACATTTGTACGTGGATAATCACTTTTAGAGCTAAAATTAGATGTTTAAAGTGATTTTCAAGCTTCCAGGGGCCCTAAACACAAGATTTGAGAAATGGGTAAAAGTGAATGAAAATGGCCAATTTACTCACTCTGAGGCCTTAAAAAGTGTTTCTCCTCCACGGGAAGTGAATTAAATACCATTTGGAGGCCTTTATTGTTCAAGCGAAAACGCCTGATTTTTGATGAAAGAGATAATCACCCCCCCTTACGACATGCTTCTGAAACAAAAAAAATGGTTCATTTTCAAATGTTGCGTCTTTGAACTACAATTCACATTTGTACGTGGATGATCACTTTTAGAGATAAAATTAGATGTTTAAAGTGATTTACAAGCTTCCAGGGGCCCTAAACACAAGATATGAGGAATGGGTAAATATGAATGAAAATGGCCAATTTATTCACTCTGAGGCCTTAAAAAGTTTTTCTCCACTCCAGAAAGTGAATTAAATAACATTTGTAGGCCTTTATTGTTCAATCAAAAACGCCCGATTTTTGACGAAAGAGATAACCAGCCCCCCTTACGACATGCTTCAGAAACTAAAAAAATGGTCCGTTTTCAAATGTTGCCTCTTTGAACTACAATTCACATTTGTACGTGGAAAAGCACTTTTAAAGATCAAATGAGATGTTTAAAGTGATTTTCATGCTTCCAGGGGCCTTAAACACAAGATTTGAGGTATGGGTAAAAGTGAATGAAAATGGCCAATTTACTCTCTCTGAGGCCTTAAAAAGTGTTTCTCCTCCACGGGAAGTGAATTAAATAACATTTGTAGGCCTTTATTGTTCAAGCGAAAACGCCCGATTATTGACGAAAGAGATAACCACCCCCCCTTACGACATGCTTCAGAAACGAAAAAAATGGCCCGTTTTCAAATGTTGCGTCTTTGAATGACAATCCACATTTGTACGTGGATAATCACTTTTAGAGCTAAAATTAGATGTTTAAAGTGATTTTTAAGCCTCCAGGGGCCCTAAACACAAGATTTGAGAAATGGGTAAAAGTGAATGAAAATGGACAATTTACTCACTCTGAGGCCTTAAAAAGTGTTTCTCCTCCACGGGAAGTGAATTAAATACCATTTGGAGGCCTTTATTGTTCAAGCGAAAACGCCTGATTTTTGATGAAAGAGATAACCACCCCCCCTTACGACATGCTTCTGAAACTAAAAAAATGGTTCATTTTCAAATGTTGCGTCTTTGAACCACAATTAACATTGTACGTGGATAATCACTTTTAGAGATAAAATGAGATGTTTAAAGTGATTTTCAAGCTTCCAGGGGACCTAAACACGAGATTTGAGAAATGGGTAAACATGAATGAAAATGGCCAATTTACTCACTCTGCGGCCTTAAAAGTGTTTCTCCTCTACGGAAAGTGAATAAAATAACATTTGGATGCCTTTATTGTTCAATCAAAAACGGCCGTTTTTTGGTGAAAAAGATATCCACCCCCCCTTACGACATGCTTCAGAAACTAAAAAAAATGGTCTGGTTCATTTTCAAATGTTGCGTCTTTGAACTACAATTAACATTGTACGTGGATAATCACTTTTAGAGATAAAATGAGATGTTTAAAGTGATTTTCAAGCTTCCAGGGGCCCTAAACACAAGATTTGAGAAATGGGTAAACGTGAATGAAAATGGCCAATTTACTCACTCTGCGGCCTTAAAAGTATTTCTCCTCCACGGAAAGTGAATAAAATACCATTTGGATGCCTTTATTGTTCAATCCAAAACGCCCCTTTTTTGGTGAAAAAGATAACCACCCCCCCTTACGACATGCTTCAGAAACGAAAAAATTGGTCCATTTTCAAATATTGCCTCTTTGAACTACAATTCACATTTGTAAGTGGAAAAGCACTTTTAAAGATCAAATGAGATGTTTAAGTGATTTTCATGCTTCCAGGGGCCTTAAACACAAGATTTGAGGAATGGGTAAAAGTGAATGAAAATGGCCAATTTACTCACTCTGATGCCTTAAAAAGTGTTTCTCCTCCACGGGAAGTTAATTAAATACCATTTGGAGGCCTTTATTGTTCAAGCGAAAACACATGATTTTTGATGAAAGAGATAACCACCCCCCCTTACGACGTGCTTCTGAAACTAAAAAAATGGTTCATTTTCAAATGTTGCGTCTTTGAACCACAATTAACATTGTACGTGGATAATCACTTTTAGAGATAAAATGAGATGTTTAAAGTGATTTTCAAGCTTCCAGGGGCCCTAAACACGAGATTTGAGAAATGGGTAAACATGAATGAAAATGGCCAATTTACTCACTCTGCGGCCTTAAAAGTGTTTCTCCTCTACGGAAAGTGAATAAAATAACATTTGGATGCCTTTATTGTTCAATCAAAAACGCCCGTTTTTTGGTGAAAAAGATAACCACCCCCCCTTACGACATGCTTCAGAAACGAAAAAATTGGTCCATTTTCAAATGTTGCGTCTTTGAACTACAATTCACATTTTTACGTGGATGATCACTTTTAGAGATAAAATTAGATGTTTAAAGTGATTTACAAGCTTCCAGGGGCCCTAAACACAAGATATGAGGAATGGGTAAATATGAATGAAAATGGCCAATTTATTCACTCTGAGGCCTTAAAAAGTTTTTCTCCACCCCAGAAAGTGAATTAAATAACATTTGTAGGCCTTTATTGTTCAATCAAAAATGCCCGATTTTTGACGAAAGCGATAACCACCCCCCCCTTACGACATGCTTCAGAAACTAAAAAAATGGTCTGTTTTCAAATGTTGCCTCTTTGAACTACAATTCACATTTGTAAGTGGGAAAGCACTTTTAAAGATCAAATGAGATGTTTAAGTGATTTTCATGCTTCCAGGGGCCTTAAACACAAGATTTGAGGAATGGGTAAAAGTGAATGAAAATGGCCAATTTACTCACTCTGAGGCCTTAAAAAGTGTTTCTCCTCCACGGGAAGTGAATTAAATAACATTTGTAGGCCTTTATTGTTCAAGCGAAAACGCCCGATTATTGACGAAAGAGATAACCACCCCCCTTACGACATGCTTCAGAAACGAAAAAAATGGTCCATTTTCAAATGTTGCGTCTTTGAACTACAATTCACATTTGTACGTGGATATTCACTTTTAGACATAAAATGAGATGTTTAAAGTGATTTTTAAGCTTCCAGGGGCCCTAAACACAAGATTTGAGGAATGGGTAAATGTGAATGAAAATGGCCAATTTATTCACTCTGCGGCCTTAAAAGTGTTTCTCCTCTACGGAAAGTGAATAAAATAACATTTGGATGCCTTTATTGTTCAATCAAAAACGCCCGTTTTTTGGTGAAAAAGATAACCACCCCCCCTTATGACATGCTTTAGAAACTAAAAAACAATGGTCTGGTTCATTTTCAAATGTTGCGCCTTTGAACTACAATTAACATTGTACGTGGATAATCACTTTTAGAGATAAAATGAGATGTTTAAAGTGATTTTCAAGCTTCCAGGGGCCCTAAACACGAGATTTGAGAAATGGGTAAACGTGAAGGAAAACGGCCAATTTACTCACTCTGCGGCCTTAAAAGTGTTTCTCCTCCACGGAAAGTGAATAGAATAACATTTGGATGCCTTTATTGTTCAATCAAAAACGCCCATTTTTTGGTGAAAAAGATAACCACCCTCCCTTACGACATGCTTCAGAAACGAAAAAATTGGTCCATTTTCAAATGTTGCGTCTTTGAACTACAATTCACATTTTTACGTGGATGATCACTTTTAGAGATAAAATTAGATGTTTAAAGTGATTTACAAGCTTCCAGGGGCCCTAAACACAAGATATGAGGAATGGGTAAATATGAATGAAAATGGCCAATTTATTCACTCTGAGGCCTTAAAAAGTTTTTCTCCAACCCAGAAAGTGAATTAAATAACATTTGTAGGCCTTTATTGTTCAATCAAAAACGCCCGATTTTTGACGAAAGCGATAACCACCCCCCCCTTACGACATGCTTCAGAAACTAAAAAAATGGTCCGTTTTCAAATGTTGCCTCTTTGAACTACAATTCACATTTGTAAGTGGGAAAGCACTTTTAAAGATCAAATGAGATGTTTAAGTGATTTTCATGCTTCCAGGGGCCTTAAACACAAGATTTGAGGAATGGGTAAAAGTGAATGAAAATTGCCAATTTACTCATTCTGAGGCCTTAAAAAGTGTTTCTCCTCCACGGGAAGTGAATTAAATAACATTTGTAGGCCTTTATTATTCAAGCGAAAACGCCCGATTATTGACGAAAGAGATAACCACCCCCCTTACGACATGCTTCAGAAACGAAAAAAATGGTCCATTTTCAAATGTTGCGTCTTTGAACTACAATTCACATTTGTACGTGGATATTCACTTTTAGACATAAAATGAGATGTTTAAAGTGATTTTTAAGCTTCCAGGGGCCCTAAACCCAAGATTTGAGGAATGGGTAAATGTGAATGAAAATGGCCAATTTATTCACTCTGAGGTCTTAAAAAGTTTTTCTCCACCCCAGAAAGTGAATTAAATAACATTTGTAGGCCTTTATTGTTCAATCAAAAACGCCCGATTTTTGATGAAAGAGATAACCACCCCCCCTTACGACATGCTTCAGAAACTAAAAAAAATGGTCTGTTTTCAAATGTTGCCTCTTTGAACTACAATTCACATTTGTACGTGGAAAATCACTTTTAAAGATCAAATGAGATGTTTAAAGTGATTTTCATGCTTCCAGGGGCCTTAAACACGAGATTTGAGGAATGGGTAAAAGTGAATAAAAATGGCCAATTTACTCACTCTGCGGCCTTAAAAAGTGTTTCTCCTACACGGGAAGTGAATTAAATAACATTTGTACACCTTTATTGTTCAAGCGAAAACGCCCGATTATTGACGAAAGAGATAACCACCCCCCCTTAAGACATGCATCAGAAACGAAAAAAATGGTCCGTTTTCAAATGTTGCATCTTTGAACGACAATCCACATTTGTACGTGGATAAACACTTTTAGAGATAAAATTAGATGTTTAAAGTGATTTTCAATCTTCCAGGGGCCCTAAACACAAGATTTGAGAAATGGGTAAAAGTGAATGAAAATGGCCAATTTACTCACTCTGAGGCCTTAAAAGGTGTTTCTCCTCCACGGGAAGTGAATTAAATAACATTTGGAGGCCTTTATTGTTCAAGCAAAAACGCCTGATTTTTGATGAAAGAGATAACCACCCCCCTTACGACATGCTTCTGAAACTAAAAAAATGGTTCATTTTCAAATGTTGCGTCTTTGAACTACAATTAACATTGTACGTGGATAATCACTTTTAGAGATAAAGTGAGATGTTTAAAGTGATTTTCAAGCTTCCAGGGGCCCTAAACACAAGATTTGAGAAATGGGTAAACGTGAATGAAAATGACCAATTTACTCACTCTGCGGCCTTAAAAAGTGTTTCTCCTCTACGGGAAGTGAATAAAATAACATTTGGAGGCCTTTATTGTTCAATCAAAAATGCCAGTTTTTCGGTGAAAGAGATAACCACTCCCCCTTACGACATGCTTCAGAAACGAAAAAAATGGTCCATTTTCAAATGTTGCGTCTTTGAACTACAATTCACATTTGTACATGGATATTCACTTTTAGAGACAAAATTAGATGTTTAAAGTGATTTTTAAGCTTCCAGGGTCCCTAAACACAAGATTTGAGGAATGGGTAAATGTGAATGAAAATGGGCAATGTATTCACTCTGAGGCCTTAAAAAGTGTTTCTCCTTCACAGGAAGTGAATTAAATAACATTTGGAGGCCTTTATTGTTCAATCAAAAACGCCCGATTATTGACGAAAGAGATAACCACCCCCCCCTTACGACATGCTTCAGAAACTAAAAAAATGGTCCATTTTCAAATGTTGCCTCTTTGAACTACAATTCACATTTGTATGTGGAAAATCACTTTTAAAGATCAAATGAGATGTTTAAAGTGATTTTCATGCTTCCAGGGGCCTTAAACACAAGATTTGAGGAATGGGTAAAAGTGAATGAAAATGGCCAATTTACTCACTCTGAGGCCTTAAAAGGTGTTTCTCCTCCACGGGAAGTGAATTAAATAACATTTGGAGGCCTTTATTGTTCAAGCGAAAATGCCTGATTTTTGATGAAAGAGATCACCACCCCCCTTACGACATGCTTCTGAAACTAAAAAAATGGTTCATTTTCAAATGTTGCGTCTTTGAACTACAATTAACATTGTACGTGGATAATCACTTTTAGAGATAAAGTGAGATGTTTAAAGTGATTTTCAAGCTTCCAGGGGCCCTAAACACAAGATTTGAGAAATGGGTAAACGTGAATGAAAATGACCAATTTGCTCTCTCTGCGGCCTTAAAAAGTGTTTCTCCTCCACGGGAAGTGAATAAAATAGCATTTGGAGGCCTTTATTGTTCAATCAAAAATGCCAGTTTGTTGGTGAAAGAGATAACCACTCCCCCTTACGACATGCTTCAGAAACGAAAAAAATGGTCCATTTTCAAATGTTGCGTCTTTGACTACAATTCCCATTTGTACGTGCATATTCACTTTTAGAGACAAAATTAGATGTTTAAAGTGATTTTTAAGCTTCCAGGGTCCCTAAACACAAGATTTGAGGAATGGGTAAATGTGAATGAAAATGGCCAATTTATTCACTCTGAGGCCTTAAAAAGTGTTTCTCCTTCACGGGAAGTGAATTAAATAACATTTGGAGGCCTTTATTGTTCAAGCGAAAACACCTGATTTTTGATGAAAGAGATAACCACCCCCCCCTTACGACATGCTTCTGAAACTAAAAAAATGGTTCATTTTCAAATGTTGCGTCTTTGAACTACAATTAACATTGTACGTGGATAATCACTTTTAGAGATAAAGTGAGATGTTTAAAGTGATTTTCAAGCTTCCAGGGGCCCTAAACACAAGATTTGAGAAATGGGTAAACGTGAATGAAAATGACCAATTTACTCACTCTGCGGCCTTAAAAAGTGTTTCTCCTCCACGGGAAGTGAATAAAATAACATTTGGAGGCCTTTATTGTTCAATCAAAAATGCCAGTTTTTTGGTGAAAGAGATAACCACTCCCCCTTACGACATGCTTCAGAAACGAAAAAAATGGTCCATTTTCAAATGTTGCGTCTTTGACTACAATTCACATTTGTACGTGGATATTCACTTTTAGAGACAAAATTAGATGTTTAAAGTGATTTTTAAGCTTCCAGGGTCCCTAAACACAAGATTTGAGGAATGGGTAAATGTGAATGAAAATGGGCAATTTATTCACTCTGAGGCCTTAAAAAGTGTTTCTCCTTCACGGGAAGTGAATTATATAACATTTGGAGGCCTTTATTGTTCAAGCGAAAACGCCTGATTTTTGATGAAAGAGATAACCACCCCCCCTTACGACATGCTTCAGAAACGAAAAAAATGGTCCGTTTTCAAATGTTGCATCTTTGAAAGACAATCCACATTTGTACGTGGATAAACACTTTTAGAGATAAAATTAGATGTTTAAAGTGATTTTCAAGCTTCCAGGGGCCCTAAACACAAGATTTGAGAAATGGGTAAAAGTGAATGAAAATGACCAATGTACTCACTCTGCGGCCTTAAAAAGTGTTTCTCCTCCACGGGAAGTGAGTAAAATAACATTTGGAAGCCTTTATTGTTCAATCAAAAATGCCAGTTTGTTGGTGAAAGAGATAACCACTCCCCCTTACGACATGCTTCAGAAACGAAAAAAATGGTCCATTTTCAAATGTTGCCTCTTTGAACTACAATTCACATTTGTATGTGGAAAATCACTTTTAAAGATCAAATCAGATGTTTAAAGTGATTTTCATGCTTCCAGGGGCCTTAAACACAAGATTTGAGGAATGGGTAAAAGTGAATGAAAATGGCCAATTTACTCACTCTGAGGCCTTAAAAGGTGTTTCTCCTCCAAGGGAAGTCAATTAAATAACATTTGGAGGCCTTTATTGTTCAAGCGAAAACACCTGATTTTTGATGAAAGAGATATCCACCCCCCTTACGACATGCTTCTGAAACTAAAAAAATGGTTCATTTTCAAATGTTGCGTCTTTGAACTACAATTAACATTGTACGTGGATAATCACTTTTAGAGATAAAGTGAGATGTTTAAAGTGATTTTCAAGCTTCCAGGGGCCCTAAACACAAGATTTGAGAAATGAGTAAACGTGAATGAAAATGACCAATTTACTCACTCTGCGGCCTTAAAAAGTGTTTCTCCTCCACGGGAAGTGAATAAAATAACATTTGGAGGCCTTTATTGTTCAATCAAAAATGCCAGTTTGTTGGTGAAAGAGATAACCACTCCCCCTTACGACATGCTTCAGAAACGAAAAAAATGGTCCATTTTCAAATGTTGCGTCTTTGAACTACAATTCACATTTGTACGTGGATATTCACTTTTAGAGACAAAATTAGATGTTTAAAGTGATTTTTAAGCTTCCAGGGTCCCTAAACACAAGATTTGAGGAATGGGTAAATGTGAATGAAAATGGCCAATTTATTAACTCTGAGGCCTTAAAAAGTGTTTCTCCTTCACGGGAAGTGAATTAAATAACATTTGGAGGCCTTTATTGTTCAATCAAAAATGCCCGATTATTGACGAAAGAGATAACCACCCCCCCTTACGACATGCTTCAGAAACTAAAAAAATGGTCCATTTTCAAATGTTGCCTCTTTGAACTACAATTCACATTTGTATGTGGAAAATCACTTTTAAAGATCAAATGAGATGTTTAAAGTGATTTTCATGCTTCCAGGGGCCTTAAACACAAGATTTGAGAAATGGGTAAACGTGAATGAAAATGACCAATTTACTCACTCTGCGGCCTTAAAAAGTGTTTCTCCTCCACGGGAAGTGAATAAAATAACATTTGGAGGCCTTTATTGTTCAATCAAAAATGCCAGTTTTTGGTGAAAGAGATAACCACTCCCCCTTACGACATGCTTCAGAAACGAAAAAAATGGTCCATTTTCAAATGTTGCGTCTTTGACTACAATTCACATTTGTACGTGGATATTCACTTTTAGAGACAAAATTAGATGTTTAAAGTGATGTTTAGGCTTCCAGGGTCCATAAACACAAGATTTGAGGAATGGGTAAATGTGAATGAAAATGGCCAATTTATTCACTCTGAGGCCTTAAAAAGTGTTTCTCCTTCACGGGAAGTGAATTATATAACATTTGGAGGCCTTTATTGTTCAAGCGAAAACGCCTGATTTTTGATGAAAGAGATAACCACCCCCCCTTACGACATGCTTCAGAAACGAAAAAAATGGTCCGTTTTCAAATGTTGCGTCTTTGAATGACAATCCACATTTGTACGTGGATAATCACTTTTAGAGCTAAAATTAGATGTTTAAAGTGATTTTCAAGCTTCCAGGGGCCCTCAACACAAGATTTGAGAAATGGGTAAAAGTGAATGAAAATGGCCAATTTACTCACTCTGAGGCCTTAAAAAGTGTTTCTCCTCCACGGGAAGTGAATTAAATACCATTTGGAGGCCTTTATTGTTCAAGTGAAAACGCCTGATTTTTGATGAAAGAGATAACCACCCCCCCTTACGACATGCTTCTGAAACAAAAAAAATGGTTCATTTTCAAATGTTGCGTCTTTGAACTACAATTAACATTGTACGTGGATAATCACTTTTAGAGATAAAATGAGATGTTTAAAGTGATTTTCAAGCTTCCAGGGGCCCTAAACACGAGATTTGAGAAATGGGTAAAAATGAATGAAAATGGCCAATTTACTCACTCTGCGGCCTTAAAAAGTGTTTCTCCTCCACGGAAAGTGAATAAAATAACATTTGGATGCCTTTATTGTTCAATCAAAAACGCCCGTTTTTTGGTGAAAAAGATAACCACCCCCCCTTACAACATGCTTCAGAAACGAAAAAAATGGTCCATTTTCAAATGTTGCGTCTTTGAACTACAATTCACATTTGTACGTGGATGATCACTTTTAGAGATAAAATTAGATGTTTAAAGTGATTTACAAGCTTCCAGGGGCCCTAAACACAAGATATGAGGAATGGGTAAATATGAATGAAAATGGCCAATTTATTCACTCTGAGGCCTTAAAAAGTTTTTCTCCACTCCAGAAAGTGAATTAAATAACATTTGTAGGCCTTTATTGTTCAATCAAAAACGCCCGATTTTTGACGAAAGAGATAACCACCCCCCCTTACGACATGCTTCAGAAACTAAAAAAATGGTCCGTTTTCAAATGTTGCCTCTTTGAACTACAATTCACATTTGTACGTGGATAATCACTTTTAGAGATCAAATGAGATGTTTAAAGTGATTTTCATGCTTCCAGGGGCCTTAAACACAAGATTTGAGGAATGGGTAAAAGTGAATGAAAATGGCCAATTTACTCTCTCTGAGGCCTTAAAAAGTGTTTCTCCTCCACGGGAAGTGAATTAAATAACATTTGTAGGCCTTTATTGTTCAAGCGAAAACACCCGATTATTGACGAAAGAGATAACCACCCCCCCTTACGACATGCTTCAGAAACGAAAAAAATGGCCCATTTTCAAATGTTGCGTCTTTGAATGACAATCCACATTTGTACGTGGATAATCACTTTTAGAGCTAAAATTAGATGTTTAAAGTGATTTTTAAGCCTCCAGGGGCCCTAAACACAAGATTTGAGAAATGGGTAAACGTGAATGAAAATGGCCAATTTACTCACTCTGCGGCCTTAAAAAGTGTTTCTCCTTTACGGGAAGTGAATAAAATACCATTTGTAGGCCTTTATTGTTCAAGCGAAAACGCCTGATTTTTGATGAAAGAGATAACCACCCCCCCTTACGACATGCTTCAGAAACGAAAAAAATGGTCCATTTTCAAATGTTGCGTCTTTGAACTATAATTCACATTTGTACGTGGATATTCACTTTTAGAGATAAAATTAGATGTTTAAAGTGATTTTTAAGCTTCCAGGGGGCCTAAACACAAGATTTGAGGAATGGGTAAATGTGAATGAAAATGGCCAATTTACTCACTCTGAGGCCTTAAAAAGTTTTTCTCCACCCAAGAAAGTGAATTAAATAACATTTGTAGGCCTTTATTGTTCAAGCGAAAACGCCTGATTTTTGATGAAAGAGATAACCACCCCCCCTTACGACATGCTTCTGAAACTAAAAAAATGGTTCATTTTCAAATGTTGCGTCTTTGAACCACAATTAACATTGTACGTGGATAACCACTTTTAGAGATAAAATGAGATGTTTAAAGTGATTTTCAAGCTTCCAGGGGCCCTAAACACGAGATTTGAGAAATGGGTAAACGTGAATGAAATGGCCAATTTACTCACTCTGCTGCTTAAAAAGTGTTTCTCCTCCACGGAAAGTGAATAAAATAACATTTAGATGCCTTTATTGTTCAATCAAAAACGCGAGTTTTTTGGTGAAAAAGATAACCACCCCCCTTACGACATGCTTCAGAAACGAAAAAAATGGTCCATTTTCAAATGTTGCGTCTTTGAACTACAATTCACATTTGTACGTGGATAATCACTTTTAGAGATAAAATTAGATGTTTAAAGTGATTTACAAGCTTCCAGGGGCCCTAAACACAAGATATGAGGAATGGGTAAATATGAATGAAAATGGCCAATTTATTCACTCTGAGGCCTTAAAAAGTTTTTCTCCACTCCAGAAAGTGAATTAAATATCATTTGTAGACCATTATTGTTCAATCAAAAACGCCCGATTTTTGACGAAAGAGATAACCACCCCCCCTTACGACATGCTTCAGAAACGAAAAAAATGGTTCATTTTCAAATGTTGCATCTTTGAACAACAATCCACATTTGTACGTGGATAAACACTTTTAGAGATAAAATTAGATGTTTAAAGTGATTTTCAAGCTTCCAGGGGCCCTAAACACAAGATTTGAGAAATGGGTAAAAGTGAATGAAAATGGCCAATTTACTCACTCTGAGGCCTTAAAAAGTGTTTCTCCTCCACGGGAAGTGAATTAAATACCATTTGGAGGCCTTTATTGTTCAAGCGAAAACGCCTGATTTTTGATGAAAGAGATAACCACCCCCCCTTACGACATGCTTCTGAAACAAAAAAAATGGTTCATTTTCAAATGTTGCGTCTTTGAACTACAATTAACATTGTACGTGGATAATCACTTTTAGAGATAAAATGAGATGTTTAAAGTGATTTTCAAGCTTCCAGGGGCCCTAAACACGAGATTTGAGAAATGGGTAAACGTGAATGAAAATGGCCAATTTACTCACTCTGCGGCCTTAAAAAGTGTTTCTCCTCCACGGAAAGTGAATAAAATAACATTTGGATGCCTTTATTGTTCAATCAAAAACGCCCGTTTTTTGGTGAAAAAGATAACCACCCCCCCTTACGACATGCTTCAGAAACGAAAAAAATGGTCCATTTTCAAATGTTGGGTCTTTGAACTACAATTCACATTTGTACGTGCATATTCACTTTTAAAGATAAAATTAGATGTTTAAAGTGATTTACAAGCTTCCAGGGTCCCTAAACACAAGATATGAGGAATGGGTAAATGTGAATGAAAATGGCCAATGTATTCACTCTAAGGCCTTAAAAAGTGTTTCTCCTTCACGGGAAGTGAATTAAATAACATTTGGAGGCCTTTATTGTTCAAGCGAAAACACCTGATTTTTGATGAAAGAGATAACCACCCCCCCTTACGACATGCTTCTGAAACTAAAAAAATGGTTCATTTTCAAATGTTGCGTCTTTGAACTACAATTAACATTGTACGTGGATAATCACTTTTAGAGATAAAGTGAGATGTTTAAAGTGATTTTCAAGCTTCCAGGGGCCCTAAACACAAGATTTGAGAAATGGGTAAACGTGAATGAAAATGACCAATTTACTCACTCTGCGGCCTTAAAAAGTGTTTCTCCTCCACGGGAAGTGAATAAAATAACATTTGGAGGCCTTTATTGTTCAATCAAAAATGCCAGTTTTTTGGTGAAAGAGATAACCACCCCCCCTTACGACATGCTTCAGAAACGAAAAAAATGGTCCATTTTCAAATGTTGTGTCTTTGAACTACAATTCACATTTGTACGTGGATATTCACTTTTAGAGATAAAATTAGATGTTTAAAGTGATTTTTAAGCTTCCAGGGGCCCTAAACACAAGATTTGAGGAATGGGTAAATGTGAATGAAAATGGCCAATTTATTCACTCTGAGGCCTTAAAAAGTTTTTCTCCACCCCAGAAAGTGAATTAAATAACATTTGTAGGCCTTTATTGTTCAATCAAAAACGCCCGATTTTTGATGAAAGAGATAACCACCCCCCCTTACGACATGCTTCAGAAACTAAAAAAAATGGTCTGTTTTCAAATGTTGCCTCTTTGAACTACAATTCACAATTGTACGTGGAAAATCACTTTTAAAGATAAAATGAGATGTTTAAACTGATTTTCATGCTTCCAGGGACCTTAAACACGAGATTTGAGGAATGGGTAAAAGTGAATGAAAATGGCCAATTTACTCACTCTGCGGCCTTAAAAAGTGTTTCTCCTCCACGGGAAGTGAATTAAATACCATTTGTAGACCTTTATTGTTCAAGCAAAAACGCCCGATTATTGACGAAAGAGATAACCACCCCCCCTTAAGACATGCTTCAGAAACGAAAAAAATGGTCCGTTTTCAAATGTTGCATCTTTGAAAGACAATCCACATTTGTACGTGGATAAACACTTTTAGAGATAAAATTAGATGTTTAAAGTGATTTTCAAGCTTCCAGGGGCCCTAAACACAAGATTTGAGAAATGGGTAAAAGTGAATGAAAATGGCCAATTTACTCACTCTGAGGCCTTAAAAAGTGTTTCTCCTCAACGGGAAGTGAATTAAATAACATTTGTAGGCCTTTATTGTTCAAGCGAAAACGCCCGATTATTGACGAAAGAGATAACCACCCCCCTTACGACATGCTTCAGAAACTAAAAAAAATGGTCCATTTTCAAATGTTGCCTCTTTGAACTACAATTCACATTTGTATGTGGAAAATCACTTTTAAAGATCAAATGAGATGTTTAAAGTGATTTTCATGCTTCCAGGGGCCTTAAACACAAGATTTGAGGAATGGGTAAAAGTGAATGAAAATGGCCAATTTACTCACTCTGAGGCCTTAAAAGGTGTTTCTCCTCCACGGGAAGTGAATTAAATTACATTTGGAGGCCTTTATTGTTCAAGCGAAAACGCCTGATTTTTGATGAAAGAGATAACCACCCCCCCTTACGACATGCTTCAGAAACGAAAAAATTGGTCCATTTTCAAATGTTTCGTCTTTGAACTACAATTCACATTTGTACGTGGATGATCACTTTTAGAGATAAAATTAGATGTTTAAAGTGATTTACAAGCTTCCAGGGGCCCTAAACACAAGATATGAGGAATGGGTAAATATGAATGAAAATGGCCAATTTATTCACTCTGAGGCCTTAAAAAGTTTTTCTCCACCCCAGAAAGTGAATTAAATAACATTTGTAGGCCTTTATTGTTCAATCAAAAACGCCCGATTTTTGACGAAAGAGATAACCACCCCCCCTTACGACATGCTTCAGAAACTAAAAAAATGGTCCGTTTTCAAATGTTGCCTCTTTGAGCTACAATTCACATTTGTACGTGGAAAAGCACTTTTAAAGATCAAATGAGATGTTTAAGTGATTTTCATGCTTCCAGGGGCCTTAAACACAAGATTTGAGGAATGGGTAAAAGTGAATGAAAATGGCCAATTTACTCACTCTGAGGCCTTAAAAAGTGTTTCTCCTCCACGGGAAGTGAATTAAATAACATTTGTAGGCCTTTATTGTTCCAGCGAAAACGCCCGATTATTGACGAAAGAGATAACCACCCCCCCTTACGACATGCTTCAGAAACGAAAAAAATGGTCCGTTTTCAAATGTTGCGTCTTTGAATGACAATCCACATTTGTATGTGGATAATCACTTTTAGAGCTAAAATTAGATGTTTAAAGTGATTTCAAGCTTCCAGGGGCCCTAAACACAAGATTTGAGAAATGGGTAAAAGTGAATGAAAATGGCCAATTTACTCACTCTGAGGCCTTAAAAAGTGTTTCTCTTCCACGGGAAGTGAATTAAATTCCATTTGGAGGCCTTTATTGTTCAAGCGAAAACGCCTGATTTTTGATGAAAGAGATAACCACCCCCCCTTACGACATGCTTCTGAAGCTAAAAAAATGGTTCATTTTCAAATGTTGCGTCTTTGAACCACAATTAACATGGTACGTGGATAATCACTTTTAGAGATAAAATGAGATGTTTAAAGTGATTTTCAACTTCCAGGGGCCCTAAACACTAGATTTGAGAAATGGGTAAACGTGAATGAAAATGGCCAATTTACTCACTCTGCGGCCTTAAAAAGTGTTTCTCCTCCACGGAAAGTGAATAAAATAACATTTGTAGGCCTTTATTGTTCAAGCGAAAACGCCCGATTATTGACGAAAGAGATAACCACCCCCCCTTATGACATGCTTCAGAAACGAAAAAAATGGTCCATTTTCAAATGTTTCGTCTTTGAATGACAATCCACATTTGTACGTGGATAATCACTTTTAGAGCTAAAGTGAGATGTTTAAAGTGATTTTCAAGCTTCCAGGGGCCCTAAACACAAGATTTGAGAAATGGGTAAACGTGAATGAAAATGGCCAATTTACTCACTCTGCGGCCTTAAAAAGTGTTTCTCCTCCACGGGAAGTGAATAAAATAACATTTGGAGGCCTTTATTGTTCAATCAAAAATGCCAGTTTTTTGGTGAAAGAGATAACCACCCCCCCTTACGACATGCTTCAGAAACGAAAAAAATGGTCCATTTTCAAATGTTGCGTCTTTGAACTACAATTCACATTTGTACGTGGATATTCACTTTTAGAGATAAAATTAGATGTTTAAAGTGATTTTTAAGCTTCCAGGGGCCCTAAACACAAGATTTGAGGAATGGGTAAATGTGAATGAAAATGGCCAATTTACTCACTCTGAGGCCTTAAAAAGTTTTTCTCCGCCCCAGAAAGTGAATTAAATAACATTTGTAGGCCTTTATTGTTCAATCAAAAACGCCCGATTTTTGATGAAAGAGATAACCACCCCCCCTTACGACATGCTTCAGAAACTAAAAAAAATGGTCTGTTTTCAAATGTTGCCTCTTTGAACTACAATTCACATTTGTACGTGGAAAATCACTTGTAAAGATAAAATGAGATGTTTAAAGTGATTTTCATGCTTCCAGGGACCTTAAACACGAGATTTGAGGAATGGGTAAAAGTGAATGAAAATGGCCAATTTACTCACTCTGCCGCCTTAAAAAGTGTTTCTCCTCCACGGGAAGTGAATTAAATACAATTTTTAGACCTTTATTGTTCAAGCGAAAACGCCCGATTATTGACGAAAGAGATAACCACCCCCCCTTACGACATGCTTCAGAAACGAAAAAAATGGTCCGTTTTCAAATGTTGCGTCTTTGAATGACAATCCACATTTGTACGTGGATAATCACTTTTAGAGCTAAAATTAGATGTTTAAAGTGATTTTCAAGCTTCCAGGGGCCCTAAACACAAGATTTGAGAAATGGGTAAAAGTGAATGAAAATGGCCAATTTACTCACTCTGAGGCCTTAAAAAGTGTTTCTCCTCCACGGGAAGTGAATTAAATACCATTTGGAGGCCTTTATTGTTCAAGCGAAAACGCCTGATTTTTGATGAAAGAGATAATCACCCCCCCTTACGACATGCTTCTGAAACAAAAAAAATGGTTCATTTTCAAATGTTGCGTCTTTGAACTACAATTCACATTTGTACGTGGATGATCACTTTTAGAGATAAAATTAGATGTTTAAAGTGATTTACAAGCTTCCAGGGGCCCTAAACACAAGATATGAGGAATGGGTAAATATGAATGAAAATGGCCAATTTATTCACTCTGAGGCCTTAAAAAGTTTTTCTCCACTCCAGAAAGTGAATTAAATAACATTTGTAGGCCTTTATTGTTCAATCAAAAACGCCCGATTTTTGACGAAAGAGATAACCAGCCCCCCTTACGACATGCTTCAGAAACTAAAAAAATGGTCCGTTTTCAAATGTTGCCTCTTTGAACTACAATTCACATTTGTACGTGGAAAAGCACTTTTAAAGATCAAATGAGATGTTTAAAGTGATTTTCATGCTTCCAGGGGCCTTAAACACAAGATTTGAGGTATGGGTAAAAGTGAATGAAAATGGCCAATTTACTCTCTCTGAGGCCTTAAAAAGTGTTTCTCCTCCACGGGAAGTGAATTAAATAACATTTGTAGGCCTTTATTGTTCAAGCGAAAACGCCCGATTATTGACGAAAGAGATAACCACCCCCCCTTACGACATGCTTCAGAAACGAAAAAAATGGCCCGTTTTCAAATGTTGCGTCTTTGAATGACAATCCACATTTGTACGTGGATAATCACTTTTAGAGCTAAAATTAGATGTTTAAAGTGATTTTTAAGCCTCCAGGGGCCCTAAACACAAGATTTGAGAAATGGGTAAAAGTGAATGAAAATGGACAATTTACTCACTCTGAGGCCTTAAAAAGTGTTTCTCCTCCACGGGAAGTGAATTAAATACCATTTGGAGGCCTTTATTGTTCAAGCGAAAACGCCTGATTTTTGATGAAAGAGATAACCACCCCCCCTTACGACATGCTTCTGAAACTAAAAAAATGGTTCATTTTCAAATGTTGCGTCTTTGAACCACAATTAACATTGTACGTGGATAATCACTTTTAGAGATAAAATGAGATGTTTAAAGTGATTTTCAAGCTTCCAGGGGACCTAAACACGAGATTTGAGAAATGGGTAAACATGAATGAAAATGGCCAATTTACTCACTCTGCGGCCTTAAAAGTGTTTCTCCTCTACGGAAAGTGAATAAAATAACATTTGGATGCCTTTATTGTTCAATCAAAAACGGCCGTTTTTTGGTGAAAAAGATATCCACCCCCCCTTACGACATGCTTCAGAAACTAAAAAAAATGGTCTGGTTCATTTTCAAATGTTGCGTCTTTGAACTACAATTAACATTGTACGTGGATAATCACTTTTAGAGATAAAATGAGATGTTTAAAGTGATTTTCAAGCTTCCAGGGGCCCTAAACACAAGATTTGAGAAATGGGTAAACGTGAATGAAAATGGCCAATTTACTCACTCTGCGGCCTTAAAAGTATTTCTCCTCCACGGAAAGTGAATAAAATACCATTTGGATGCCTTTATTGTTCAATCCAAAACGCCCCTTTTTTGGTGAAAAAGATAACCACCCCCCCTTACGACATGCTTCAGAAACGAAAAAATTGGTCCATTTTCAAATATTGCCTCTTTGAACTACAATTCACATTTGTAAGTGGAAAAGCACTTTTAAAGATCAAATGAGATGTTTAAGTGATTTTCATGCTTCCAGGGGCCTTAAACACAAGATTTGAGGAATGGGTAAAAGTGAATGAAAATGGCCAATTTACTCACTCTGATGCCTTAAAAAGTGTTTCTCCTCCACGGGAAGTGAATTAAATAACATTTGTAGGCCTTTATTGTTCAAGCGAAAACACCCGATTATTGACGAAAGAGATAACCACCCCCCCTTACGACATGCTTCAGAAACGAAAAAAATGGTCCTTTTTCAAATGTTGCGTCTTTGAATGACAATCCACATTTGTATGTGGATAATCATTTTTAGAGCTAAAATTAGATGTTTAAAGTGATTTTCAAGCTTCCAGGGGCCCTAAACACAAGATTTGAGAAATGGGTAAAAGTGAATGAAAATGGCCAATTTACTCACTCTGAGGCGTTAAAAAGTGTTTCTCCTCCACGGGAAGTTAATTAAATACCATTTGGAGGCCTTTATTGTTCAAGCGAAAACACATGATTTTTGATGAAAGAGATAACCACCCCCCCTTACGACGTGCTTCTGAAACTAAAAAAATGGTTCATTTTCAAATGTTGCGTCTTTGAACCACAATTAACATTGTACGTGGATAATCACTTTTAGAGATAAAATGAGATGTTTAAAGTGATTTTCAAGCTTCCAGGGGCCCTAAACACGAGATTTGAGAAATGGGTAAACATGAATGAAAATGGCCAATTTACTCACTCTGCGGCCTTAAAAGTGTTTCTCCTCTACGGAAAGTGAATAAAATAACATTTGGATGCCTTTATTGTTCAATCAAAAACGCCCGTTTTTTGGTGAAAAAGATAACCACCCCCCCTTACGACATGCTTCAGAAACGAAAAAATTGGTCCATTTTCAAATGTTGCGTCTTTGAACTACAATTCACATTTTTACGTGGATGATCACTTTTAGAGATAAAATTAGATGTTTAAAGTGATTTACAAGCTTCCAGGGGCCCTAAACACAAGATATGAGGAATGGGTAAATATGAATGAAAATGGCCAATTTATTCACTCTGAGGCCTTAAAAAGTTTTTCTCCACCCCAGAAAGTGAATTAAATAACATTTGTAGGCCTTTATTGTTCAATCAAAAATGCCCGATTTTTGACGAAAGCGATAACCACCCCCCCCTTACGACATGCTTCAGAAACTAAAAAAATGGTCTGTTTTCAAATGTTGCCTCTTTGAACTACAATTCACATTTGTAAGTGGGAAAGCACTTTTAAAGATCAAATGAGATGTTTAAGTGATTTTCATGCTTCCAGGGGCCTTAAACACAAGATTTGAGGAATGGGTAAAAGTGAATGAAAATGGCCAATTTACTCACTCTGAGGCCTTAAAAAGTGTTTCTCCTCCACGGGAAGTGAATTAAATAACATTTGTAGGCCTTTATTGTTCAAGCGAAAACGCCCGATTATTGACGAAAGAGATAACCACCCCCCTTACGACATGCTTCAGAAACGAAAAAAATGGTCCATTTTCAAATGTTGCGTCTTTGAACTACAATTCACATTTGTACGTGGATATTCACTTTTAGACATAAAATGAGATGTTTAAAGTGATTTTTAAGCTTCCAGGGGCCCTAAACACAAGATTTGAGGAATGGGTAAATGTGAATGAAAATGGCCAATTTATTCACTCTGCGGCCTTAAAAGTGTTTCTCCTCTACGGAAAGTGAATAAAATAACATTTGGATGCCTTTATTGTTCAATCAAAAACGCCCGTTTTTTGGTGAAAAAGATAACCACCCCCCCTTATGACATGCTTTAGAAACTAAAAAACAATGGTCTGGTTCATTTTCAAATGTTGCGCCTTTGAACTACAATTAACATTGTACGTGGATAATCACTTTTAGAGATAAAATGAGATGTTTAAAGTGATTTTCAAGCTTCCAGGGGCCCTAAACACGAGATTTGAGAAATGGGTAAACGTGAAGGAAAACGGCCAATTTACTCACTCTGCGGCCTTAAAAGTGTTTCTCCTCCACGGAAAGTGAATAGAATAACATTTGGATGCCTTTATTGTTCAATCAAAAACGCCCATTTTTTGGTGAAAAAGATAACCACCCCCCCTTACGACATGCTTCAGAAACGAAAAAATTGGTCCATTTTCAAATGTTGCGTCTTTGAACTACAATTCACATTTTTACGTGGATGATCACTTTTAGAGATAAAATTAGATGTTTAAAGTGATTTACAAGCTTCCAGGGGCCCTAAACACAAGATATGAGGAATGGGTAAATATGAATGAAAATGGCCAATTTATTCACTCTGAGGCCTTAAAAAGTTTTTCTCCAACCCAGAAAGTGAATTAAATAACATTTGTAGGCCTTTATTGTTCAATCAAAAACGCCCGATTTTTGACGAAAGCGATAACCACCCCCCCCTTACGACATGCTTCAGAAACTAAAAAAATGGTCCGTTTTCAAATGTTGCCTCTTTGAACTACAATTCACATTTGTAAGTGGGAAAGCACTTTTAAAGATCAAATGAGATGTTTAAGTGATTTTCATGCTTCCAGGGGCCTTAAACACAAGATTTGAGGAATGGGTAAAAGTGAATGAAAATTGCCAATTTACTCATTCTGAGGCCTTAAAAAGTGTTTCTCCTCCACGGGAAGTGAATTAAATAACATTTGTAGGCCTTTATTATTCAAGCGAAAACGCCCGATTATTGACGAAAGAGATAACCACCCCCCTTACGACATGCTTCAGAAACGAAAAAAATGGTCCATTTTCAAATGTTGCGTCTTTGAACTACAATTCACATTTGTACGTGGATATTCACTTTTAGACATAAAATGAGATGTTTAAAGTGATTTTTAAGCTTCCAGGGGCCCTAAACCCAAGATTTGAGGAATGGGTAAATGTGAATGAAAATGGCCAATTTATTCACTCTGAGGTCTTAAAAAGTTTTTCTCCACCCCAGAAAGTGAATTAAATAACATTTGTAGGCCTTTATTGTTCAATCAAAAACGCCCGATTTTTGATGAAAGAGATAACCACCCCCCCTTACGACATGCTTCAGAAACTAAAAAAAATGGTCTGTTTTCAAATGTTGCCTCTTTGAACTACAATTCACATTTGTACGTGGAAAATCACTTTTAAAGATCAAATGAGATGTTTAAAGTGATTTTCATGCTTCCAGGGGCCTTAAACACGAGATTTGAGGAATGGGTAAAAGTGAATAAAAATGGCCAATTTACTCACTCTGCGGCCTTAAAAAGTGTTTCTCCTACACGGGAAGTGAATTAAATAACATTTGTACACCTTTATTGTTCAAGCGAAAACGCCCGATTATTGACGAAAGAGATAACCACCCCCCCTTAAGACATGCATCAGAAACGAAAAAAATGGTCCGTTTTCAAATGTTGCATCTTTGAACGACAATCCACATTTGTACGTGGATAAACACTTTTAGAGATAAAATTAGATGTTTAAAGTGATTTTCAATCTTCCAGGGGCCCTAAACACAAGATTTGAGAAATGGGTAAAAGTGAATGAAAATGGCCAATTTACTCACTCTGAGGCCTTAAAAGGTGTTTCTCCTCCACGGGAAGTGAATTAAATAACATTTGGAGGCCTTTATTGTTCAAGCAAAAACGCCTGATTTTTGGTGAAAGAGATAACCACCCCCCTTACGACATGCTTCTGAAACTAAAAAAATGGTTCATTTTCAAATGTTGCGTCTTTGAACTACAATTAACATTGTACGTGGATAATCACTTTTAGAGATAAAGTGAGATGTTTAAAGTGATTTTCAAGCTTCCAGGGGCCCTAAACACAAGATTTGAGAAATGGGTAAACGTGAATGAAAATGACCAATTTACTCACTCTGCGGCCTTAAAAAGTGTTTCTCCTCTACGGGAAGTGAATAAAATAACATTTGGAGGCCTTTATTGTTCAATCAAAAATGCCAGTTTTTCGGTGAAAGAGATAACCACTCCCCCTTACGACATGCTTCAGAAACGAAAAAAATGGTCCATTTTCAAATGTTGCGTCTTTGAACTACAATTCACATTTGTACATGGATATTCACTTTTAGAGACAAAATTAGATGTTTAAAGTGATTTTTAAGCTTCCAGGGTCCCTAAACACAAGATTTGAGGAATGGGTAAATGTGAATGAAAATGGGCAATGTATTCACTCTGAGGCCTTAAAAAGTGTTTCTCCTTCACGGGAAGTGAATTAAATAACATTTGGAGGCCTTTATTGTTCAATCAAAAACGCCCGATTATTGACGAAAGAGATAACCACCCCCCCTTACGACATGCTTCAGAAACTAAAAAAATGGTCCATTTTCAAATGTTGCCTCTTTGAACTACAATTCACATTTGTATGTGGAAAATCACTTTTAAAGATCAAATGAGATGTTTAAAGTGATTTTCATGCTTCCAGGGGCCTTAAACACAAGATTTGAGGAATGGGTAAAAGTGAATGAAAATGGCCAATTTACTCACTCTGAGGCCTTAAAAGGTGTTTCTCCTCCACGGGAAGTGAATTAAATAACATTTGGAGGCCTTTATTGTTCAAGCGAAAATGCCTGATTTTTGATGAAAGAGATCACCACCCCCCTTACGACATGCTTCTGAAACTAAAAAAATGGTTCATTTTCAAATGTTGCGTCTTTGAACTACAATTAACATTGTACGTGGATAATCACTTTTAGAGATAAAGTGAGATGTTTAAAGTGATTTTCAAGCTTCCAGGGGCCCTAAACACAAGATTTGAGAAATGGGTAAACGTGAATGAAAATGACCAATTTGCTCTCTCTGCGGCCTTAAAAAGTGTTTCTCCTCCACGGGAAGTGAATAAAATAGCATTTGGAGGCCTTTATTGTTCAATCAAAAATGCCAGTTTGTTGGTGAAAGAGATAACCACTCCCCCTTACGACATGCTTCAGAAACGAAAAAAATGGTCCATTTTCAAATGTTGCGTCTTTGACTACAATTCCCATTTGTACGTGCATATTCACTTTTAGAGACAAAATTAGATGTTTAAAGTGATTTTTAAGCTTCCAGGGTCCCTAAACACAAGATTTGAGGAATGGGTAAATGTGAATGAAAATGGCCAATTTATTCACTCTGAGGCCTTAAAAAGTGTTTCTCCTTCACGGGAAGTGAATTAAATAACATTTGGAGGCCTTTATTGTTCAAGCGAAAACACCTGATTTTTGATGAAAGAGATAACCACCCCCCCCTTACGACATGCTTCTGAAACTAAAAAAATGGTTCATTTTCAAATGTTGCGTCTTTGAACTACAATTAACATTGTACGTGGATAATCACTTTTAGAGATAAAGTGAGATGTTTAAAGTGATTTTCAAGCTTCCAGGGGCCCTAAACACAAGATTTGAGAAATGGGTAAACGTGAATGAAAATGACCAATTTACTCACTCTGCGGCCTTAAAAAGTGTTTCTCCTCCACGGGAAGTGAATAAAATAACATTTGGAGGCCTTTATTGTTCAATCAAAAATGCCAGTTTTTTGGTGAAAGAGATAACCACTCCCCCTTACGACATGCTTCAGAAACGAAAAAAATGGTCCATTTTCAAATGTTGCGTCTTTGACTACAATTCACATTTGTACGTGGATATTCACTTTTAGAGACAAAATTAGATGTTTAAAGTGATTTTTAAGCTTCCAGGGTCCCTAAACACAAGATTTGAGGAATGGGTAAATGTGAATGAAAATGGGCAATTTATTCACTCTGAGGCCTTAAAAAGTGTTTCTCCTTCACGGGAAGTGAATTATATAACATTTGGAGGCCTTTATTGTTCAAGCGAAAACGCCTGATTTTTGATGAAAGAGATAACCACCCCCCCTTACGACATGCTTCAGAAACGAAAAAAATGGTCCGTTTTCAAATGTTGCATCTTTGAAAGACAATCCACATTTGTACGTGGATAAACACTTTTAGAGATAAAATTAGATGTTTAAAGTGATTTTCAAGCTTCCAGGGGCCCTAAACACAAGATTTGAGAAATGGGTAAAAGTGAATGAAAATGACCAATGTACTCACTCTGCGGCCTTAAAAAGTGTTTCTCCTCCACGGGAAGTGAGTAAAATAACATTTGGAAGCCTTTATTGTTCAATCAAAAATGCCAGTTTGTTGGTGAAAGAGATAACCACTCCCCCTTACGACATGCTTCAGAAACGAAAAAAATGGTCCATTTTCAAATGTTGCCTCTTTGAACTACAATTCACATTTGTATGTGGAAAATCACTTTTAAAGATCAAATCAGATGTTTAAAGTGATTTTCATGCTTCCAGGGGCCTTAAACACAAGATTTGAGGAATGGGTAAAAGTGAATGAAAATGGCCAATTTACTCACTCTGAGGCCTTAAAAGGTGTTTCTCCTCCAAGGGAAGTCAATTAAATAACATTTGGAGGCCTTTATTGTTCAAGCGAAAACACCTGATTTTTGATGAAAGAGATATCCACCCCCCTTACGACATGCTTCTGAAACTAAAAAAATGGTTCATTTTCAAATGTTGCGTCTTTGAACTACAATTAACATTGTACGTGGATAATCACTTTTAGAGATAAAGTGAGATGTTTAAAGTGATTTTCAAGCTTCCAGGGGCCCTAAACACAAGATTTGAGAAATGAGTAAACGTGAATGAAAATGACCAATTTACTCACTCTGCGGCCTTAAAAAGTGTTTCTCCTCCACGGGAAGTGAATAAAATAACATTTGGAGGCCTTTATTGTTCAATCAAAAATGCCAGTTTGTTGGTGAAAGAGATAACCACTCCCCCTTACGACATGCTTCAGAAACGAAAAAAATGGTCCATTTTCAAATGTTGCGTCTTTGAACTACAATTCACATTTGTACGTGGATATTCACTTTTAGAGACAAAATTAGATGTTTAAAGTGATTTTTAAGCTTCCAGGGTCCCTAAACACAAGATTTGAGGAATGGGTAAATGTGAATGAAAATGGCCAATTTATTAACTCTGAGGCCTTAAAAAGTGTTTCTCCTTCACGGGAAGTGAATTAAATAACATTTGGAGGCCTTTATTGTTCAATCAAAAATGCCCGATTATTGACGAAAGAGATAACCACCCCCCCTTACGACATGCTTCAGAAACTAAAAAAATGGTCCATTTTCAAATGTTGCCTCTTTGAACTACAATTCACATTTGTATGTGGAAAATCACTTTTAAAGATCAAATGAGATGTTTAAAGTGATTTTCATGCTTCCAGGGGCCTTAAACACAAGATTTGAGAAATGGGTAAACGTGAATGAAAATGACCAATTTACTCACTCTGCGGCCTTAAAAAGTGTTTCTCCTCCACGGGAAGTGAATAAAATAACATTTGGAGGCCTTTATTGTTCAATCAAAAATGCCAGTTTTTGGTGAAAGAGATAACCACTCCCCCTTACGACATGCTTCAGAAACGAAAAAAATGGTCCATTTTCAAATGTTGCGTCTTTGACTACAATTCACATTTGTACGTGGATATTCACTTTTAGAGACAAAATTAGATGTTTAAAGTGATGTTTAGGCTTCCAGGGTCCATAAACACAAGATTTGAGGAATGGGTAAATGTGAATGAAAATGGCCAATTTATTCACTCTGAGGCCTTAAAAAGTGTTTCTCCTTCACGGGAAGTGAATTATATAACATTTGGAGGCCTTTATTGTTCAAGCGAAAACGCCTGATTTTTGATGAAAGAGATAACCACCCCCCCTTACGACATGCTTCAGAAACGAAAAAAATGGTCCGTTTTCAAATGTTGCGTCTTTGAATGACAATCCACATTTGTACGTGGATAATCACTTTTAGAGCTAAAATTAGATGTTTAAAGTGATTTTCAAGCTTCCAGGGGCCCTCAACACAAGATTTGAGAAATGGGTAAAAGTGAATGAAAATGGCCAATTTACTCACTCTGAGGCCTTAAAAAGTGTTTCTCCTCCACGGGAAGTGAATTAAATACCATTTGGAGGCCTTTATTGTTCAAGTGAAAACGCCTGATTTTTGATGAAAGAGATAACCACCCCCCCTTACGACATGCTTCTGAAACAAAAAAAATGGTTCATTTTCAAATGTTGCGTCTTTGAACTACAATTAACATTGTACGTGGATAATCACTTTTAGAGATAAAATGAGATGTTTAAAGTGATTTTCAAGCTTCCAGGGGCCCTAAACACGAGATTTGAGAAATGGGTAAAAATGAATGAAAATGGCCAATTTACTCACTCTGCGGCCTTAAAAAGTGTTTCTCCTCCACGGAAAGTGAATAAAATAACATTTGGATGCCTTTATTGTTCAATCAAAAACGCCCGTTTTTTGGTGAAAAAGATAACCACCCCCCCTTACAACATGCTTCAGAAACGAAAAAAATGGTCCATTTTCAAATGTTGCGTCTTTGAACTACAATTCACATTTGTACGTGGATGATCACTTTTAGAGATAAAATTAGATGTTTAAAGTGATTTACAAGCTTCCAGGGGCCCTAAACACAAGATATGAGGAATGGGTAAATATGAATGAAAATGGCCAATTTATTCACTCTGAGGCCTTAAAAAGTTTTTCTCCACTCCAGAAAGTGAATTAAATAACATTTGTAGGCCTTTATTGTTCAATCAAAAACGCCCGATTTTTGACGAAAGAGATAACCACCCCCCCTTACGACATGCTTCAGAAACTAAAAAAATGGTCCGTTTTCAAATGTTGCCTCTTTGAACTACAATTCACATTTGTACGTGGATAATCACTTTTAGAGATCAAATGAGATGTTTAAAGTGATTTTCATGCTTCCAGGGGCCTTAAACACAAGATTTGAGGAATGGGTAAAAGTGAATGAAAATGGCCAATTTACTCTCTCTGAGGCCTTAAAAAGTGTTTCTCCTCCACGGGAAGTGAATTAAATAACATTTGTAGGCCTTTATTGTTCAAGCGAAAACACCCGATTATTGACGAAAGAGATAACCACCCCCCCTTACGACATGCTTCAGAAACGAAAAAAATGGCCCGTTTTCAAATGTTGCGTCTTTGAATGACAATCCACATTTGTACGTGGATAATCACTTTTAGAGCTAAAATTAGATGTTTAAAGTGATTTTTAAGCCTCCAGGGGCCCTAAACACAAGATTTGAGAAATGGGTAAAAGTGAATGAAAATGGACAATTTACTCACTCTGAGGCCTTAAAAAGTGTTTCTCCTCCACGGGAAGTGAATTAAACAACATTTGGAGGCCTTTATTGTTCAAGCGAAAACGCCTGATTTTTGATGAAAGAGATAACCACCCCCCTTACGACATGCTTCTGAAACTAAAAAAATGGTTCATTTTCAAATGTTGCGTCTTTGAACTACAATTAACATTGTACGTGGATAATCACTTTTAGAGATAAAGTGAGATGTTTAAAGTGATTTTCAAGCTTCCAGGGGCCCTAAACACAAGATTTGAGAAATGGGTAAACGTGAATGAAAATGGCCAATTTACTCACTCTGCGGCCTTAAAAAGTGTTTCTCCTTTACGGGAAGTGAATAAAATACCATTTGTAGGCCTTTATTGTTCAATCAAAAACGGCCGTTTTTTGGTGAAAAAGATATCCACCCCCCCTTATGACATGCTTCAGAAACTAAAAAAAATGGTCTGGTTCATTTTCAAATGTTGCGTCTTTGAACTACAATTAACATTGTACGTGGATAATCACTTTTAGAGATAAAATGAGATGTTTAAAGTGATTTTCAAGCTTCCAGGGGCCCTAAACACAAGATTTGAGAAATGGGTAAACGTGAATGAAAATGGCCAATTTACTCACTCTGCGGCCTTAAAAGTATTTCTCCTCCACGGAAAGTGAATAAAATACCATTTGGATGCCTTTATTGTTCAATCCAAAACGCCCCTTTTTTGGTGAAAAAGATAACCACCCCCCCTTACGACATGCTTCAGAAACGAAAAAATTGGTCCATTTTCAAATATTGCCTCTTTGAACTACAATTCACATTTGTAAGTGGAAAAGCACTTTTAAAGATCAAATGAGATGTTTAAGTGATTTTCATGCTTCCAGGGGCCTTAAACACAAGATTTGAGGAATGGGTAAAAGTGAATGAATATGGCCAATTTACTCACTCTGATGCCTTAAAAAGTGTTTCTCCTCCACGGGAAGTGAATTAAAAAACATTTGTAGGCCTTTATTGTTCAAGCGAAAACACCCGATTATTGACGAAAGAGATAACCACCCCCCCTTACGACATGCTTCAGAAACGAAAAAAATGGTCCGTTTTCAAATGTTGCGTCTTTGAATGACAATCCACATTTGTACGTGGATAATCATTTTTAGAGCTAAAATTAGATGTTTAAAGTGATTTTCAAGCTTCCAGGGGCCCTAAACACAAGATTTGAGAAATGGGTAAAAGTGAATGAAAATGGCCAATTTACTCACTCTGAGGCGTTAAAAAGTGTTTCTCCTCCACGGGAAGTTAATTAAATACCATTTGGAGGCCTTTATTGTTCAAGCGAAAACACCTGATTTTTGATGAAAGAGATAACCACCCCCCCTTACGACGTGCTTCTGAAACTAAAAAAATGGTTCATTTTCAAATGTTGCGTCTTTGAACCACAATTAACATTGTACGTGGATAATCACTTTTAGAGATAAAATGAGATGTTTAAAGTGATTTTCAAGCTTCCAGGGGCCCTAAACACGAGATTTGAGAAATGGGTAAACATGAATGAAAATGGCCAATTTACTCACTCTGCAGCCTTAAAAGTGTTTCTCCTCTACGGAAAGTGAATAAAATAACATTTGGATGCCTTTATTGTTCAATCAAAAACGCCCGTTTTTTTGGTGAAAAAGATAACCACCCCCCCTTATGACATGCTTCAGAAACTAAAAAAAATGGTCTGGTTCATTTTCAAATGTTGCGCCTTTGAACTACAATTAACATTGTACGTGGATAATCACTTTTAGAGATAAAATGAGATGTTTAAAGTGATTTTCAAGCTTCCAGGGGCCCTAAACACGAGATTTGAGAAATGGGTAAACGTGAAGGAAAATGGCCAATTTACTCACTCTGCGGCCTTAAAAGTGTTTCTCCTCCACGGAAAGTGAATAGAATAACATTTGGATGCCTTTATTGTTCAATCAAAAACGCCCATTTTTTGGTGAAAAAGATAACCACCCCCCCTTACGACATGCTTCAGAAACGAAAAAATTGGTCCATTTTCAAATGTTGCGTCTTTGAACTACAATTCACATTTTTACGTGGATGATCACTTTTAGAGATAAAATTAGATGTTTAAAGTGATTTTCAAGCTTCCAGGGGCCCTAAACACAAGATTTGAGAAATGGGTAAAAGTGAATGAAAATGGCCAATTCACTCACTCTGAGGCCTTAAAAAGTGTTTCTCCTCCACGGGAAGTGAATTAAATACCATTTGGAGGCCTTTATTGTTCAACCGAAAACGCCTGATTTTTGATGAAAGAGATAACCACCCCCCCTTACGACATGCTTCTGAAACAAAAAAAATGGTTCATTTTCAAATGTTGCGTCTTTGAACTACAATTAACATTGTACGTGGATAATCACTTTTAGAGATAAAATGAGATGTTTAAAGTGATTTTCAAGCTTCCAGGGGCCCTAAACACGAGATTTGAGAAATGGGTAAACATGAATGAAAATGGCCAATTTACTCACTCTGCGGCCTTAAAAAGTGTTTCTCCTCCACGGAAAGTGAATAAAATAACATTTGGATGCCTTTATTGTTCAATCAAAAACGCCCGTTTTTTGGTGAAAAAGATAACCACCCCCCCTTACAACATGCTTCAGAAACGAAAAAAATGGTCCATTTTCAAATGTTGCGTCTTTGAACTACAATTCACATTTGTACGTGGATGATCACTTTTAGAGATAAAATTAGATGTTTAAAGTGATTTACAAGCTTCCAGGGGCCCTAAACACAAGATATGAGGAATGGGTAAATATGAATGACAATGGCCAATTTATTCACTCTGAGGCCTTAAAAAGTTTTTCTCCACTCCAGAAAGTGAATTAAATAACATTTGTAGGCCTTTATTGTTCAATCAAAAACGCCCGATTTTTGACGAAAGAGATAACCACCCCCCCTTACGACATGCTTCAGAAACTAAAAAAATGGTCCGTTTTCAAATGTTGCCTCTTTGAACTACAATTCACATTTGTACGTGGAAAAGCACTTTTAAAGATCAAATGAGATGTTTAAAGTGATTTTCATGCTTCCAGGGGCCTTAAACACAAGATTTGAGGAATGGGTAAAAGTGAATGAAAATGGCCAATTTACTCTCTCTGAGGCCTTAAAAAGTGTTTCTCCTCCACGGGAAGTGACTTAAATAACATTTGTAGGCCTTTATTGTTCAAGCGAAAACGCCCGATTATTGACGAAAGAGATAACCACCCCCCCTTACGACATGCTTCAGAAACGAAAAAAATGGCCCGTTTTCAAATGTTGCGTCTTTGAATGACAATCCACATTTGTATGTGGAAAATCACTTTTAAAGATCAAATGAGATGTTTAAAGTGATTTTCATGCTTCCAGGGGCCTTAAACACAAGATTTGAGGAATGGGTAAAAGTGAATGAAAATGGCCAATTTACTCACTCTGAGGCCTTAAAAGGTGTTTCTCCTCCACGGGAAGTGAATTAAATAACATTTGGAGGCCTTTATTGTTCAAGCGAAAATGCCTGATTTTTGATGAAAGAGATCACCACCCCCCTTACGACATGCTTCTGAAACTAAAAAAATGGGTCATTTTCAAATGTTGCGTCTTTAAACTACAATTAACATTGTACGTGGATAATCACTTTTAGAGATAAAGTGAGATGTTTAAAGTGATTTTCAAGCTTCCAGGGGCCCTAAACTCAAGATTTGAGAAATGGGTAAACGTGAATGAAAATGACCAATTTGCTCACTCTGCGGCCTTAAAAAGTGTTTCTCCTCCACGGGAAGTGAATAAAATAGCATTTGGAGGCCTTTATTGTTCAATCAAAAATGCCAGTTTTTTGGTGAAAGAGATAACCACTCCCCCTTACGACATGCTTCAGAAACGAAAAAAATGGTCCATTTTCAAATGTTGCGTCTTTGACTACAATTCACATTTGTACGTGCATATTCACTTTTAGAGACAAAATTAGATGTTTAAAGTGATTTTTAAGCTTCCAGGGTCCCTAAACACAAGATTTGAGGAATGGGTAAATGTGAATGAAAATGGCCAATTTATTCACTCTGAGGCCTTAAAAAGTGTTTCTCCTTCACGGGAAGTGAATTAAATAACATTTGGAGGCCTTTATTGTTCAAGCGAAAACACCTGATTTTTGATGAAAGAGATAACCACCCCCCCTTACGACATGCTTCTGAAACTAAAAAAATGGTTCATTTTCAAATGTTGCGTCTTTGAACTACAATTAACATTGTACGTGGATAATCACTTTTAGAGATAAAGTGAGATGTTTAAAGTGATTTTCAAGCTTCCAGAGCCCCTAAACACAAGATTTGAGAAATGGGTAAACGTGAATGAAAATGACCAATTTAATCACTCTGCGGCCTTAAAAAGTGTTTCTCCTCCACGGAAAGTTAATAAAATAACATTTGGATGCCTTTATTGTTCAATCAAAAACGCCCGATTTTTGGTGAAAAAGATAACCACCCCCCCCCTTACGACATGCTTCAGAAACGAAAAAAATGGTCCATTATCAAATGTTGCGTCTTTGAACTACAATTCACATTTGTACGTGGATGATCACTTTTAGAGATAAAATTAGATGTTTAAAGTGATTTACATGCTTCCAGGGGCCTTAAACACAAGATTTGAGGAATGGGTAAAAGTTAATGAAAATGGCCAATTTACTCACTCTGAGGCCTTAAAAAGTGTTTCTCCTCCACGGGAAGTGAATTAAATAACATTTGTAGGCCTTTATTGTTCAAGCGAAAACGCCCGATTATTGACGAAAGAGATAACCACCCCCCCTTACGACATGCTTCAGAAACGAAAAAAATGGTCCGTTTTCAAATGTTGCGTCTTTGAATGACAATCCACATTTGTACGTGGATAATCACTTTTAGAGCTAAAATTAGATGTTTAAAGTGATTTTCAAGCTTCCAAGGGCCCTAAACACAAGATTTGAGAAATGGGTAAAAGTGAATGAAAATGGCCAATTTACTCACTCTGAGGCCTTAATAAGTGTTTCTCCTCCACGGGAAGTGAATTAAATACCATTTGGAGGCCTTTATTGTTCAAGCGAAAACGCCTGATTTTTGATGAAAGAGATAACCACCCCCCCCTTACGACATGCTTCTGAAACTAAAAAAATGGTTCATTTTCAAATGTTGCGTCTTTTGAACTACAATTAACATTGTACGTGGATAATCACTTTTAGAGATAAAATGAGATGTTTAAAGTGATTTTCAAGCTTCCAGGGGCCCTAAACACGAGATTTGAGAAATGGGTAACCGTGAATGAAAATGGCCAATTTACTCACTCTGCGGCCTTAAAAAGTGTTTCTCCTCCACGGAAAGTGAATAAAATAACATTTGGATGCCTTTATTGTTCAATCAAAAACGCCCGTTTTTTGGTGAAAAAGATAACCACCCCCCCTTACGACATGCTTCAGAAACGAAAAAAATGGTCTGTTTTCAAATGTTGCGTCTTTGAATGACAATCCACATTTGTACGTGGATAATCACTTTTAGAGCTAAAATTAGATGTTTAAAGTGATTTTAAAGCTTCCAGGGGCCCTAAACACAAGATTTGAGAAATGGGTAAAAGTGAATGAAAATGGCCAATTTACTCACTCTGAGGCCTTAAAAAGTGTTTCTCCTCCACGGGAAGTGAATTAAATACCATTTGGAGGCCTTTATTGTTCAAGCGAAAACGCCTGATTTTTGATGAAAGAGATAACCACCCCCCCTTACGACATGCTTCCGAAACTAAAAAAATGGTTCATTTTCAAATGTTGCGTCTTTTGAACTTTAATTAACATTGTACGTGGATAATCACTTTTAGAGATAAAATGAGATGTTTAAAGTGATTTTCAAGCTTCCAGGGGCCCTAAACACGAGATTTGAGAAATGGGTAAACGTGAATGAAAATGGCCAATTTACTCACTCTGCGGCCTTAAAAAGTATTTCTCCTCCACGGAAAGTGAATAAAATACCATTTGGATGCCTTTATTGTTCAATCAAAAACGCCCGTTTTTTGGTGAAAAAGATAACCACCCCCCCTTACGACATGTTTCAGAAACGAAAAAAATGGTCCATTATCAAATGTTGCGTCTTTGAACTACAATTCACATTTGTACGTGGAAAAGCACTTTTAAAGATCAAATGAGATGTTTAAAGTGATTTTCAAGCTTCCAGGGGCCCTAAACACAAGATTTGAGAAATGGGTAAAAATGAATGAAAATGGCCAATTTACTCACTCTGAGGCCTTAAAAAGTGTTTCTCCTCAACGGGAAGTGAATTAAATAACATTTGTAGGCCTTTATTTTTCAAGCGAAAACGACCGATTATTGACGAAAGAGATAACCACCCCCCCTTACGACATGCTTCAGAAACGAAAAAAATGGTCCGTTTTTAAATGTTGCGTCTTTGAATGACAATCCACATTTGTACGTGGATAATCACTTTTAGAGCTAAAATTAGATGTTTAAAGTGATTTTCAAGCTTCCAGGGGCCCTAAACACAAGATTTGAGAAATGGGTAAAAGTGAATGAAAATGGCCAATTCACTCACTCTGAGGCCTTAAAAAGTGTTTCTCCTCCACGGGAAGTGAATTAAATACCATTTGGAGGCCTTTATTGTTCAACCGAAAACGCCTGATTTTTGATGAAAGAGATAACCACCCCCCCTTACGACATGCTTCTGAAACAAAAAAAATGGTTCATTTTCAAATGTTGCGTCTTTGAACTACAATTAACATTGTACGTGGATAATCACTTTTAGAGATAAAATGAGATGTTTAAAGTGATTTTCAAGCTTCCAGGGGCCCTAAACACGAGATTTGAGAAATGGGTAAACATGAATGAAAATGGCCAATTTACTCACTCTGCGGCCTTAAAAAGTGTTTCTCCTCCACGGAAAGTGAATAAAATAACATTTGGATGCCTTTATTGTTCAATCAAAAACGCCCGTTTTTTGGTGAAAAAGATAACCACCCCCCCTTACAACATGCTTCAGAAACGAAAAAAATGGTCCATTTTCAAATGTTGCGTCTTTGAACTACAATTCACATTTGTACGTGGATGATCACTTTTAGAGATAAAATTAGATGTTTAAAGTGATTTACAAGCTTCCAGGGGCCCTAAACACAAGATATGAGGAATGGGTAAATATGAATGAAAATGGCCAATTTATTCACTCTGAGGCCTTAAAAAGTTTTTCTCCACTCCAGAAAGTGAATTAAATAACATTTGTAGGCCTTTATTGTTCAATCAAAAACGCCCGATTTTTGACGAAAGAGATAACCACCCCCCCTTACGACATGCTTCAGAAACTAAAAAAATGGTCCGTTTTCAAATGTTGCCTCTTTGAACTACAATTCACATTTGTACGTGGATAATCACTTTTAGAGATCAAATGAGATGTTTAAAGTGATTTTCATGCTTCCAGGGGCCTTAAACACAAGATTTGAGGAATGGGTAAAAGTGAATGAAAATGGCCAATTTACTCTCTCTGAGGCCTTAAAAAGTGTTTCTCCTCCACGGGAAGTGAATTAAATAACATTTGTAGGCCTTTATTGTTCAAGCGAAAACACCCGATTATTGACGAAAGAGATAACCACCCCCCCTTACGACATGCTTCAGAAACGAAAAAAATGGCCCGTTTTCAAATGTTGCGTCTTTGAATGACAATCCACATTTGTACGTGGATAATCACTTTTAGAGCTAAAATTAGATGTTTAAAGTGATTTTTAAGCCTCCAGGGGCCCTAAACACAAGATTTGAGAAATGGGTAAAAGTGAATGAAAATGGACAATTTACTCACTCTGAGGCCTTAAAAAGTGTTTCTCCTCCACGGGAAGTGAATTAAACAACATTTGGAGGCCTTTATTGTTCAAGCGAAAACGCCTGATTTTTGATGAAAGAGATAACCACCCCCCTTACGACATGCTTCTGAAACTAAAAAAATGGTTCATTTTCAAATGTTGCGTCTTTGAACTACAATTAACATTGTACGTGGATAATCACTTTTAGAGATAAAGTGAGATGTTTAAAGTGATTTTCAAGCTTCCAGGGGCCCTAAACACAAGATTTGAGAAATGGGTAAACGTGAATGAAAATGGCCAATTTACTCACTCTGCGGCCTTAAAAAGTGTTTCTCCTTTACGGGAAGTGAATAAAATACCATTTGTAGGCCTTTATTGTTCAATCAAAAACGGCCGTTTTTTGGTGAAAAAGATATCCACCCCCCCTTACGACATGCTTCAGAAACTAAAAAAAATGGTCTGGTTCATTTTCAAATGTTGCGTCTTTGAACTACAATTAACATTGTACGTGGATAATCACTTTTAGAGATAAAATGAGATGTTTAAAGTGATTTTCAAGCTTCCAGGGGCCCTAAACACAAGATTTGAGAAATGGGTAAACGTGAATGAAAATGGCCAATTTACTCACTCTGCGGCCTTAAAAGTATTTCTCCTCCACGGAAAGTGAATAAAATACCATTTGGATGCCTTTATTGTTCAATCCAAAACGCCCCTTTTTTGGTGAAAAAGATAACCACCCCCCCTTACGACATGCTTCAGAAACGAAAAAATTGGTCCATTTTCAAATATTGCCTCTTTGAACTACAATTCACATTTGTAAGTGGAAAAGCACTTTTAAAGATCAAATGAGATGTTTAAGTGATTTTCATGCTTCCAGGGGCCTTAAACACAAGATTTGAGGAATGGGTAAAAGTGAATGAATATGGCCAATTTACTCACTCTGATGCCTTAAAAAGTGTTTCTCCTCCACGGGAAGTGAATTAAAAAACATTTGTAGGCCTTTATTGTTCAAGCGAAAACACCCGATTATTGACGAAAGAGATAACCACCCCCCCTTACGACATGCTTCAGAAACGAAAAAAATGGTCCGTTTTCAAATGTTGCGTCTTTGAATGACAATCCACATTTGTACGTGGATAATCATTTTTAGAGCTAAAATTAGATGTTTAAAGTGATTTTCAAGCTTCCAGGGGCCCTAAACACAAGATTTGAGAAATGGGTAAAAGTGAATGAAAATGGCCAATTTACTCACTCTGAGGCGTTAAAAAGTGTTTCTCCTCCACGGGAAGTTAATTAAATACCATTTGGAGGCCTTTATTGTTCAAGCGAAAACACCTGATTTTTGATGAAAGAGATAACCACCCCCCCTTACGACGTGCTTCTGAAACTAAAAAAATGGTTCATTTTCAAATGTTGCGTCTTTGAACCACAATTAACATTGTACGTGGATAATCACTTTTAGAGATAAAATGAGATGTTTAAAGTGATTTTCAAGCTTCCAGGGGCCCTAAACACGAGATTTGAGAAATGGGTAAACATGAATGAAAATGGCCAATTTACTCACTCTGCAGCCTTAAAAGTGTTTCTCCTCTACGGAAAGTGAATAAAATAACATTTGGATGCCTTTATTGTTCAATCAAAAACGCCCGTTTTTTTGGTGAAAAAGATAACCACCCCCCCTTATGACATGCTTCAGAAACTAAAAAAAATGGTCTGGTTCATTTTCAAATGTTGCGCCTTTGAACTACAATTAACATTGTACGTGGATAATCACTTTTAGAGATAAAATGAGATGTTTAAAGTGATTTTCAAGCTTCCAGGGGCCCTAAACACGAGATTTGAGAAATGGGTAAACGTGAAGGAAAATGGCCAATTTACTCACTCTGCGGCCTTAAAAGTGTTTCTCCTCCACGGAAAGTGAATAGAATAACATTTGGATGCCTTTATTGTTCAATCAAAAACGCCCATTTTTTGGTGAAAAAGATAACCACCCCCCCTTACGACATGCTTCAGAAACGAAAAAATTGGTCCATTTTCAAATGTTGCGTCTTTGAACTACAATTCACATTTTTACGTGGATGATCACTTTTAGAGATAAAATTAGATGTTTAAAGTGATTTTCAAGCTTCCAGGGGCCCTAAACACAAGATTTGAGAAATGGGTAAAAGTGAATGAAAATGGCCAATTCACTCACTCTGAGGCCTTAAAAAGTGTTTCTCCTCCACGGGAAGTGAATTAAATACCATTTGGAGGCCTTTATTGTTCAACCGAAAACGCCTGATTTTTGATGAAAGAGATAACCACCCCCCCTTACGACATGCTTCTGAAACAAAAAAAATGGTTCATTTTCAAATGTTGCGTCTTTGAACTACAATTAACATTGTACGTGGATAATCACTTTTAGAGATAAAATGAGATGTTTAAAGTGATTTTCAAGCTTCCAGGGGCCCTAAACACGAGATTTGAGAAATGGGTAAACATGAATGAAAATGGCCAATTTACTCACTCTGCGGCCTTAAAAAGTGTTTCTCCTCCACGGAAAGTGAATAAAATAACATTTGGATGCCTTTATTGTTCAATCAAAAACGCCCGTTTTTTGGTGAAAAAGATAACCACCCCCCCTTACAACATGCTTCAGAAACGAAAAAAATGGTCCATTTTCAAATGTTGCGTCTTTGAACTACAATTCACATTTGTACGTGGATGATCACTTTTAGAGATAAAATTAGATGTTTAAAGTGATTTACAAGCTTCCAGGGGCCCTAAACACAAGATATGAGGAATGGGTAAATATGAATGACAATGGCCAATTTATTCACTCTGAGGCCTTAAAAAGTTTTTCTCCACTCCAGAAAGTGAATTAAATAACATTTGTAGGCCTTTATTGTTCAATCAAAAACGCCCGATTTTTGACGAAAGAGATAACCACCCCCCCTTACGACATGCTTCAGAAACTAAAAAAATGGTCCGTTTTCAAATGTTGCCTCTTTGAACTACAATTCACATTTGTACGTGGAAAAGCACTTTTAAAGATCAAATGAGATGTTTAAAGTGATTTTCATGCTTCCAGGGGCCTTAAACACAAGATTTGAGGAATGGGTAAAAGTGAATGAAAATGGCCAATTTACTCTCTCTGAGGCCTTAAAAAGTGTTTCTCCTCCACGGGAAGTGACTTAAATAACATTTGTAGGCCTTTATTGTTCAAGCGAAAACGCCCGATTATTGACGAAAGAGATAACCACCCCCCCTTACGACATGCTTCAGAAACGAAAAAAATGGCCCGTTTTCAAATGTTGCGTCTTTGAATGACAATCCACATTTGTATGTGGAAAATCACTTTTAAAGATCAAATGAGATGTTTAAAGTGATTTTCATGCTTCCAGGGGCCTTAAACACAAGATTTGAGGAATGGGTAAAAGTGAATGAAAATGGCCAATTTACTCACTCTGAGGCCTTAAAAGGTGTTTCTCCTCCACGGGAAGTGAATTAAATAACATTTGGAGGCCTTTATTGTTCAAGCGAAAATGCCTGATTTTTGATGAAAGAGATCACCACCCCCCTTACGACATGCTTCTGAAACTAAAAAAATGGGTCATTTTCAAATGTTGCGTCTTTAAACTACAATTAACATTGTACGTGGATAATCACTTTTAGAGATAAAGTGAGATGTTTAAAGTGATTTTCAAGCTTCCAGGGGCCCTAAACTCAAGATTTGAGAAATGGGTAAACGTGAATGAAAATGACCAATTTGCTCACTCTGCGGCCTTAAAAAGTGTTTCTCCTCCACGGGAAGTGAATAAAATAGCATTTGGAGGCCTTTATTGTTCAATCAAAAATGCCAGTTTTTTGGTGAAAGAGATAACCACTCCCCCTTACGACATGCTTCAGAAACGAAAAAAATGGTCCATTTTCAAATGTTGCGTCTTTGACTACAATTCACATTTGTACGTGCATATTCACTTTTAGAGACAAAATTAGATGTTTAAAGTGATTTTTAAGCTTCCAGGGTCCCTAAACACAAGATTTGAGGAATGGGTAAATGTGAATGAAAATGGCCAATTTATTCACTCTGAGGCCTTAAAAAGTGTTTCTCCTTCACGGGAAGTGAATTAAATAACATTTGGAGGCCTTTATTGTTCAAGCGAAAACACCTGATTTTTGATGAAAGAGATAACCACCCCCCCTTACGACATGCTTCTGAAACTAAAAAAATGGTTCATTTTCAAATGTTGCGTCTTTGAACTACAATTAACATTGTACGTGGATAATCACTTTTAGAGATAAAGTGAGATGTTTAAAGTGATTTTCAAGCTTCCAGAGCCCCTAAACACAAGATTTGAGAAATGGGTAAACGTGAATGAAAATGACCAATTTAATCACTCTGCGGCCTTAAAAAGTGTTTCTCCTCCACGGAAAGTTAATAAAATAACATTTGGATGCCTTTATTGTTCAATCAAAAACGCCCGATTTTTGGTGAAAAAGATAACCACCCCCCCCTTACGACATGCTTCAGAAACGAAAAAAATGGTCCATTTTCAAATGTTGCGTCTTTGAACTACAATTCACATTTGTACGTGGATGATCACTTTTAGAGATAAAATTAGATGTTTAAAGTGATTTACATGCTTCCAGGGGCCTTAAACACAAGATTTGAGGAATGGGTAAAAGTTAATGAAAATGGCCAATTTACTCACTCTGAGGCCTTAAAAAGTGTTTCTCCTCCACGGGAAGTGAATTAAATAACATTTGTAGGCCTTTATTGTTCAAGCGAAAACGCCCGATTATTGACGAAAGAGATAACCACCCCCCCTTACGACATGCTTCAGAAACGAAAAAAATGGTCCGTTTTCAAATGTTGCGTCTTTGAATGACAATCCACATTTGTACGTGGATAATCACTTTTAGAGCTAAAATTAGATGTTTAAAGTGATTTTCAAGCTTCCAAGGGCCCTAAACACAAGATTTGAGAAATGGGTAAAAGTGAATGAAAATGGCCAATTTACTCACTCTGAGGCCTTAATAAGTGTTTCTCCTCCACGGGAAGTGAATTAAATACCATTTGGAGGCCTTTATTGTTCAAGCGAAAACGCCTGATTTTTGATGAAAGAGATAACCACCCCCCCCTTACGACATGCTTCTGAAACTAAAAAAATGGTTCATTTTCAAATGTTGCGTCTTTTGAACTACAATTAACATTGTACGTGGATAATCACTTTTAGAGATAAAATGAGATGTTTAAAGTGATTTTCAAGCTTCCAGGGGCCCTAAACACGAGATTTGAGAAATGGGTAACCGTGAATGAAAATGGCCAATTTACTCACTCTGCGGCCTTAAAAAGTGTTTCTCCTCCACGGAAAGTGAATAAAATAACATTTGGATGCCTTTATTGTTCAATCAAAAACGCCCGTTTTTTGGTGAAAAAGATAACCACCCCCCCTTACGACATGCTTCAGAAACGAAAAAAATGGTCTGTTTTCAAATGTTGCGTCTTTGAATGACAATCCACATTTGTACGTGGATAATCACTTTTAGAGCTAAAATTAGATGTTTAAAGTGATTTTAAAGCTTCCAGGGGCCCTAAACACAAGATTTGAGAAATGGGTAAAAGTGAATGAAAATGGCCAATTTACTCACTCTGAGGCCTTAAAAAGTGTTTCTCCTCCACGGGAAGTGAATTAAATACCATTTGGAGGCCTTTATTGTTCAAGCGAAAACGCCTGATTTTTGATGAAAGAGATAACCACCCCCCCTTACGACATGCTTCCGAAACTAAAAAAATGGTTCATTTTCAAATGTTGCGTCTTTTGAACTTTAATTAACATTGTACGTGGATAATCACTTTTAGAGATAAAATGAGATGTTTAAAGTGATTTTCAAGCTTCCAGGGGCCCTAAACACGAGATTTGAGAAATGGGTAAACGTGAATGAAAATGGCCAATTTACTCACTCTGCGGCCTTAAAAAGTATTTCTCCTCCACGGAAAGTGAATAAAATACCATTTGGATGCCTTTATTGTTCAATCAAAAACGCCCGTTTTTTGGTGAAAAAGATAACCACCCCCCCTTACGACATGTTTCAGAAACGAAAAAAATGGTCCATTATCAAATGTTGCGTCTTTGAACTACAATTCACATTTGTACGTGGAAAAGCACTTTTAAAGATCAAATGAGATGTTTAAAGTGATTTTCAAGCTTCCAGGGGCCCTAAACACAAGATTTGAGAAATGGGTAAAAATGAATGAAAATGGCCAATTTACTCACTCTGAGGCCTTAAAAAGTGTTTCTCCTCAACGGGAAGTGAATTAAATAACATTTGTAGGCCTTTATTTTTCAAGCGAAAACGACCGATTATTGACGAAAGAGATAACCACCCCCCCTTACGACATGCTTCAGAAACGAAAAAAATGGTCCGTTTTTAAATGTTGCGTCTTTGAATGACAATCCACATTTGTACGTGGATAATCACTTTTAGAGCTAAAATTAGATGTTTAAAGTGATTTTCAAGCTTCCAGGGGCCCTAAACACAAGATTTGAGAAATGGGTAAAAGTGAATGAAAATGGCCAATTCACTCACTCTGAGGCCTTAAAAAGTGTTTCTCCTCCACGGGAAGTGAATTAAATACCATTTGGAGGCCTTTATTGTTCAACCGAAAACGCCTGATTTTTGATGAAAGAGATAACCACCCCCCCTTACGACATGCTTCTGAAACAAAAAAAATGGTTCATTTTCAAATGTTGCGTCTTTGAACTACAATTAACATTGTACGTGGATAATCACTTTTAGAGATAAAATGAGATGTTTAAAGTGATTTTCAAGCTTCCAGGGGCCCTAAACACGAGATTTGAGAAATGGGTAAACATGAATGAAAATGGCCAATTTACTCACTCTGCGGCCTTAAAAAGTGTTTCTCCTCCACGGAAAGTGAATAAAATAACATTTGGATGCCTTTATTGTTCAATCAAAAACGCCCGTTTTTTGGTGAAAAAGATAACCACCCCCCCTTACAACATGCTTCAGAAACGAAAAAAATGGTCCATTTTCAAATGTTGCGTCTTTGAACTACAATTCACATTTGTACGTGGATGATCACTTTTAGAGATAAAATTAGATGTTTAAAGTGATTTACAAGCTTCCAGGGGCCCTAAACACAAGATATGAGGAATGGGTAAATATGAATGACAATGGCCAATTTATTCACTCTGAGGCCTTAAAAAGTTTTTCTCCACTCCAGAAAGTGAATTAAATAACATTTGTAGGCCTTTATTGTTCAATCAAAAACGCCCGATTTTTGACGAAAGAGATAACCACCCCCCCTTACGACATGCTTCAGAAACTAAAAAAATGGTCCGTTTTCAAATGTTGCCTCTTTGAACTACAATTCACATTTGCACGTGGAAAAGCACTTTTAAAGATCAAATGAGATGTTTAAAGTGATTTTCATGCTTCCAGGGGCCTTAAACACAAGATTTGAGGAATGGGTAAAAGTGAATGAAAATGGCCAATTTACTCTCTCTGAGGCCTTAAAAAGTGTTTCTCCTCCACGGGAAGTGACTTAAATAACATTTGTAGGCCTTTATTGTTCAAGCGAAAACGCCCGATTATTGACGAAAGAGATAACCACCCCCCCTTACGACATGCTTCAGAAACGAAAAAAATGGCCCGTTTTCAAATGTTGCGTCTTTGAATGACAATCCACATTTGTATGTGGAAAATCACTTTTAAAGATCAAATGAGATGTTTAAAGTGATTTTCATGCTTCCAGGGGCCTTAAACACAAGATTTGAGGAATGGGTAAAAGTGAATGAAAATGGCCAATTTACTCACTCTGAGGCCTTAAAAGGTGTTTCTCCTCCACGGGAAGTGAATTAAATAACATTTGGAGGCCTTTATTGTTCAAGCGAAAATGCCTGATTTTTGATGAAAGAGATCACCACCCCCCTTACGACATGCTTCTGAAACTAAAAAAATGGGTCCTTTTCAAATGTTGCGTCTTTAAACTACAATTAACATTGTACGTGGATAATCACTTTTAGAGATAAAGTGAGATGTTTAAAGTGATTTTCAAGCTTCCAGGGGCCCTAAACACAAGATTTGAGAAATGGGTAAACGTGAATGAAAATGACCAATTTGCTCACTCTGCGGCCTTAAAAAGTGTTTCTCCTCCACGGGAAGTGAATAAAATAGCATTTGGAGGCCTTTATTGTTCAATCAAAAATGCCAGTTTTTTGGTGAAAGAGATAACCACTCCCCCTTACGACATGCTTCAGAAACGAAAAAAATGGTCCATTTTCAAATGTTGCGTCTTTGACTACAATTCACATTTGTACGTGCATATTCACTTTTAGAGACAAAATTAGATGTTTAAAGTGATTTTTAAGCTTCCAGGGTCCCTAAACACAAGATTTGAGGAATGGGTAAATGTGAATGAAAATGGCCAATTTATTCACTCTGAGGCCTTAAAAAGTGTTTCTCCTTCACGGGAAGTGAATTAAATAACATTTGGAGGCCTTTATTGTTCAAGCGAAAACACCTGATTTTTGATGAAAGAGATAACCACCCCCCCTTACGACATGCTTCTGAAACTAAAAAAATGGTTCATTTTCAAATGTTGCGTCTTTGAACTACAATTAACATTGTACGTGGATAATCACTTTTAGAGATAAAGTGAGATGTTTAAAGTGATTTTCAAGCTTCCAGAGCCCCTAAACACAAGATTTGAGAAATGGGTAAACGTGAATGAAAATGACCAATTTAATCACTCTGCGGCCTTAAAAAGTGTTTCTCCTCCACGGGAAGTGAATAAAATAACATTTGGAGGCCTTTATTGTTCAATCAAAAATGCCAGTTTTTTGGTGAAAGAGATAACCACCCCCCCTTACGACATGCTTCAGAAACGAAAAAAATGGTCCATTTTCAAATGTTGCGTCTTTGAACTATAATTCACATTTGTACGTGGATATTCACTTTTAGAGATAAAATTAGATGTTTAAAGTGATTTTTAAGCTTCCAGGGGCCCTAAACACAAGATTTGAGGAATGGGTAAATGTGAATGAAAATGGCCAATTTACTCACTCTGAGGCCTTAAAAAGTTTTTCTCCACCCAAGAAAGTGAATTAAATAACATTTGTAGGCCTTTATTGTTCAAGCGAAAACGCCTGATTTTTGATGAAAGAGATAACCACCCCCCCTTACGACATGCTTCTGAAACTAAAAAAATGGTTCATTTTCAAATGTTGCGTCTTTGAACCACAATTAACATTGTACGTGGATAACCACTTTTAGAGATAAAATGAGATGTTTAAAGTGATTTTCAAGCTTCCAGGGGCCCTAAACACGAGATTTGAGAAATGGGTAAACGTGAATGAAAATGGCCAATTTACTCACTCTGCTGCTTAAAAAGTGTTTCTCCTCCACGGAAAGTGAATAAAATAACATTTAGATGCCTTTATTGTTCAATCAAAAACGCGAGTTTTTTGGTGAAAAAGATAACCACCCCCCTTACGACATGCTTCAGAAACGAAAAAAATGGTCCATTTTCAAATGTTGCGTCTTTGAACTACAATTCACATTTGTACGTGGATAATCACTTTTAGAGATAAAATTAGATGTTTAAAGTGATTTACAAGCTTCCAGGGGCCCTAAACACAAGATATGAGGAATGGGTAAATATGAATGAAAATGGCCAATTTATTCACTCTGAGGCCTTAAAAAGTTTTTCTCCACTCCAGAAAGTGAATTAAATATCATTTGTAGACCATTATTGTTCAATCAAAAACGCCCGATTTTTGACGAAAGAGATAACCACCCCCCCTTACGACATGCTTCAGAAACGAAAAAAATGGTTCATTTTCAAATGTTGCATCTTTGAACAACAATCCACATTTGTACGTGGATAAACACTTTTAGAGATAAAATTAGATGTTTAAAGTGATTTTCAAGCTTCCAGGGGCCCTAAACACAAGATTTGAGAAATGGGTAAAAGTGAATGAAAATGGCCAATTTACTCACTCTGAGGCCTTAAAAAGTGTTTCTCCTCCACGGGAAGTGAATTAAATACCATTTGGAGGCCTTTATTGTTCAAGCGAAAACGCCTGATTTTTGATGAAAGAGATAACCACCCCCCCTTACGACATGCTTCTGAAACAAAAAAAATGGTTCATTTTCAAATGTTGCGTCTTTGAACTACAATTAACATTGTACGTGGATAATCACTTTTAGAGATAAAATGAGATGTTTAAAGTGATTTTCAAGCTTCCAGGGGCCCTAAACACGAGATTTGAGAAATGGGTAAACGTGAATGAAAATGGCCAATTTACTCACTCTGCGGCCTTAAAAAGTGTTTCTCCTCCACGGAAAGTGAATAAAATAACATTTGGATGCCTTTATTGTTCAATCAAAAACGCCCGTTTTTTGGTGAAAAAGATAACCACCCCCCCTTACGACATGCTTCAGAAACGAAAAAAATGGTCCATTTTCAAATGTTGGGTCTTTGAACTACAATTCACATTTGTACGTGCATATTCACTTTTAAAGATAAAATTAGATGTTTAAAGTGATTTACAAGCTTCCAGGGTCCCTAAACACAAGATATGAGGAATGGGTAAATGTGAATGAAAATGGCCAATGTATTCACTCTGAGGCCTTAAAAAGTGTTTCTCCTTCACGGGAAGTGAATTAAATAACATTTGGAGGCCTTTATTGTTCAAGCGAAAACACCTGATTTTTGATGAAAGAGATAACCACCCCCCCTTACGACATGCTTCTGAAACTAAAAAAATGGTTCATTTTCAAATGTTGCGTCTTTGAACTACAATTAACATTGTACGTGGATAATCACTTTTAGAGATAAAGTGAGATGTTTAAAGTGATTTTCAAGCTTCCAGGGGCCCTAAACACAAGATTTGAGAAATGGGTAAACGTGAATGAAAATGACCAATTTACTCACTCTGCGGCCTTAAAAAGTGTTTCTCCTCCACGGGAAGTGAATAAAATAACATTTGGAGGCCTTTATTGTTCAATCAAAAATGCCAGTTTTTTGGTGAAAGAGATAACCACCCCCCCTTACGACATGCTTCAGAAACGAAAAAAATGGTCCATTTTCAAATGTTGTGTCTTTGAACTACAATTCACATTTGTACGTGGATATTCACTTTTAGAGATAAAATTAGATGTTTAAAGTGATTTTTAAGCTTCCAGGGGCCCTAAACACAAGATTTGAGGAATGGGTAAATGTGAATGAAAATGGCCAATTTATTCACTCTGAGGCCTTAAAAAGTTTTTCTCCACCCCAGAAAGTGAATTAAATAACATTTGTAGGCCTTTATTGTTCAATCAAAAACGCCCGATTTTTGATGAAAGAGATAACCACCCCCCCTTACGACATGCTTCAGAAACTAAAAAAAATGGTCTGTTTTCAAATGTTGCCTCTTTGAACTACAATTCACAATTGTACGTGGAAAATCACTTTTAAAGATAAAATGAGATGTTTAAACTGATTTTCATGCTTCCAGGGACCTTAAACACGAGATTTGAGGAATGGGTAAAAGTGAATGAAAATGGCCAATTTACTCACTCTGCGGCCTTAAAAAGTGTTTCTCCTCCACGGGAAGTGAATTAAATACCATTTGTAGACCTTTATTGTTCAAGCAAAAACGCCCGATTATTGACGAAAGAGATAACCACCCCCCCTTAAGACATGCTTCAGAAACGAAAAAAATGGTCCGTTTTCAAATGTTGCATCTTTGAAAGACAATCCACATTTGTACGTGGATAAACACTTTTAGAGATAAAATTAGATGTTTAAAGTGATTTTCAAGCTTCCAGGGGCCCTAAACACAAGATTTGAGAAATGGGTAAAAGTGAATGAAAATGGCCAATTTACTCACTCTGAGGCCTTAAAAAGTGTTTCTCCTCAACGGGAAGTGAATTAAATAACATTTGTAGGCCTTTATTGTTCAAGCGAAAACGCCCGATTATTGACGAAAGAGATAACCACCCCCCCTTACGACATGCTTCAGAAACTAAAAAAAATGGTCCATTTTCAAATGTTGCCTCTTTGAACTACAATTCACATTTGTATGTGGAAAATCACTTTTAAAGATCAAATGAGATGTTTAAAGTGATTTTCATGCTTCCAGGGGCCTTAAACACAAGATTTGAGGAATGGGTAAAAGTGAATGAAAATGGCCAATTTACTCACTCTGAGGCCTTAAAAGGTGTTTCTCCTCCACGGGAAGTGAATTAAATTACATTTGGAGGCCTTTATTGTTCAAGCGAAAACGCCTGATTTTTGATGAAAGAGATAACCACCCCCCCTTACGACATGCTTCAGAAACGAAAAAATTGGTCCATTTTCAAATGTTTCGTCTTTGAACTACAATTCACATTTGTACGTGGATGATCACTTTTAGAGATAAAATTAGATGTTTAAAGTGATTTACAAGCTTCCAGGGGCCCTAAACACAAGATATGAGGAATGGGTAAATATGAATGAAAATGGCCAATTTATTCACTCTGAGGCCTTAAAAAGTTTTTCTCCACCCCAGAAAGTGAATTAAATAACATTTGTAGGCCTTTATTGTTCAATCAAAAACGCCCGATTTTTGACGAAAGAGATAACCACCCCCCCTTACGACATGCTTCAGAAACTAAAAAAATGGTCCGTTTTCAAATGTTGCCTCTTTGAGCTACAATTCACATTTGTACGTGGAAAAGCACTTTTAAAGATCAAATGAGATGTTTAAGTGATTTTCATGCTTCCAGGGGCCTTAAACACAAGATTTGAGGAATGGGTAAAAGTGAATGAAAATGGCCAATTTACTCACTCTGAGGCCTTAAAAAGTGTTTCTCCTCCACGGGAAGTGAATTAAATAACATTTGTAGGCCTTTATTGTTCAAGCGAAAACGCCCGATTATTGACGAAAGACATAACCACCCCCCCTTACGACATGCTTCAGAAACGAAAAAAATGGTCCGTTTTCAAATGTTGCGTCTTTGAATGACAATCCACATTTGTATGTGGATAATCACTTTTAGAGCTAAAATTAGATGTTTAAAGTGATTTCAAGCTTCCAGGGGCCCTAAACACAAGATTTGAGAAATGGGTAAAAGTGAATGAAAATGGCCAATTTACTCACTCTGAGGCCTTAAAAAGTGTTTCTCTTCCACGGGAAGTGAATTAAATTCCATTTGGAGGCCTTTATTGTTCAAGCGAAAACGCCTGATTTTTGATGAAAGAGATAACCACCCCCCCTTACGACATGCTTCTGAAGCTAAAAAAATGGTTCATTTTCAAATGTTGCGTCTTTGAACCACAATTACCTTGGTACGTGGATAATCACTTTTAGAGATAAAATGAGATGTTTAAAGTGATTTTCAACTTCCAGGGGCCCTAAACACTAGATTTGAGAAATGGGTAAACGTGAATGAAAATGGCCAATTTACTCACTCTGCGGCCTTAAAAAGTGTTTCTCCTCCACGGAAAGTGAATAAAATAACATTTGTAGGCCTTTATTGTTCAAGCGAAAACGCCCGATTATTGACGAAAGAGATAACCACCCCCCCTTATGACATGCTTCAGAAACGAAAAAAATGGTCCATTTTCAAATGTTTCGTCTTTGAATGACAATCCACATTTGTACGTGGATAATCACTTTTAGAGCTAAAGTGAGATGTTTAAAGTGATTTTCAAGCTTCCAGGGGCCCTAAACACAAGATTTGAGAAATGGGTAAACGTGAATGAAAATGGCCAATTTACTCACTCTGCGGCCTTAAAAAGTGTTTCTCCTCCACGGGAAGTGAATAAAATAACATTTGGAGGCCTTTATTGTTCAATCAAAAATGCCAGTTTTTTGGTGAAAGAGATAACCACCCCCCCTTACGACATGCTTCAGAAACGAAAAAAATGGTCCATTTTCAAATGTTGCGTCTTTGAACTACAATTCACATTTGTACGTGGATATTCACTTTTAGAGATAAAATTAGATGTTTAAAGTGATTTTTAAGCTTCCAGGGGCCCTAAACACAAGATTTGAGGAATGGGTAAATGTGAATGAAAATGGCCAATTTACTCACTCTGAGGCCTTAAAAAGTTTTTCTCCGCCCCAGAAAGTGAATTAAATAACATTTGTAGGCCTTTATTGTTCAATCAAAAACGCCCGATTTTTGATGAAAGAGATAACCACCCCCCCTTACGACATGCTTCAGAAACTAAAAAAAATGGTCTGTTTTCAAATGTTGCCTCTTTGAACTACAATTCACATTTGTACGTGGAAAATCACTTGTAAAGATAAAATGAGATGTTTAAAGTGATTTTCATGCTTCCAGGGACCTTAAACACGAGATTTGAGGAATGGGTAAAAGTGAATGAAAATGGCCAATTTACTCACTCTGCCGCCTTAAAAAGTGTTTCTCCTCCACGGGAAGTGAATTAAATACAATTTTTAGACCTTTATTGTTCAAGCGAAAACGCCCGATTATTGACGAAAGAGATAACCACCCCCCCTTACGACATGCTTCAGAAACGAAAAAAATGGTCCGTTTTCAAATGTTGCGTCTTTGAATGACAATCCACATTTGTACGTGGATAATCACTTTTAGAGCTAAAATTAGATGTTTAAAGTGATTTTCAAGCTTCCAGGGGCCCTAAACACAAGATTTGAGAAATGGGTAAAAGTGAATGAAAATGGCCAATTTACTCACTCTGAGGCCTTAAAAAGTGTTTCTCCTCCACGGGAAGTGAATTAAATACCATTTGGAGGCCTTTATTGTTCAAGCGAAAACGCCTGATTTTTGATGAAAGAGATAATCACCCCCCCTTACGACATGCTTCTGAAACAAAAAAAATGGTTCATTTTCAAATGTTGCGTCTTTGAACTACAATTCACATTTGTACGTGGATGATCACTTTTAGAGATAAAATTAGATGTTTAAAGTGATTTACAAGCTTCCAGGGGCCCTAAACACAAGATATGAGGAATGGGTAAATATGAATGAAAATGGCCAATTTATTCACTCTGAGGCCTTAAAAAGTTTTTCTCCACTCCAGAAAGTGAATTAAATAACATTTGTAGGCCTTTATTGTTCAATCAAAAACGCCCGATTTTTGACGAAAGAGATAACCAGCCCCCCTTACGACATGCTTCAGAAACTAAAAAAATGGTCCGTTTTCAAATGTTGCCTCTTTGAACTACAATTCACATTTGTACGTGGAAAAGCACTTTTAAAGATCAAATGAGATGTTTAAAGTGATTTTCATGCTTCCAGGGGCCTTAAACACAAGATTTGAGGTATGGGTAAAAGTGAATGAAAATGGCCAATTTACTCTCTCTGAGGCCTTAAAAAGTGTTTCTCCTCCACGGGAAGTGAATTAAATAACATTTGTAGGCCTTTATTGTTCAAGCGAAAACGCCCGATTATTGACGAAAGAGATAACCACCCCCCCTTACGACATGCTTCAGAAACGAAAAAAATGGCCCGTTTTCAAATGTTGCGTCTTTGAATGACAATCCACATTTGTACGTGGATAATCACTTTTAGAGCTAAAATTAGATGTTTAAAGTGATTTTTAAGCCTCCAGGGGCCCTAAACACAAGATTTGAGAAATGGGTAAAAGTGAATGAAAATGGACAATTTACTCACTCTGAGGCCTTAAAAAGTGTTTCTCCTCCACGGGAAGTGAATTAAATACCATTTGGAGGCCTTTATTGTTCAAGCGAAAACGCCTGATTTTTGATGAAAGAGATAACCACCCCCCCTTACGACATGCTTCTGAAACTAAAAAAATGGTTCATTTTCAAATGTTGCGTCTTTGAACCACAATTAACATTGTACGTGGATAATCACTTTTAGAGATAAAATGAGATGTTTAAAGTGATTTTCAAGCTTCCAGGGGACCTAAACACGAGATTTGAGAAATGGGTAAACATGAATGAAAATGGCCAATTTACTCACTCTGCGGCCTTAAAAGTGTTTCTCCTCTACGGAAAGTGAATAAAATAACATTTGGATGCCTTTATTGTTCAATCAAAAACGGCCGTTTTTTGGTGAAAAAGATATCCACCCCCCCTTACGACATGCTTCAGAAACTAAAAAAAATGGTCTGGTTCATTTTCAAATGTTGCGTCTTTGAACTACAATTAACATTGTACGTGGATAATCACTTTTAGAGATAAAATGAGATGTTTAAAGTGATTTTCAAGCTTCCAGGGGCCCTAAACACAAGATTTGAGAAATGGGTAAACGTGAATGAAAATGGCCAATTTACTCACTCTGCGGCCTTAAAAGTATTTCTCCTCCACGGAAAGTGAATAAAATACCATTTGGATGCCTTTATTGTTCAATCCAAAACGCCCCTTTTTTGGTGAAAAAGATAACCACCCCCCCTTACGACATGCTTCAGAAACGAAAAAATTGGTCCATTTTCAAATATTGCCTCTTTGAACTACAATTCACATTTGTAAGTGGAAAAGCACTTTTAAAGATCAAATGAGATGTTTAAGTGATTTTCATGCTTCCAGGGGCCTTAAACACAAGATTTGAGGAATGGGTAAAAGTGAATGAAAATGGCCAATTTACTCACTCTGATGCCTTAAAAAGTGTTTCTCCTCCACGGGAAGTGAATTAAATAACATTTGTAGGCCTTTATTGTTCAAGCGAAAACACCCGATTATTGACGAAAGAGATAACCACCCCCCCTTACGACATGCTTCAGAAACGAAAAAAATGGTCCTTTTTCAAATGTTGCGTCTTTGAATGACAATCCACATTTGTATGTGGATAATCATTTTTAGAGCTAAAATTAGATGTTTAAAGTGATTTTCAAGCTTCCAGGGGCCCTAAACACAAGATTTGAGAAATGGGTAAAAGTGAATGAAAATGGCCAATTTACTCACTCTGAGGCGTTAAAAAGTGTTTCTCCTCCACGGGAAGTTAATTAAATACCATTTGGAGGCCTTTATTGTTCAAGCGAAAACACATGATTTTTGATGAAAGAGATAACCACCCCCCCTTACGACGTGCTTCTGAAACTAAAAAAATGGTTCATTTTCAAATGTTGCGTCTTTGAACCACAATTAACATTGTACGTGGATAATCACTTTTAGAGATAAAATGAGATGTTTAAAGTGATTTTCAAGCTTCCAGGGGCCCTAAACACGAGATTTGAGAAATGGGTAAACATGAATGAAAATGGCCAATTTACTCACTCTGCGGCCTTAAAAGTGTTTCTCCTCTACGGAAAGTGAATAAAATAACATTTGGATGCCTTTATTGTTCAATCAAAAACGCCCGTTTTTTGGTGAAAAAGATAACCACCCCCCCTTACGACATGCTTCAGAAACGAAAAAATTGGTCCATTTTCAAATGTTGCGTCTTTGAACTACAATTCACATTTTTACGTGGATGATCACTTTTAGAGATAAAATTAGATGTTTAAAGTGATTTACAAGCTTCCAGGGGCCCTAAACACAAGATATGAGGAATGGGTAAATATGAATGAAAATGGCCAATTTATTCACTCTGAGGCCTTAAAAAGTTTTTCTCCACCCCAGAAAGTGAATTAAATAACATTTGTAGGCCTTTATTGTTCAATCAAAAATGCCCGATTTTTGACGAAAGCGATAACCACCCCCCCCCTTACGACATGCTTCAGAAACTAAAAAAATGGTCTGTTTTCAAATGTTGCCTCTTTGAACTACAATTCACATTTGTAAGTGGGAAAGCACTTTTAAAGATCAAATGAGATGTTTAAGTGATTTTCATGCTTCCAGGGGCCTTAAACACAAGATTTGAGGAATGGGTAAAAGTGAATGAAAATGGCCAATTTACTCACTCTGAGGCCTTAAAAAGTGTTTCTCCTCCACGGGAGGTGAATTAAATAACATTTGTAGGCCTTTATTGTTCAAGCGAAAACGCCCGATTATTGACGAAAGAGATAACCACCCCCCTTACGACATGCTTCAGAAACGAAAAAAATGGTCCATTTTCAAATGTTGCGTCTTTGAACTACAATTCACATTTGTACGTGGATATTCACTTTTAGACATAAAATGAGATGTTTAAAGTGATTTTTAAGCTTCCAGGGGCCCTAAACACAAGATTTGAGGAATGGGTAAATGTGAATGAAAATGGCCAATTTATTCACTCTGCGGCCTTAAAAGTGTTTCTCCTCTACGGAAAGTGAATAAAATAACATTTGGATGCCTTTATTGTTCAATCAAAAACGCCCGTTTTTTGGTGAAAAAGATAACCACCCCCCCTTATGACATGCTTTAGAAACTAAAAAACAATGGTCTGGTTCATTTTCAAATGTTGCGCCTTTGAACTACAATTAACATTGTACGTGGATAATCACTTTTAGAGATAAAATGAGATGTTTAAAGTGATTTTCAAGCTTCCAGGGGCCCTAAACACGAGATTTGAGAAATGGGTAAACGTGAAGGAAAACGGCCAATTTACTCACTCTGCGGCCTTAAAAGTGTTTCTCCTCCACGGAAAGTGAATAGAATAACATTTGGATGCCTTTATTGTTCAATCAAAAACGCCCATTTTTTGGTGAAAAAGATAACCACCCCCCCTTACGACATGCTTCAGAAACGAAAAAATTGGTCCATTTTCAAATGTTGCGTCTTTGAACTACAATTCACATTTTTACGTGGATGATCACTTTTAGAGATAAAATTAGATGTTTAAAGTGATTTACAAGCTTCCAGGGGCCCTAAACACAAGATATGAGGAATGGGTAAATATGAATGAAAATGGCCAATTTATTCACTCTGAGGCCTTAAAAAGTTTTTCTCCAACCCAGAAAGTGAATTAAATAACATTTGTAGGCCTTTATTGTTCAATCAAAAACGCCCGATTTTTGACGAAAGCGATAACCACCCCCCCCTTACGACATGCTTCAGAAACTAAAAAAATGGTCCGTTTTCAAATGTTGCCTCTTTGAACTACAATTCACATTTGTAAGTGGGAAAGCACTTTTAAAGATCAAATGAGATGTTTAAGTGATTTTCATGCTTCCAGGGGCCTTAAACACAAGATTTGAGGAATGGGTAAAAGTGAATGAAAATTGCCAATTTACTCATTCTGAGGCCTTAAAAAGTGTTTCTCCTCCACGGGAAGTGAATTAAATAACATTTGTAGGCCTTTATTATTCAAGCGAAAACGCCCGATTATTGACGAAAGAGATAACCACCCCCCTTACGACATGCTTCAGAAACGAAAAAAATGGTCCATTTTCAAATGTTGCGTCTTTGAACTACAATTCACATTTGTACGTGGATATTCACTTTTAGACATAAAATGAGATGTTTAAAGTGATTTTTAAGCTTCCAGGGGCCCTAAACCCAAGATTTGAGGAATGGGTAAATGTGAATGAAAATGGCCAATTTATTCACTCTGAGGTCTTAAAAAGTTTTTCTCCACCCCAGAAAGTGAATTAAATAACATTTGTAGGCCTTTATTGTTCAATCAAAAACGACCGATTTTTGATGAAAGAGATAACCACCCCCCCTTACGACATACTTCAGAAACTAAAAAAAATGGTCTGTTTTCAAATGTTGCCTCTTTGAACTACAATTCACATTTGTACGTGGAAAATCACTTTTAAAGATCAAATGAGATGTTTAAAGTGATTTTCATGCTTCCAGGGGCCTTAAACACGAGATTTGAGGAACGGGTAAAAGTGAATAAAAATGGTCAATTTACTCACTCTGCGGCCTTAAAAAGTGTTTCTCCTACACGGGAAGTGAATTAAATAACATTTGTACACCTTTATTGTTCAAGCGAAAACGCCCGATTATTGACGAAAGAGATAACCACCCCCCCTTAAGACATGCATCAGAAACGAAAAAAATGGTCCGTTTTCAAATGTTGCATCTTTGAACGACAATCCACATTTGTACGTGGATAAACACTTTTAGAGATAAAATTAGATGTTTAAAGTGATTTTCAATCTTCCAGGGGCCCTAAACACAAGATTTGAGAAATGGGTAAAAGTGAATGAAAATGGCCAATTTACTCACTCTGAGGCCTTAAAAGGTGTTTCTCCTCCACGGGAAGTGAATTAAATAACATTTGGAGGCCTTTATTGTTCAAGCAAAAACGCCTGATTTTTGATGAAAGAGATAACCACCCCCCTTACGACATGCTTCTGAAACTAAAAAAATGGTTCATTTTCAAATGTTGCGTCTTTGAACTACAATTAACATTGTACGTGGATAATCACTTTTAGAGATAAAGTGAGATGTTTAAAGTGATTTTCAAGCTTCCAGGGGCCCTAAACACAAGATTTGAGAAATGGGTAAACGTGAATGAAAATGACCAATTTACTCACTCTGCGGCCTTAAAAAGTGTTTCTCCTCTACGGGAAGTGAATAAAATAACATTTGGAGGCCTTTATTGTTCAATCAAAAATGCCAGTTTTTCGGTGAAAGAGATAACCACTCCCCCTTACGACATGCTTCAGAAACGAAAAAAATGGTCCATTTTCAAATGTTGCGTCTTTGAACTACAATTCACATTTGTACATGGATATTCACTTTTAGAGACAAAATTAGATGTTTAAAGTGATTTTTAAGCTTCCAGGGTCCCTAAACACAAGATTTGAGGAATGGGTAAATGTGAATGAAAATGGGCAATGTATTCACTCTGAGGCCTTAAAAAGTGTTTCTCCTTCACGGGAAGTGAATTAAATAACATTTGGAGGCCTTTATTGTTCAATCAAAAACGCCCGATTATTGACGAAAGAGATAACCACCCCCCCTTACGACATGCTTCAGAAACTAAAAAAATGGTCCATTTTCAAATGTTGCCTCTTTGAACTACAATTCACATTTGTATGTGGAAAATCACTTTTAAAGATCAAATGAGATGTTTAAAGTGATTTTCATGCTTCCAGGGGCCTTAAACACAAGATTTGAGGAATGGGTAAAAGTGAATGAAAATGGCCAATTTACTCACTCTGAGGCCTTAAAAGGTGTTTCTCCTCCACGGGAAGTGAATTAAATAACATTTGGAGGCCTTTATTGTTCAAGCGAAAATGCCTGATTTTTGATGAAAGAGATCACCACCCCCCTTACGACATGCTTCTGAAACTAAAAAAATGGTTCATTTTCAAATGTTGCGTCTTTGAACTACAATTAACATTGTACGTGGATAATCACTTTTAGAGATAAAGTGAGATGTTTAAAGTGATTTTCAAGCTTCCAGGGGCCCTAAACACAAGATTTGAGAAATGGGTAAACGTGAATGAAAATGACCAATTTGCTCTCTCTGCGGCCTTAAAAAGTGTTTCTCCTCCACGGGAAGTGAATAAAATAGCATTTGGAGGCCTTTATTGTTCAATCAAAAATGCCAGTTTGTTGGTGAAAGAGATAACCACTCCCCCTTACGACATGCTTCAGAAACGAAAAAAATGGTCCATTTTCAAATGTTGCGTCTTTGACTACAATTCACATTTGTACGTGCATATTCACTTTTAGAGACAAAATTAGATGTTTAAAGTGATTTTTAAGCTTCCAGGGTCCCTAAACACAAGATTTGAGGAATGGGTAAATGTGAATGAAAATGGCCAATTTATTCACTCTGAGGCCTTAAAAAGTGTTTCTCCTTCACGGGAAGTGAATTAAATAACATTTGGAGGCCTTTATTGTTCAAGCGAAAACACCTGATTTTTGATGAAAGAGATAACCACCCCCCCCTTACGACATGCTTCTGAAACTAAAAAAATGGTTCATTTTCAAATGTTGCGTCTTTGAACTACAATTAACATTGTACGTGGATAATCACTTTTAGAGATAAAGTGAGATGTTTAAAGTGATTTTCAAGCTTCCAGGGGCCCTAAACACAAGATTTGAGAAATGGGTAAACGTGAATGAAAATGACCAATTTACTCACTCTGCGGCCTTAAAAAGTGTTTCTCCTCCACGGGAAGTGAATAAAATAACATTTGGAGGCCTTTATTGTTCAATCAAAAATGCCAGTTTTTTGGTGAAAGAGATAACCACTCCCCCTTACGACATGCTTCAGAAACGAAAAAAATGGTCCATTTTCAAATGTTGCGTCTTTGACTACAATTCACATTTGTACGTGGATATTCACTTTTAGAGACAAAATTAGATGTTTAAAGTGATTTTTAAGCTTCCAGGGTCCCTAAACACAAGATTTGAGGAATGGGTAAATGTGAATGAAAATGGGCAATTTATTCACTCTGAGGCCTTAAAAAGTGTTTCTCCTTCACGGGAAGTGAATTATATAACATTTGGAGGCCTTTATTGTTCAAGCGAAAACGCCTGATTTTTGATGAAAGAGATAACCACCCCCCCTTACGACATGCTTCAGAAACGAAAAAAATGGTCCGTTTTCAAATGTTGCATCTTTGAAAGACAATCCACATTTGTACGTGGATAAACACTTTTAGAGATAAAATTAGATGTTTAAAGTGATTTTCAAGCTTCCAGGGGCCCTAAACACAAGATTTGAGAAATGGGTAAAAGTGAATGAAAATGACCAATGTACTCACTCTGCGGCCTTAAAAAGTGTTTCTCCTCCACGGGAAGTGAGTAAAATAACATTTGGAAGCCTTTATTGTTCAATCAAAAATGCCAGTTTGTTGGTGAAAGAGATAACCACTCCCCCTTACGACATGCTTCAGAAACGAAAAAAATGGTCCATTTTCAAATGTTGCCTCTTTGAACTACAATTCACATTTGTATGTGGAAAATCACTTTTAAAGATCAAATCAGATGTTTAAAGTGATTTTCATGCTTCCAGGGGCCTTAAACACAAGATTTGAGGAATGGGTAAAAGTGAATGAAAATGGCCAATTTACTCACTCTGAGGCCTTAAAAGGTGTTTCTCCTCCAAGGGAAGTCAATTAAATAACATTTGGAGGCCTTTATTGTTCAAGCGAAAACGCCTGATTTTTGATGAAAGAGATATCCACCCCCCTTACGACATGCTTCTGAAACTAAAAAAATGGTTCATTTTCAAATGTTGCGTCTTTGAACTACAATTAACATTGTACGTGGATAATCACTTTTAGAGATAAAGTGAGATGTTTAAAGTGATTTTCAAGCTTCCAGGGGCCCTAAACACAAGATTTGAGAAATGAGTAAACGTGAATGAAAATGACCAATTTACTCACTCTGCGGCCTTAAAAAGTGTTTCTCCTCCACGGGAAGTGAATAAAATAACATTTGGAGGCCTTTATTGTTCAATCAAAAATGCCAGTTTGTTGGTGAAAGAGATAACCACTCCCCCTTACGACATGCTTCAGAAACGAAAAAAATGGTCCATTTTCAAATGTTGCGTCTTTGAACTACAATTCATATTTGTACGTGGATATTCACTTTTAGAGACAAAATTAGATGTTTAAAGTGATTTTTAAGCTTCCAGGGTCCCTAAACACAAGATTTGAGGAATGGGTAAATGTGAATGAAAATGGCCAATTTATTAACTCTGAGGCCTTAAAAAGTGTTTCTCCTTCACGGGAAGTGAATTAAATAACATTTGGAGGCCTTTATTGTTCAATCAAAAACGCCCGATTATTGACGAAAGAGATAACCACCCCCCCTTACGACATGCTTCAGAAACTAAAAAAATGGTCCATTTTCAAATGTTGCCTCTTTGAACTACAATTCACATTTGTATGTGGAAAATCACTTTTAAAGATCAAATGAGATGTTTAAAGTGATTTTCATGCTTCCAGGGGCCTTAAACACAAGATTTGAGAAATGGGTAAACGTGAATGAAAATGACCAATTTACTCACTCTGCGGCCTTAAAAAGTGTTTCTCCTCCACGGGAAGTGAATAAAATAACATTTGGAGGCCTTTATTGTTCAATCAAAAATGCCAGTTTTTGGTGAAAGAGATAACCACTCCCCCTTACGACATGCTTCAGAAACGAAAAAAATGGTCCATTTTCAAATGTTGCGTCTTTGACTACAATTCACATTTGTACGTGGATATTCACTTTTAGAGACAAAATTAGATGTTTAAAGTGATGTTTAGGCTTCCAGGGTCCATAAACACAAGATTTGAGGAATGGGTAAATGTGAATGAAAATGGCCAATTTATTCACTCTGAGGCCTTAAAAAGTGTTTCTCCTTCACGGGAAGTGAATTATATAACATTTGTAGGCCTTTATTGTTCAATCAAAAATGCCCGATTTTTGACGAAAGCGATAACCACCCCCCCCCTTACGACATGCTTCAGAAACTAAAAAAATGGTCTGTTTTCAAATGTTGCCTCTTTGAACTACAATTCACATTTGTAAGTGGGAAAGCACTTTTAAAGATCAAATGAGATGTTTAAGTGATTTTCATGCTTCCAGGGGCCTTAAACACAAGATTTGAGGAATGGGTAAAAGTGAATGAAAATGGCCAATTTACTCACTCTGAGGCCTTAAAAAGTGTTTCTCCTCCACGGGAGGTGAATTAAATAACATTTGTAGGCCTTTATTGTTCAAGCGAAAACGCCCGATTATTGACGAAAGAGATAACCACCCCCCTTACGACATGCTTCAGAAACGAAAAAAATGGTCCATTTTCAAATGTTGCGTCTTTGAACTACAATTCACATTTGTACGTGGATATTCACTTTTAGACATAAAATGAGATGTTTAAAGTGATTTTTAAGCTTCCAGGGGCCCTAAACACAAGATTTGAGGAATGGGTAAATGTGAATGAAAATGGCCAATTTATTCACTCTGCGGCCTTAAAAGTGTTTCTCCTCTACGGAAAGTGAATAAAATAACATTTGGATGCCTTTATTGTTCAATCAAAAACGCCCGTTTTTTGGTGAAAAAGATAACCACCCCCCCTTATGACATGCTTTAGAAACTAAAAAACAATGGTCTGGTTCATTTTCAAATGTTGCGCCTTTGAACTACAATTAACATTGTACGTGGATAATCACTTTTAGAGATAAAATGAGATGTTTAAAGTGATTTTCAAGCTTCCAGGGGCCCTAAACACGAGATTTGAGAAATGGGTAAACGTGAAGGAAAACGGCCAATTTACTCACTCTGCGGCCTTAAAAGTGTTTCTCCTCCACGGAAAGTGAATAGAATAACATTTGGATGCCTTTATTGTTCAATCAAAAACGCCCATTTTTTGGTGAAAAAGATAACCACCCCCCCTTACGACATGCTTCAGAAACGAAAAAATTGGTCCATTTTCAAATGTTGCGTCTTTGAACTACAATTCACATTTTTACGTGGATGATCACTTTTAGAGATAAAATTAGATGTTTAAAGTGATTTACAAGCTTCCAGGGGCCCTAAACACAAGATATGAGGAATGGGTAAATATGAATGAAAATGGCCAATTTATTCACTCTGAGGCCTTAAAAAGTTTTTCTCCAACCCAGAAAGTGAATTAAATAACATTTGTAGGCCTTTATTGTTCAATCAAAAACGCCCGATTTTTGACGAAAGCGATAACCACCCCCCCCTTACGACATGCTTCAGAAACTAAAAAAATGGTCCGTTTTCAAATGTTGCCTCTTTGAACTACAATTCACATTTGTAAGTGGGAAAGCACTTTTAAAGATCAAATGAGATGTTTAAGTGATTTTCATGCTTCCAGGGGCCTTAAACACAAGATTTGAGGAATGGGTAAAAGTGAATGAAAATTGCCAATTTACTCATTCTGAGGCCTTAAAAAGTGTTTCTCCTCCACGGGAAGTGAATTAAATAACATTTGTAGGCCTTTATTATTCAAGCGAAAACGCCCGATTATTGACGAAAGAGATAACCACCCCCCTTACGACATGCTTCAGAAACGAAAAAAATGGTCCATTTTCAAATGTTGCGTCTTTGAACTACAATTCACATTTGTACGTGGATATTCACTTTTAGACATAAAATGAGATGTTTAAAGTGATTTTTAAGCTTCCAGGGGCCCTAAACCCAAGATTTGAGGAATGGGTAAATGTGAATGAAAATGGCCAATTTATTCACTCTGAGGTCTTAAAAAGTTTTTCTCCACCCCAGAAAGTGAATTAAATAACATTTGTAGGCCTTTATTGTTCAATCAAAAACGACCGATTTTTGATGAAAGAGATAACCACCCCCCCTTACGACATACTTCAGAAACTAAAAAAAATGGTCTGTTTTCAAATGTTGCCTCTTTGAACTACAATTCACATTTGTACGTGGAAAATCACTTTTAAAGATCAAATGAGATGTTTAAAGTGATTTTCATGCTTCCAGGGGCCTTAAACACGAGATTTGAGGAACGGGTAAAAGTGAATAAAAATGGTCAATTTACTCACTCTGCGGCCTTAAAAAGTGTTTCTCCTACACGGGAAGTGAATTAAATAACATTTGTACACCTTTATTGTTCAAGCGAAAACGCCCGATTATTGACGAAAGAGATAACCACCCCCCCTTAAGACATGCATCAGAAACGAAAAAAATGGTCCGTTTTCAAATGTTGCATCTTTGAACGACAATCCACATTTGTACGTGGATAAACACTTTTAGAGATAAAATTAGATGTTTAAAGTGATTTTCAATCTTCCAGGGGCCCTAAACACAAGATTTGAGAAATGGGTAAAAGTGAATGAAAATGGCCAATTTACTCACTCTGAGGCCTTAAAAGGTGTTTCTCCTCCACGGGAAGTGAATTAAATAACATTTGGAGGCCTTTATTGTTCAAGCAAAAACGCCTGATTTTTGATGAAAGAGATAACCACCCCCCTTACGACATGCTTCTGAAACTAAAAAAATGGTTCATTTTCAAATGTTGCGTCTTTGAACTACAATTAACATTGTACGTGGATAATCACTTTTAGAGATAAAGTGAGATGTTTAAAGTGATTTTCAAGCTTCCAGGGGCCCTAAACACAAGATTTGAGAAATGGGTAAACGTGAATGAAAATGACCAATTTACTCACTCTGCGGCCTTAAAAAGTGTTTCTCCTCTACGGGAAGTGAATAAAATAACATTTGGAGGCCTTTATTGTTCAATCAAAAATGCCAGTTTTTCGGTGAAAGAGATAACCACTCCCCCTTACGACATGCTTCAGAAACGAAAAAAATGGTCCATTTTCAAATGTTGCGTCTTTGAACTACAATTCACATTTGTACATGGATATTCACTTTTAGAGACAAAATTAGATGTTTAAAGTGATTTTTAAGCTTCCAGGGTCCCTAAACACAAGATTTGAGGAATGGGTAAATGTGAATGAAAATGGGCAATGTATTCACTCTGAGGCCTTAAAAAGTGTTTCTCCTTCACGGGAAGTGAATTAAATAACATTTGGAGGCCTTTATTGTTCAATCAAAAACGCCCGATTATTGACGAAAGAGATAACCACCCCCCCTTACGACATGCTTCAGAAACTAAAAAAATGGTCCATTTTCAAATGTTGCCTCTTTGAACTACAATTCACATTTGTATGTGGAAAATCACTTTTAAAGATCAAATGAGATGTTTAAAGTGATTTTCATGCTTCCAGGGGCCTTAAACACAAGATTTGAGGAATGGGTAAAAGTGAATGAAAATGGCCAATTTACTCACTCTGAGGCCTTAAAAGGTGTTTCTCCTCCACGGGAAGTGAATTAAATAACATTTGGAGGCCTTTATTGTTCAAGCGAAAATGCCTGATTTTTGACGAAAGAGATCACCACCCCCCTTACGACATGCTTCTGAAACTAAAAAAATGGTTCATTTTCAAATGTTGCGTCTTTGAACTACAATTAACATTGTACGTGGATAATCACTTTTAGAGATAAAGTGAGATGTTTAAAGTGATTTTCAAGCTTCCAGGGGCCCTAAACACAAGATTTGAGAAATGGGTAAACGTGAATGAAAATGACCAATTTGCTCTCTCTGCGGCCTTAAAAAGTGTTTCTCCTCCACGGGAAGTGAATAAAATAGCATTTGGAGGCCTTTATTGTTCAATCAAAAATGCCAGTTTGTTGGTGAAAGAGATAACCACTCCCCCTTACGACATGCTTCAGAAACGAAAAAAATGGTCCATTTTCAAATGTTGCGTCTTTGACTACAATTCACATTTGTACGTGCATATTCACTTTTAGAGACAAAATTAGATGTTTAAAGTGATTTTTAAGCTTCCAGGGTCCCTAAACACAAGATTTGAGGAATGGGTAAATGTGAATGAAAATGGCCAATTTATTCACTCTGAGGCCTTAAAAAGTGTTTCTCCTTCACGGGAAGTGAATTAAATAACATTTGGAGGCCTTTATTGTTCAAGCGAAAACACCTGATTTTTGATGAAAGAGATAACCACCCCCCCCTTACGACATGCTTCTGAAACTAAAAAAATGGTTCATTTTCAAATGTTGCGTCTTTGAACTACAATTAACATTGTACGTGGATAATCACTTTTAGAGATAAAGTGAGATGTTTAAAGTGATTTTCAAGCTTCCAGGGGCCCTAAACACAAGATTTGAGAAATGGGTAAACGTGAATGAAAATGACCAATTTACTCACTCTGCGGCCTTAAAAAGTGTTTCTCCTCCACGGGAAGTGAATAAAATAACATTTGGAGGCCTTTATTGTTCAATCAAAAATGCCAGTTTTTTGGTGAAAGAGATAACCACTCCCCCTTACGACATGCTTCAGAAACGAAAAAAATGGTCCATTTTCAAATGTTGCGTCTTTGACTACAATTCACATTTGTACGTGGATATTCACTTTTAGAGACAAAATTAGATGTTTAAAGTGATTTTTAAGCTTCCAGGGTCCCTAAACACAAGATTTGAGGAATGGGTAAATGTGAATGAAAATGGGCAATTTATTCACTCTGAGGCCTTAAAAAGTGTTTCTCCTTCACGGGAAGTGAATTATATAACATTTGGAGGCCTTTATTGTTCAAGCGAAAACGCCTGATTTTTGATGAAAGAGATAACCACCCCCCCTTACGACATGCTTCAGAAACGAAAAAAATGGTCCGTTTTCAAATGTTGCATCTTTGAAAGACAATCCACATTTGTACGTGGATAAACACTTTTAGAGATAAAATTAGATGTTTAAAGTGATTTTCAAGCTTCCAGGGGCCCTAAACACAAGATTTGAGAAATGGGTAAAAGTGAATGAAAATGACCAATGTACTCACTCTGCGGCCTTAAAAAGTGTTTCTCCTCCACGGGAAGTGAGTAAAATAACATTTGGAAGCCTTTATTGTTCAATCAAAAATGCCAGTTTGTTGGTGAAAGAGATAACCACTCCCCCTTACGACATGCTTCAGAAACGAAAAAAATGGTCCATTTTCAAATGTTGCCTCTTTGAACTACAATTCACATTTGTATGTGGAAAATCACTTTTAAAGATCAAATCAGATGTTTAAAGTGATTTTCATGCTTCCAGGGGCCTTAAACACAAGATTTGAGGAATGGGTAAAAGTGAATGAAAATGGCCAATTTACTCACTCTGAGGCCTTAAAAGGTGTTTCTCCTCCAAGGGAAGTCAATTAAATAACATTTGGAGGCCTTTATTGTTCAAGCGAAAACGCCTGATTTTTGATGAAAGAGATATCCACCCCCCTTACGACATGCTTCTGAAACTAAAAAAATGGTTCATTTTCAAATGTTGCGTCTTTGAACTACAATTAACATTGTACGTGGATAATCACTTTTAGAGATAAAGTGAGATGTTTAAAGTGATTTTCAAGCTTCCAGGGGCCCTAAACACAAGATTTGAGAAATGAGTAAACGTGAATGAAAATGACCAATTTACTCACTCTGCGGCCTTAAAAAGTGTTTCTCCTCCACGGGAAGTGAATAAAATAACATTTGGAGGCCTTTATTGTTCAATCAAAAATGCCAGTTTGTTGGTGAAAGAGATAACCACTCCCCCTTACGACATGCTTCAGAAACGAAAAAAATGGTCCATTTTCAAATGTTGCGTCTTTGAACTACAATTCATATTTGTACGTGGATATTCACTTTTAGAGACAAAATTAGATGTTTAAAGTGATTTTTAAGCTTCCAGGGTCCCTAAACACAAGATTTGAGGAATGGGTAAATGTGAATGAAAATGGCCAATTTATTAACTCTGAGGCCTTAAAAAGTGTTTCTCCTTCACGGGAAGTGAATTAAATAACATTTGGAGGCCTTTATTGTTCAATCAAAAACGCCCGATTATTGACGAAAGAGATAACCACCCCCCCTTACGACATGCTTCAGAAACTAAAAAAATGGTCCATTTTCAAATGTTGCCTCTTTGAACTACAATTCACATTTGTATGTGGAAAATCACTTTTAAAGATCAAATGAGATGTTTAAAGTGATTTTCATGCTTCCAGGGGCCTTAAACACAAGATTTGAGAAATGGGTAAACGTGAATGAAAATGACCAATTTACTCACTCTGCGGCCTTAAAAAGTGTTTCTCCTCCACGGGAAGTGAATAAAATAACATTTGGAGGCCTTTATTGTTCAATCAAAAATGCCAGTTTTTGGTGAAAGAGATAACCACTCCCCCTTACGACATGCTTCAGAAACGAAAAAAATGGTCCATTTTCAAATGTTGCGTCTTTGACTACAATTCACATTTGTACGTGGATATTCACTTTTAGAGACAAAATTAGATGTTTAAAGTGATGTTTAGGCTTCCAGGGTCCATAAACACAAGATTTGAGGAATGGGTAAATGTGAATGAAAATGGCCAATTTATTCACTCTGAGGCCTTAAAAAGTGTTTCTCCTTCACGGGAAGTGAATTATATAACATTTGGAGGCCTTTATTGTTCAAGCGAAAACGCCTGATTTTTGATGAAAGAGATAACCACCCCCCCTTACGACATGCTTCAGAAACGAAAAAAATGGTCCGTTTTCAAATGTTGCGTCTTTGAATGACAATCCACATTTGTACGTGGATAATCACTTTTAGAGCTAAAATTAGATGTTTAAAGTGATTTTCAAGCTTCCAGGGGCCCTCAACACAAGATTTGAGAAATGGGTAAAAGTGAATGAAAATGGCCAATTTACTCACTCTGAGGCCTTAAAAAGTGTTTCTCCTCCACGGGAAGTGAATTAAATACCATTTGGAGGCCTTTATTGTTCAAGTGAAAACGCCTGATTTTTGATGAAAGAGATAACCACCCCCCCTTACGACATGCTTCTGAAACAAAAAAAATGGTTCATTTTCAAATGTTGCGTCTTTGAACTACAATTAACATTGTACGTGGATAATCACTTTTAGAGATAAAATGAGATGTTTAAAGTGATTTTCAAGCTTCCAGGGGCCCTAAACACGAGATTTGAGAAATGGGTAAAAATGAATGAAAATGGCCAATTTACTCACTCTGCGGCCTTTAAAAGTGTTTCTCCTCCACGGAAAGTGAATAAAATAACATTTGGATGCCTTTATTGTTCAATCAAAAACGCCCGTTTTTTGGTGAAAAAGATAACCACCCCCCCTTACAACATGCTTCAGAAACGAAAAAAATGGTCCATTTTCAAATGTTGCGTCTTTGAACTACAATTCACATTTGTACGTGGATGATCACTTTTAGAGATAAAATTAGATGTTTAAAGTGATTTACAAGCTTCCAGGGGCCCTAAACACAAGATATGAGGAATGGGTAAATATGAATGAAAATGGCCAATTTATTCACTCTGAGGCCTTAAAAAGTTTTTCTCCACTCCAGAAAGTGAATTAAATAACATTTGTAGGCCTTTATTGTTCAATCAAAAACGCCCGATTTTTGACGAAAGAGATAACCACCCCCCCTTACGACATGCTTCAGAAACTAAAAAAATGGTCCGTTTTCAAATGTTGCCTCTTTGAACTACAATTCACATTTGTACGTGGATAATCACTTTTAGAGATCAAATGAGATGTTTAAAGTGATTTTCATGCTTCCAGGGGCCTTAAACACAAGATTTGAGGAATGGGTAAAAGTGAATGAAAATGGCCAATTTACTCTCTCTGAGGCCTTAAAAAGTGTTTCTCCTCCACGGGAAGTGAATTAAATAACATTTGTAGGCCTTTATTGTTCAAGCGAAAACACCCGATTATTGACGAAAGAGATAACCACCCCCCCTTACGACATGCTTCAGAAACGAAAAAAATGGCCCGTTTTCAAATGTTGCGTCTTTGAATGACAATCCACATTTGTACGTGGATAATCACTTTTAGAGCTAAAATTAGATGTTTAAAGTGATTTTTAAGCCTCCAGGGGCCCTAAACACAAGATTTGAGAAATGGGTAAAAGTGAATGAAAATGGACAATTTACTCACTCTGAGGCCTTAAAAAGTGTTTCTCCTCCACGGGAAGTGAATTAAACAACATTTGGAGGCCTTTATTGTTCAAGCGAAAACGCCTGATTTTTGATGAAAGAGATAACCACCCCCCTTACGACATGCTTCTGAAACTAAAAAAATGGTTCATTTTCAAATGTTGCGTCTTTGAACTACAATTAACATTGTACGTGGATAATCACTTTTAGAGATAAAGTGAGATGTTTAAAGTGATTTTCAAGCTTCCAGGGGCCCTAAACACAAGATTTGAGAAATGGGTAAACGTGAATGAAAATGGCCAATTTACTCACTCTGCGGCCTTAAAAAGTGTTTCTCCTTTACGGGAAGTGAATAAAATACCATTTGTAGGCCTTTATTGTTCAATCAAAAACGGCCGTTTTTTGGTGAAAAAGATATCCACCCCCCCTTACGACATGCTTCAGAAACTAAAAAAAATGGTCTGGTTCATTTTCAAATGTTGCGTCTTTGAACTACAATTAACATTGTACGTGGATAATCACTTTTAGAGATAAAATGAGATGTTTAAAGTGATTTTCAAGCTTCCAGGGGCCCTAAACACAAGATTTGAGAAATGGGTAAACGTGAATGAAAATGGCCAATTTACTCACTCTGCGGCCTTAAAAGTATTTCTCCTCCACGGAAAGTGAATAAAATACCATTTGTAGGCCTTTATTGTTCAAGCGAAAACGCCCGATTATTGACGAAAGAGATAACCACCCCTCTTACGACATGCTTCAGAAACGAAAAAAATGGTCCATTTTCAAATGTTGCGTCTTTGAACTACAATTCACATTTGTACGTGGATATTCACTTTTAGAGACAAAATTAGATGTTTAAAGTGATTTTTAAGCTTCCAGGGTCCCTAAACACAAGATTTGAGGAATAGGTAAATGTGAATGAAAATGGCCAATTTATTCACTCTGATGCCTTAAAAAGTGTTTCTCCTCCACGGGAAGTGAATTAAAAAACATTTGTAGGCCTTTATTGTTCAAGCGAAAACACCCGATTATTGACGAAAGAGATAACCACCCCCCCTTACGACATGCTTCAGAAACGAAAAAAATGGTCCGTTTTCAAATGTTGCGTCTTTGAATGACAATCCACATTTGTACGTGGATAATCATTTTTAGAGCTAAAATTAGATGTTTAAAGTGATTTTCAAGCTTCCAGGGGCCCTAAACACAAGATTTGAGAAATGGGTAAAAGTGAATGAAAATGGCCAATTTACTCACTCTGAGGCGTTAAAAAGTGTTTCTCCTCCACGGGAAGTTAATTAAATACCATTTGGAGGCCTTTATTGTTCAAGCGAAAACACCTGATTTTTGATGAAAGAGATAACCACCCCCCCTTACGACGTGCTTCTGAAACTAAAAAAATGGTTCATTTTCAAATGTTGCGTCTTTGAACCACAATTAACATTGTACGTGGATAATCACTTTTAGAGATAAAATGAGATGTTTAACCCCTTCCCTGCTCATGACGGAACCGTTCCGTCATGAGCCACGATTGTCGTGTGCTCATGACGGAACGGTTCCGTCATGACAATCCTGCCGGCGGCCGCTCCGCCTGCGCGGCGCTGTTTCCCCGCCTGTGCGGGGCGACAACGCAAATGGGCGGAGTCATGACGGAACCGTTCCGTCATGAGCACAGCTCAACTGTGGCTCATGACGGAGCGGCTCCGTCATGAGCACAGGCCCGCCGCGCTGCCCCCCTGCCCCCCCCAGCGCTGCAGCGGAATGTCCGCAGCAGCGAAGGGGTTAAAGTGATTTTCAAGCTTCCAGGGGCCCTAAACACGAGATTTGAGAAATGGGTAAACATGAATGAAAATGGCCAATTTACTCACTCTGCAGCCTTAAAAGTGTTTCTCCTCTACGGAAAGTGAATAAAATAACATTTGGATGCCTTTATTGTTCAATCAAAAACGCCCGTTTTTTTGGTGAAAAAGATAACCACCCCCCCTTATGACATGCTTCAGAAACTAAAAAAAATGGTCTGGTTCATTTTCAAATGTTGCGCCTTTGAACTACAATTAACATTGTACGTGGATAATCACTTTTAGAGATAAAATGAGATGTTTAAAGTGATTTTCAAGCTTCCAGGGGCCCTAAACACGAGATTTGAGAAATGGGTAAACGTGAAGGAAAATGGCCAATTTACTCACTCTGCGGCCTTAAAAGTGTTTCTCCTCCACGGAAAGTGAATAGAATAACATTTGGATGCCTTTATTGTTCAATCAAAAACGCCCATTTTTTGGTGAAAAAGATAACCACCCCCCCTTACGACATGCTTCAGAAACGAAAAAATTGGTCCATTTTCAAATGTTGCGTCTTTGAACTACAATTCACATTTTTACGTGGATGATCACTTTTAGAGATAAAATTAGATGTTTAAAGTGATTTACAAGCTTCCAGGGGCCCTAAACACAAGATATGAGGAATGGGTAAATATGAATGAAAATGGCCAATTTATTCACTCTGAGCCCTTAAAAAGTTTTTCTCCACCCCAGAAAGTGAATTAAATAACATTTGTAGGCCTTTATTGTTCAATCAAAAATGCCCGATTTTTGACGAAAGCGATAACCACCCCCCCCTTACGACATGCTTCAGAAACTAAAAAAATGGTCCGTTTTCAAATGTTGCCTCTTTGAACTACAATTCACATTTGTAAGTGGGAAAGCACTTTTAAAGATCAAATGAGATGTTTAAGTGATTTTCATGCTTCCAGGGGCCTTAAACAAGATTTGAGGAATGGGTAAAAGTGAATGAAAATGGCCAATTTACTCACTCTGAGGCCTTAAAAAGTGTTTCTCCTCCACGGGAAGTGAATTAAATAACATTTGTAGGCCTTTATTGTTCAAGCGAAAACGCCCGATTATTGACGAAAGAGATAACCACCCCTCTTACGACATGCTTCAGAAACGAAAAAAATGGTCCATTTTCAAATGTTGCGTCTTTGAACTACAATTCACATTTGTACGTGGATATTCACTTTTAGACATAAAATGAGATGTTTAAAGTGATTTTTAAGCTTCCAGGGGCCCTAAACACAAGATTTGAAGAATGGGTAAATGTGAATGAAAATGGCCAATTTATTCACTCTGAGGTCTTAAAAAGTTTTTCTCCACCCCAGAAAGTGAATTAAATAACATTTGGAGGCCTTTATTGTTCAAGCGAAAACGCCTGATTTTTGATGAAAGAGATAACCACCCCCCCTTACGACATGCTTCTGAAACTAAAAAAATGGTTCATTTTCAAATGTTGCGTCTTTGAACTACAATTAACATTGTACGTGGATAATCACTTTTAGAGATAAAGTGAGATGTTTAAAGTGATTTTCAAGCTTCCAGGGGCCCTAAACACAAGATTTGAGAAATGGGTAAAAATGAATGAAAATGGCCAATTTACTCACTCTGAGGCCTTAAAAAGTGTTTCTCCTCAACGGGAAGTGAATTAAATAACATTTGTAGGCCTTTATTGTTCAAGCGAAAACGACCGATTATTGACGAAAGAGATAACCACCCCCCCTTACGACATGCTTCTGAAACAAAAAAAATGGCCCGTTTTCAAATGTTGCGTCTTTGAATGACAATCCACATTTGTACGTGGATAATCACTTTTAGAGCTAAAATTAGATGTTTAAAGTGATTTTCAAGCTTCCAGGGGCCCTAAACACAAGATTTGAGAAATGGGTAAAAGTGAATGAAAATGGCCAATTTACTCACTCTGAGGCGTTAAAAAGTGTTTCTCCTCCACGGGAAGTTAATTAAATACCATTTGGAGGCCTTTATTGTTCAAGCGAAAACACCTGATTTTTGATGAAAGAGATAACCACCCCCCCTTACGACGTGCTTCTGAAACTAAAAAAATGGTTCATTTTCAAATGTTGCGTCTTTGAACCACAATTAACATTGTACGTGGATAATCACTTTTAGAGATAAAATGAGATGTTTAACCCCTTCCCTGCTCATGACGGAACCGTTCCGTCATGAGCCACGATTGTCGTGTGCTCATGACGGAACGGTTCCGTCATGACAATCCTGCCGGCGGCCGCTCCGCCTGCGCGGCGCTGTTTCCCCGCCTGTGCGGGGCGACAACGCAAATGGGCGGAGTCATGACGGAACCGTTCCGTCATGAGCACAGCTCAACTGTGGCTCATGACGGAGCGGCTCCGTCATGAGCACAGGCCCGCCGCGCTGCCCCCCTGCCCCCCCCAGCGCTGCAGCGGAATGTCCGCAGCAGCGAAGGGGTTAAAGTGATTTTCAAGCTTCCAGGGGCCCTAAACACGAGATTTGAGAAATGGGTAAACATGAATGAAAATGGCCAATTTACTCACTCTGCAGCCTTAAAAGTGTTTCTCCTCTACGGAAAGTGAATAAAATAACATTTGGATGCCTTTATTGTTCAATCAAAAACGCCCGTTTTTTTGGTGAAAAAGATAACCACCCCCCCTTATGACATGCTTCAGAAACTAAAAAAAATGGTCTGGTTCATTTTCAAATGTTGCGCCTTTGAACTACAATTAACATTGTACGTGGATAATCACTTTTAGAGATAAAATGAGATGTTTAAAGTGATTTTCAAGCTTCCAGGGGCCCTAAACACGAGATTTGAGAAATGGGTAAACGTGAAGGAAAATGGCCAATTTACTCACTCTGCGGCCTTAAAAGTGTTTCTCCTCCACGGAAAGTGAATAGAATAACATTTGGATGCCTTTATTGTTCAATCAAAAACGCCCATTTTTTGGTGAAAAAGATAACCACCCCCCCTTACGACATGCTTCAGAAACGAAAAAATTGGTCCATTTTCAAATGTTGCGTCTTTGAACTACAATTCACATTTTTACGTGGATGATCACTTTTAGAGATAAAATTAGATGTTTAAAGTGATTTACAAGCTTCCAGGGGCCCTAAACACAAGATATGAGGAATGGGTAAATATGAATGAAAATGGCCAATTTATTCACTCTGAGCCCTTAAAAAGTTTTTCTCCACCCCAGAAAGTGAATTAAATAACATTTGTAGGCCTTTATTGTTCAATCAAAAATGCCCGATTTTTGACGAAAGCGATAACCACCCCCCCCTTACGACATGCTTCAGAAACTAAAAAAATGGTCCGTTTTCAAATGTTGCCTCTTTGAACTACAATTCACATTTGTAAGTGGGAAAGCACTTTTAAAGATCAAATGAGATGTTTAAGTGATTTTCATGCTTCCAGGGGCCTTAAACAAGATTTGAGGAATGGGTAAAAGTGAATGAAAATGGCCAATTTACTCACTCTGAGGCCTTAAAAAGTGTTTCTCCTCCACGGGAAGTGAATTAAATAACATTTGTAGGCCTTTATTGTTCAAGCGAAAACGCCCGATTATTGACGAAAGAGATAACCACCCCTCTTACGACATGCTTCAGAAACGAAAAAAATGGTCCATTTTCAAATGTTGCGTCTTTGAACTACAATTCACATTTGTACGTGGATATTCACTTTTAGACATAAAATGAGATGTTTAAAGTGATTTTTAAGCTTCCAGGGGCCCTAAACACAAGATTTGAAGAATGGGTAAATGTGAATGAAAATGGCCAATTTATTCACTCTGAGGTCTTAAAAAGTTTTTCTCCACCCCAGAAAGTGAATTAAATAACATTTGTAGGCCTTTATTGTTCAATCAAAAACGCCCGATTTTTGATGAAAGAGATAACCACCCCCCCTTACGACATGCTTCAGAAACTAAAAAAAATGGTCTGTTTTCAAATGTTGCCTCTTTGAACTACAATTCACATTTGTACGTGGAAAATCACTTTTAAAGATCAAATGAGATGTTTAAAGTGATTTTCATGCTTCCAGGGGCCTTAAACACGAGATTTGAGGAATGGGTAAAAGTGAATAAAAATGGCCAATTTACTCACTCTGCGGCCTTAAAAAGTGTTTCTCCTACACGGGAAGTGAATTAAATAACATTTGTACACCTTTATTGTTCAAGCGAAAACGCCCGATTATTGACGAAAGAGATAACCACCCCCCCTTAAGACATGCATCAGAAACGAAAAAAATGGTCCGTTTTCAAATGTTGCATCTTTGAACGACAATCCACATTTGTACGTGGATAAACACTTTTAGAGATAAAATTAGATGTTTAAAGTGATTTTCAATCTTCCAGGGGCCCTAAACACAAGATTTGAGAAATGGGTAAAAGTGAATGAAAATGGCCAATTTACTCACTCTGAGGCCTTAAAAGGTGTTTCTCCTCCACGGGAAGTGAATTAAATAACATTTGGAGGCCTTTATTGTTCAAGCAAAAACGCCTGATTTTTGATGAAAGAGATAACCACCCCCCTTACGACATGCTTCTGAAACTAAAAAAATGGTTCATTTTCAAATGTTGCGTCTTTGAACTACAATTCACATTTGTACATGGATATTCACTTTTAGAGACAAAATTAGATGTTTAAAGTGATTTTTAAGCTTCCAGGGTCCCTAAACACAAGATTTGAGGAATGGGTAAATGTGAATGAAAATGGGCAATGTATTCACTCTGAGGCCTTAAAAAGTGTTTCTCCTTCACGGGAAGTGAATTAAATAACATTTGGAGGCCTTTATTGTTCAATCAAAAACGCCCGATTATTGACGAAAGAGATAACCACCCCCCCTTACGACATGCTTCAGAAACTAAAAAAATGGTCCATTTTCAAATGTTGCCTCTTTGAACTACAATTCACATTTGTATGTGGAAAATCACTTTTAAAGATCAAATGAGATGTTTAAAGTGATTTTCATGCTTCCAGGGGCCTTAAACACAAGATTTGAGGAATGGGTAAAAGTGAATGAAAATGGCCAATTTACTCACTCTGAGGCCTTAAAAGGTGTTTCTCCTCCACGGGAAGTGAATTAAATAACATTTGGCGGCCTTTATTGTTCAAGCGAAAATGCCTGATTTTTGATGAAAGAGATCACCACCCCCCTTACGACATGCTTCTGAAACTAAAAAAATGGTTCATTTTCAAATGTTGCGTCTTTAAACTACAATTAACATTGTACGTGGATAATCACTTTTAGAGATAAAGTGAGATGTTTAAAGTGATTTTCAAGCTTCCAGGGGCCCTAAACACAAGATTTGAGAAATGGGTAAACGTGAATGAAAATGACCAATTTGCTCACTCTGCGGCCTTAAAAAGTGTTTCTCCTCCACGGGAAGTGAATAAAATAGCATTTGGAGGCCTTTATTGTTCAATCAAAAATGCCAGTTTTTTGGTGAAAGAGATAACCACTCCCCCTTACGACATGCTTCAGAAACGAAAAAAATGGTCCATTTTCAAATGTTGCGTCTTTGACTACAATTCACATTTGTACGTGCATATTCACTTTTAGAGACAAAATTAGATGTTTAAAGTGATTTTTAAGCTTCCAGGGTCCCTAAACACAAGATTTGAGGAATGGGTAAATGTGAATGAAAATGGCCAATTTATTCACTCTGAGGCCTTAAAAAGTGTTTCTCCTTCACGGGAAGTGAATTAAATAACATTTGGAGGCCTTTATTGTTCAAGCGAAAACACCTGATTTTTGATGAAAGAGATAACCACCCCCCCTTACGACATGCTTCTGAAACTAAAAAAATGGTTCATTTTCAAATGTTGCGTCTTTGAACTACAATTAACATTGTACGTGGATAATCACTTTTAGAGATAAAGTGAGATGTTTAAAGTGATTTTCAAGCTTCCAGGGCCCCTAAACACAAGATTTGAGAAATGGGTAAACGTGAATGAAAATGACCAATTTAATCACTCTGCGGCCTTAAAAAGTGTTTCTCCTCCACGGGAAGTGAATAAAATAACATTTGGAGGCCTTTATTGTTCAATCAAAAATGCCAGTTTTTTGGTGAAAGAGATAACCACCCCCCCTTACGACATGCTTCAGAAATGAAAAAAATGGTCCATTTTCAAATGTTGCGTCTTTGAACTATAATTCACATTTGTACGTGGATATTCACTTTTAGAGATAAAATTAGATGTTTAAAGTGATTTTTAAGCTTCCAGGGGCCCTAAACACAAGATTTGAGGAATGGGTAAATGTGAATGAAAATGGCCAATTTACTCACTCTGAGGCCTTAAAAAGTTTTTCTCCACCCAAGAAAGTGAATTAAATAACATTTGTAGGCCTTTATTGTTCAAGCGAAAACGCCTGATTTTTGATGAAAGAGATAACCACCCCCCCTTACGACATGCTTCTGAAACTAAAAAAATGGTTCATTTTCAAATGTTGCGTCTTTGAACCACAATTAACATTGTACGTGGATAACCACTTTTAGAGATAAAATGAGATGTTTAAAGTGATTTTCAAGCTTCCAGGGGCCCTAAACACGAGATTTGAGAAATGGGTAAACGTGAATGAAAATGGCCAATTTACTCACTCTGCTGCCTTAAAAAGTGTTTCTCCTCCACGGAAAGTGAATAAAATAACATTTAGATGCCTTTATTGTTCAATCAAAAACGCGAGTTTTTTGGTGAAAAAGATAACCACCCCCCTTACGACATGCTTCAGAAACGAAAAAAATGGTCCATTTTCAAATGTTGCGTCTTTGAACTACAATTCACATTTGTACGTGGATAATCACTTTTAGAGATAAAATTAGATGTTTAAAGTGATTTACAAGCTTCCAGGGGCCCTAAACACAAGATATGAGGAATGGGTAAATATGAATGAAAATGGCCAATTTATTCACTCTGAGGCCTTAAAAAGTTTTTCTCCACTCCAGAAAGTGAATTAAATATCATTTGTAGACCATTATTGTTCAATCAAAAACGCCCGATTTTTGACAAAAGAGATAACCACCCCCCCTTACGACATGCTTCAGAAACGAAAAAAATGGTTCATTTTCAAATGTTGCATCTTTGAACAACAATCCACATTTGTACGTGGATAAACACTTTTAGAGATAAAATTAGATGTTTAAAGTGATTTTCAAGCTTCCAGGGGCCCTAAACACGAGATTTGAGAAATGGGTAAACGTGAATGAAAATGGCCAATTTACTCACTCTGCGGCCTTAAAAAGTGTTTCTCCTCCACGGAAAGTGAATAAAATAACATTTGGATGCCTTTATTGTTCAATCAAAAACGCCCGTTTTTTGGTGAAAAAGATAACCACCCCCCCCTTACGACATGCTTCAGAAACGAAAAAAATGGTCCATTTTCAAATGTTGGGTCTTTGAACTACAATTCACATTTGTACGTGCATATTCACTTTTAAAGATAAAATTAGATGTTTAAAGTGATTTTTAAGCTTCCAGGGGCCCTAAACACAAGATTTGAGGAATGGGTAAATGTGAATGAAAATGGCCAATTTATTCACTCTGAGGCCTTAAAAAGTTTTTCTCCACCCCAGAAAGTGAATTAAATAACATTTGTAGGCCTTTATTGTTCAATCAAAAACGCCCGATTTTTGATGAAAGAGATAACCACCCCCCCTTACGACATGCTTCAGAAACTAAAAAAAATGGTCTGTTTTCAAATGTTGCCTCTTTGAACTACAATTCACAATTGTACGTGGAAAATCACTTTTAAAGATAAAATGAGATGTTTAAAGTGATTTTCATGCTTCCAGGGACCTTAAACACGAGATTTGAGGAATGGGTAAAAGTGAATGAAAATGGCCAATTTACTCACTCTGCGGCCTTAAAAAGTGTTTCTCCTCCACGGGAAGTGAATTAAATACCATTTGTAGACCTTTATTGTTCAAGCAAAAACGCCCGATTATTGACGAAAGAGATAACCACCCCCCCTTAAGACATGCTTCAGAAACGAAAAAAATGGTCCGTTTTCAAATGTTGCATCTTTGAAAGACAATCCACATTTGTACGTGGATAAACACTTTTAGAGATAAAATTAGATGTTTAAAGTGATTTTCAAGCTTCCAGGGGCCCTAAACACAAGATTTGAGAAATGGGTAAAAGTGAATGAAAATGGCCAATTTACTCACTCTGAGGCCTTAAAAAGTGTTTCTCCTCAACGGGAAGTGAATTAAATAACATTTGTAGGCCTTTATTGTTCAAGCGAAAACGCCCGATTATTGACGAAAGAGACAACCACCCCCCCTTACGACATGCTTCAGAAACTAAAAAAATAGTCCATTTTCAAATGTTTCCTCTTTGAACTACAATTCACATTTGTATGTGGAAAATCACTTTTAAAGATCAAATCAGATGTTTAAAGTGATTTTCATGCTTCCAGGGGCCTTAAACACAAGATTTGAGGAATGGGTAAAAGTGAATGAAAATGGCCAATTTACTCACTCTGAGGCCTTAAAAGGTGTTTCTCCTCCACGGGAAGTGAATTAAATTACATTTGGAGGCCTTTATTGTTCAAGCGAAAACGCCTGATTTTTGATGAAAGAGATAACCACCCCCCTTACGACATGCTTCTGAAACTAAAAAAATGGTTCATTTTCAAATGTTGCTTCTTTGAACTGCAATTAACATTGTACGTGGATAATCACTTTTAGAGATAAAGTGAGATGTTTAAAGTGATTTTCAAGCTTCCAGGGGCCCTAAACACAAGATTTGAGAAATGGGTAAACGTGAATGAAAATGACCAATTTACTCACTCTGCGGCCTTAAAAAGTGTTTCTCCTCCAAGGGAAGTGAATAAAATTACATTTGGAGGCCTTTATTGTTTAATCAAAAATGCCAGTTTTTTGGTGAAAGAGATAACCACTCCCCCTTACGACATGCTTCAGAAACGAAAAAAATGGTCCATTTTCAAATGTTGCGTCTTTGACTACAATTCACATTTGTACGTGGATATTCACTTTTAGAGACAAAATTAGATGTTTAAAGTGATTTTTAAGCTTCCAGGGTCCCTAAACACAAGATTTGAGGAATGGGTAAATGTGAATGAAAATGGCCAATTTATTCACTCTGAGGCCTTAAAAAGTGTTTCTCCTTCACGGGAAGTGAATTATATAACATTTGGAGGCCTTTATTGTTCAAGCGAAAACGCCTGATTTTTGATGAAAGAGATAACCACCCCCCCTTACGACATGCTTCAGAAACGAAAAAAATGGTCCGTTTTCAAATGTTGCATCTTTGAAAGACAATCCACATTTGGACGTGGATAAACACTTTTAGAGATAAAATTAGATGTTTAAAGTGATTTTCAAGCTTCCAGGGGCCCTAAACACAAGATTTGAGAAATGGGTAAAAGTGAATGAAAATGACCAATGTACTCACTCTGCGGCCTTAAAAAGTGTTTCTCCTCCACGGGAAGTGAGTAAAATAACATTTGGAAGCCTTTATTGTTCAATCAAAAATGCCAGTTTGTTGGTGAAAGAGATAACCACTCCCCCTTACGACATGCTTCAGAAACGAAAAAAATGGTCCATTTTCAAATGTTGCCTCTTTGAACTACAATTCACATTTGTATGTGGAAAATCACTTTTAAAGATCAAATCAGATGTTTAAAGTGATTTTCATGCTTCCAGGGGCCTTAAACACAAGATTTGAGGAATGGGTAAAAGTGAATGAAAATGGCCAATTTACTCACTCTGAGGCCTTAAAAGGTGTTTCTCCTCCAAGGGAAGTCAATTAAATAACATTTGGAGGCCTTTATTGTTCAAGCGAAAACGCCTGATTTTTGATGAAAGAGATATCCACCCCCCTTACGACATGCTTCTGAAACTAAAAAAATGGTTCATTTTCAAATGTTGCGTCTTTGAACTACAATTAACATTGTACGTGGATAATCACTTTTAGAGATAAAGTGAGATGTTTAAAGTGATTTTCAAGCTTCCAGGGGCCCTAAACACAAGATTTGAGAAATGAGTAAACGTGAATGAAAATGACCAATTTACTCACTCTGCGGCCTTAAAAAGTGTTTCTCCTCCACGGGAAGTGAATAAAATAACATTTGGAGGCCTTTATTGTTCAATCAAAAATGCCAGTTTGTTGGTGAAAGAGATAACCACTCCCCCTTACGACATGCTTCAGAAACGAAAAAAATGGTCCATTTTCAAATGTTGCGTCTTTGAACTACAATTCACATTTGTACGTGGATATTCACTTTTAGAGACAAAATTAGATGTTTAAAGTGATTTTTAAGCTTCCAGGGTCCCTAAACACAAGATTTGAGGAATGGGTAAATGTGAATGAAAATGGCCAATTTATTAACTCTGAGGCCTTAAAAAGTGTTTCTCCTTCACGGGAAGTGAATTAAATAACATTTGGAGGCCTTTATTGTTCAATCAAAAACGCCCGATTATTGACGAAAGAGATAACCACCCCCCCTTACGACATGCTTCAGAAACTAAAAAAATGGTCCATTTTCAAATGTTGCCTCTTTGAACTACAATTCACATTTGTATGTGGAAAATTACTTTTAAAGATCAAATGAGATGTTTAAAGTGATTTTCATGCTTCCAGGGGCCTTAAGCACAAGATTTGAGAAATGGGTAAACGTGAATGAAAATGACCAATTTACTCACTCTGCGGCCTTAAAAAGTGTTTCTCCTCCACGGGAAGTGAATAAAATAACATTTGGAGGCCTTTATTGTTCAATCAAAAATGCCAGTTTTTGGTGAAAGAGATAACCACTCCCCCTTACGACATGCTTCAGAAACGAAAAAAATGGTCCATTTTCAAATGTTGCGTCTTTGACTACAATTCACATTTGTACGTGGATATTCACTTTTAGAGACAAAATTAGATGTTTAAAGTGATGTTTAGGCTTCCAGGGTCCATAAACACAAGATTTGAGGAATGGGTAAATGTGAATGAAAATGGCCAATTTATTCACTCTGAGGCCTTAAAAAGTGTTTCTCCTTCACGGGAAGTGAATTATATAACATTTGGAGGCCTTTATTGTTCAAGCGAAAACGCCTGATTTTTGATGAAAGAGATAACCACCCCCCCTTACGACATGCTTCAGAAACGAAAAAAATGGTCCGTTTTCAAATGTTGCGTCTTTGAATGACAATCCACATTTGTACGTGGATAATCACTTTTAGAGCTAAAATTAGATGTTTAAAGTGATTTTCAAGCTTCCAGGGGCCCTCAACACAAGATTTGAGAAATGGGTAAAAGTGAATGAAAATGGCCAATTTACTCACTCTGAGGCCTTAAAAAGTGTTTCTCCTCCACGGGAAGTGAATTAAATACCATTTGGAGGCCTTTATTGTTCAAGTGAAAACGCCTGATTTTTGATGAAAGAGATAACCACCCCCCCTTACGACATGCTTCTGAAACAAAAAAAATGGTTCATTTTCAAATGTTGCGTCTTTGAACTACAATTAACATTGTACGTGGATAATCACTTTTAGAGATAAAATGAGATGTTTAAAGTGATTTTCAAGCTTCCAGGGGCCCTAAACACGAGATTTGAGAAATGGGTAAAAATGAATGAAAATGGCCAATTTACTCACTCTGCGGCCTTAAAAAGTGTTTCTCCTCCACGGAAAGTGAATAAAATAACATTTGGATGCCTTTATTGTTCAATCAAAAACGCCCGTTTTTTGGTGAAAAAGATAACCACCCCCCCTTACAACATGCTTCAGAAACGAAAAAAATGGTCCATTTTCAAATGTTGCGTCTTTGAACTACAATTCACATTTGTACGTGGATGATCACTTTTAGAGATAAAATTAGATGTTTAAAGTGATTTACAAGCTTCCAGGGGCCCTAAACACAAGATATGAGGAATGGGTAAATATGAATGAAAATGGCCAATTTATTCACTCTGAGGCCTTAAAAAGTTTTTCTCCACTCCAGAAAGTGAATTAAATAACATTTGTAGGCCTTTATTGTTCAATCAAAAACGCCCGATTTTTGACGAAAGAGATAACCACCCCCCCTTACGACATGCTTCAGAAACTAAAAAAATGGTCCGTTTTCAAATGTTGCCTCTTTGAACTACAATTCACATTTGTACGTGGAAAAGCACTTTTAAAGATCAAATGAGATGTTTAAAGTGATTTTCATGCTTCCAGGGGCCTTAAACACAAGATTTGAGGAATGGGTAAAAGTGAATGAAAATGGCCAATTTACTCTCTCTGAGGCCTTAAAAAGTGTTTCTCCTCCACGGGAAGTGAATTAAATAACATTTGTAGGCCTTTATTGTTCAAGCGAAAACACCCGATTATTGACGAAAGAGATAACCACCCCCCCTTACGACATGCTTCAGAAACGAAAAAAATGGCCCGTTTTCAAATGTTGCGTCTTTGAATGACAATCCACATTTGTACGTGGATAATCACTTTTAGAGCTAAAATTAGATGTTTAAAGTGATTTTTAAGCCTCCAGGGGCCCTAAACACAAGATTTGAGAAATGGGTAAAAGTGAATGAAAATGGACAATTTACTCACTCTGAGGCCTTAAAAAGTGTTTCTCCTCCACGGGAAGTGAATTAAACAACATTTGGAGGCCTTTATTGTTCAAGCGAAAACGCCTGATTTTTGATGAAAGAGATAACCACCCCCCTTACGACATGCTTCTGAAACTAAAAAAATGGTTCATTTTCAAATGTTGCGTCTTTGAACTACAATTAACATTGTACGTGGATAATCACTTTTAGAGATAAAGTGAGATGTTTAAAGTGATTTTCAAGCTTCCAGGGGCCCTAAACACAAGATTTGAGAAATGGGTAAACGTGAATGAAAATGGCCAATTTACTCACTCTGCGGCCTTAAAAAGTGTTTCTCCTTTACGGGAAGTGAATAAAATACCATTTGTAGGCCTTTATTGTTCAATCAAAAACGGCCGTTTTTTGGTGAAAAAGATATCCACCCCCCCTTACGACATGCTTCAGAAACTAAAAAAAATGGTCTGGTTCATTTTCAAATGTTGCGTCTTTGAACTACAATTAACATTGTACGTGGATAATCACTTTTAGAGATAAAATGAGATGTTTAAAGTGATTTTCAAGCTTCCAGGGGCCCTAAACACAAGATTTGAGAAATGGGTAAACGTGAATGAAAATGGCCAATTTACTCACTCTGCGGCCTTAAAAGTATTTCTCCTCCACGGAAAGTGAATAAAATACCATTTGGATGCCTTTATTGTTCAATCCAAAACGCCCCTTTTTTGGTGAAAAAGATAACCACCCCCCCTTACGACATGCTTCAGAAACGAAAAAATTGGTCCATTTTCAAATATTGCCTCTTTGAACTACAATTCACATTTGTAAGTGGAAAAGCACTTTTAAAGATCAAATGAGATGTTTAAGTGATTTTCATGCTTCCAGGGGCCTTAAACACAAGATTTGAGGAATGGGTAAAAGTGAATGAAAATGGCCAATTTACTCACTCTGATGCCTTAAAAAGTGTTTCTCCTCCACGGGAAGTGAATTAAAAAACATTTGTAGGCCTTTATTGTTCAAGCGAAAACACCCGATTATTGACGAAAGAGATAACCACCCCCCCTTACGACATGCTTCAGAAACGAAAAAAATGGTCCGTTTTCAAATGTTGCGTCTTTGAATGACAATCCACATTTGTACGTGGATAATCATTTTTAGAGCTAAAATTAGATGTTTAAAGTGATTTTCAAGCTTCCAGGGGCCCTAAACACAAGATTTGAGAAATGGGTAAAAGTGAATGAAAATGGCCAATTTACTCACTCTGAGGCGTTAAAAAGTGTTTCTCCTCCACGGGAAGTTAATTAAATACCATTTGGAGGCCTTTATTGTTCAAGCGAAAACACCTGATTTTTGATGAAAGAGATAACCACCCCCCCTTACGACGTGCTTCTGAAACTAAAAAAATGGTTCATTTTCAAATGTTGCGTCTTTGAACCACAATTAACATTGTACGTGGATAATCACTTTTAGAGATAAAATGAGATGTTTAAAGTGATTTTCATGCTTCCAGGGGCCTTAAACACAAGATTTGAGGAATGGGTAAAAGTGAATGAAAATGGCCAATTTACTCACTCTGCGGCCTTAAAAAGTGTTTCTCCTCCACGGGAAGTGAATTAAATACTATTTGGAGGCCTTTATTGTTCAAGCGAAAACGCCCGATTATTGACGAAAGAGATAACCACCCCCCCTTTACGACATGCTTCAAAAACGAAAAAAATGGTCCGTTTTCAAATGTTGCATCTTTGAACGACAATCCACATTTGTACGTGGATAAACACTTTTAGAGATCAAATGAGATGTTTAAGTGATTTTCATGCTTCCAGGGGCCTTAAACACAAGATTTGAGAAATGGGTAAACATGAATGAAAATGGCCAATTTACTCACTCTGCGGCCTTAAAAGTGTTTCTCCTCTACGGAAAGTGAATAAAATAACATTTGGATGCCTTTATTGTTCAATCAAAAACGCCCGTTTTTTTGGTGAAAAAGATAACCACCCCCCCTTATGACATGCTTCAGAAACTAAAAAAAATGGTCTGGTTCATTTTCAAATGTTGCGCCTTTGAACTACAATTAACATTGTACGTGGATAATCACTTTTAGAGATAAAATGAGATGTTTAAAGTGATTTTCAAGCTTCCAGGGGCCCTAAACACGAGATTTGAGAAATGGGTAAACGTGAAGGAAAATGGCCAATTTACTCACTCTGCGGCCTTAAAAGTGTTTCTCCTCCACGGAAAGTGAATAGAATAACATTTGGATGCCTTTATTGTTCAATCAAAAACGCCCATTTTTTGGTGAAAAAGATAACCACCCCCCCTTACGACATGCTTCAGAAACGAAAAAATTGGTCCATTTTCAAATGTTGCGTCTTTGAACTACAATTCACATTTTTACGTGGATGATCACTTTTAGAGATAAAAGTAGATGTTTAAAGTGATTTACAAGCTTCCAGGGGCCCTAAACACAAGATATGAGGAATGGGTAAATATGAATGAAAATGGCCAATTTATTCACTCTGAGGCCTTAAAAAGTTTTTCTCCACCCCAGAAAGTGAATTAAATAACATTTGTAGGCCTTTATTGTTCAATCAAAAATGCCCGATTTTTGACGAAAGCGATAACCACCCCCCCCTTACGACATGCTTCAGAAACTAAAAAAATGGTCCGTTTTCAAATGTTGCCTCTTTGAACTACAATTCACATTTGTAAGTGGGAAAGCACTTTTAAAGATCAAATGAGATGTTTAAGTGATTTTCATGCTTCCAGGGGCCTTAAACACAAGATTTGAGGAATGGGTAAAAGTGAATGAAAATGGCCAATTTACTCACTCTGAGGCCTTAAAAAGTGTTTCTCCTCCACGGGAAGTGAATTAAATAACATTTGTAGGCCTTTATTGTTCAAGCGAAAACGCCCGATTATTGACGAAAGAGATAACCACCCCCCCTTACGACATGCTTCAGAAACTAAAAAAATGGTCCATTTTCAAATGTTGCCTCTTTGAACTACAATTCACATTTGTATGTGGAAAATCACTTTTAAAGATCAAATGAGATGTTTAAAGTGATTTTCATGCTTCCAGGGGCCTTAAACACAAGATTTGAGGAATGGGTAAAAGTGAATGAAAATGGCCAATTTACTCACTCTGAGGCCTTAAAAGGTGTTTCTCCTCCACGGGAAGTGAATTAAATAACATTTGGAGGCCTTTATTGTTCAAGCGAAAATGCCTGATTTTTGATGAAAGAGATCACCACCCCCCTTACGACATGCTTCTAAAACTAAAAAAATGGTTCATTTTCAAATGTTGCGTCTTTAAACTACAATTAACATTGTACGTGGATAATCACTTTTAGAGATAAAGTGAGATGTTTAAAGTGATTTTCAAGCTTCCAGGGGCCCTAAACACAAGATTTGAGAAATGGGTAAACGTGAATGAAAATGACCAATGTGCTCACTCTGCGGCCTTAAAAAGTGTTTCTCCTCCACGGGAAGTGAATAAAATAGCATTTGGAGGCCTTTATTGTTCAATCAAAAATGCCAGTTTTTTGGTGAAAGAGATAACCACTCCCCCTTACAACATGCTTCAGAAACGAAAAAAATGGTCCATTTTCAAATGTTGCGTCTTTGACTACAATTCACATTTGTACGTGCATATTCACTTTTAGAGACAAAATTAGATGTTTAAAGTGATTTTTAAGCTTCCAGGGTCCCTAAACACAAGATTTGAGGAATGGGTAAATGTGAATGAAAATGGCCAATTTATTCACTCTGAGGCCTTAAAAAGTGTTTCTCCTTCACGGGAAGTGAATTAAATAACATTTGGAGGCCTTTATTGTTCAAGCGAAAACACCTGATTTTTGATGAAAGAGATAACCACCCCCCCTTACGACATGCTTCTGAAACTAAAAAAATGGTTCATTTTCAAATGTTGCGTCTTTGAACTACAATTAACATTGTACGTGGATAATCACTTTTAGAGATAAAGTGAGATGTTTAAAGTGATTTTCAAGCTTCCAGGTCCCCTAAACACAAGATTTGAGAAATGGGTAAACGTGAATGAAAATGACCAATTTAATCACTCTGCGGCCTTAAAAAGTGTTTCTCCTCCACGGGAAGTGAATAAAATAACATTTGGAGGCCTTTATTGTTCAATCAAAAATGCCAGTTTTTTGGTGAAAGAGATAACCACCCCCCCTTACGACATGCTTCAGAAACGAAAAAAATGGTCCATTTTCAAATGTTGCGTCTTTGAACTATAATTCACATTTGTACGTGGATATTCACTTTTAGAGATAAAATTAGATGTTTAAAGTGATTTTTAAGCTTCCAGGGGCCCTAAACACAAGATTTGAGGAATGGGTAAATGTGAATGAAAATGGCCAATTTACTCACTCTGAGGCCTTAAAAAGTTTTTCTCCACCCAAGAAAGTGAATTAAATAACATTTGTAGGCCTTTATTGTTCAAGCGAAAACGCCTGATTTTTGATGAAAGAGATAACCACCCCCCCTTACGACATGCTTCTGAAACTAAAAAAATGGTTCATTTTCAAATGTTGCGTCTTTGAACCACAATTAACATTGTACGTGGATAACCACTTTTAGAGATAAAATGAGATGTTTAAAGTGATTTTCAAGCTTCCAGGGGCCCTAAACACGAGATTTGAGAAATGGGTAAACGTGAATGAAAATGGCCAATTTACTCACTCTGCTGCCTTAAAAAGTGTTTCTCCTCCACGGAAAGTGAATAAAATAACATTTAGATGCCTTTATTGTTCAATCAAAAACGCGAGTTTTTTGGTGAAAAAGATAACCACCCCCCTTACGACATGCTTCAGAAACGAAAAAAATGGTCCATTTTCAAATGTTGCGTCTTTGAACTACAATTCACATTTGTACGTGGATAATCACTTTTAGAGATAAAATTAGATGTTTAAAGTGATTTACAAGCTTCCAGGGGCCCTAAACACAAGATATGAGGAATGGGTAAATATGAATGAAAATGGCCAATTTATTCACTCTGAGGCCTTAAAAAGTTTTTCTCCACTTCAGAAAGTGAATTAAATATCATTTGTAGACCATTATTGTTCAAGCGAAAACGCCTGATTTTTGAGGAAAGAGATAACCACCCCCCCTTACGACATGCTTCTGAAACAAAAAAAATGGTTCATTTTCAAATGTTGCGTCTTTGAACTACAATTAACATTGTACGTGGATAATCACTTTTAGAGATAAAATGAGATGTTTAAAGTGATTTTCAAGCTTCCAGGGGCCCTAAACACGAGATTTGAGAAATGGGTAAACGTGAATGAAAATGGCCAATTTACTCACTCTGCGGCCTTAAAAAGTGTTTCTCCTCCACGGAAAGTGAATAAAATAACATTTGGATGCCTTTATTGTTCAATCAAAAACGCCCGTTTTTTGGTGAAAAAGATAACCACCCCCCCTTACGACATGCTTCAGAAACGAAAAAAATGGTCCATTTTCAAATGTTGGGTCTTTGAACTACAATACACATTTGTACGTGCAAATTCACTTTTAAAGATAAAATTAGATGTTTAAAGTGATTTACAAGCTTCCAGGGTCCCTAAACACAAGATATGAGGAATGGGTAAATGTGAATGAAAATGGCCAATGTATTCACTCTGAGGCCTTAAAAAGGGTTTCTCCTTCACGGGAAGTGAATTAAATAACATTTGGAGGCCTTTATTGTTCAAGCGAAAACACCTGATTTTTGATGAAAGAGATAACCACCCCCCCTTACGACATGCTTCTGAAACTAAAAAAATGGTTCATTTTCAAATGTTGCGTCTTTGAATGACAATCCACATTTGTACGTGGATAATCACTTTTAGAGCTAAAGTGAGATGTTTAAAGTGATTTTCAAGCTTCCAGGGGCCCTAAACACAAGATTTGAGAAATGGGTAAACGTGAATGAAAATGGCCAATTTACTCACTCTGCGGCCTTAAAAAGTGTTTCTCCTCCACGGGAAGTGAATAAAATAACATTTGGAGGCCTTTATTGTTCAATCAAAAATGCCAGTTTTTTGTGAAAGAGATAACCACCCCCCCTTACGACATGCTTCAGAAACGAAAAAAATGGTCTATTTTCAAATGTTGCGTCTTTGAACTACAATTCACATTTGTACGTGGATATTCACTTTTAGAGATAAAATTAGATGTTTAAAGTGATTTTTAAGCTTCCAGGGGCCCTAAACACAAGATTTGAGGAATGGGTAAATGTGAATGAAAATGGCCAATTTATTCACTCTGAGGCCTTAAAAAGTTTTTCTCCACCCCAGAAAGTGAATTAAATAACATTTGTAGGCCTTTATTGTTCAATCAAAAACGCCCGATTTTTGATGAAAGAGATAACCACCCCCCCTTACGACATGCTTCAGAAACTAAAAAAAATGGTCTGTTTTCAAATGTTGCCTCTTTGAACTACAATTCACAATTGTACGTGGAAAATCACTTTTAAAGATAAAATGAGATGTTTAAAGTGATTTTCATGCTTCCAGGGACCTTAAACACGAGATTTGAGGAATGGGTAAAAGTGAATGAAAATGGCCAATTTACTCACTCTGCGGCCTTAAAAAGTGTTTCTCCTCCACGGGAAGTGAATTAAATACCATTTGTAGACCTTTATTGTTCAAGCAAAAACGCCCGATTATTGACGAAAGAGATAACCACCCCCCCCTTAAGACATGCTTCAGAAACGAAAAAAATGGTCCGTTTTCAAATGTTGCATCTTTGAAAGACAATCCACATTTGTACGTGGATAAACACTTTTAGAGATAAAATTAGATGTTTAAAGTGATTTTCAAGCTTCCAGGGGCCCTAAACACAAGATTTGAGAAATGGGTAAAAGTGAATGAAAATGGCCAATTTACTCACTCTGAGGCCTTAAAAAGTGTTTCTCCTCAACGGGAAGTGAATTAAATAACATTTGTAGGCCTTTATTGTTCAAGCGAAAACGCCCGATTATTGACGAAAGAGACAACCACCCCCCCTTACGACATGCTTCAGAAACTAAAAAAATAGTCCATTTTCAAATGTTTCCTCTTTGAACTACAATTCACATTTGTATGTGGAAAATCACTTTTAAAGATCAAATCAGATGTTTAAAGTGATTTTCATGCTTCCAGGGGCCTTAAACACAAGATTTGAGGAATGGGTAAAAGTGAATGAAAATGGCCAATTTACTCACTCTGAGGCCTTAAAAGGTGTTTCTCCTCCACGGGAAGTGAATTAAATTACATTTGGAGGCCTTTATTGTTCAAGCGAAAACGCCTGATTTTTGATGAAAGAGATAACCACCCCCCTTACGACATGCTTCTGAAACTAAAAAAATGGTTCATTTTCAAATGTTGCTTCTTTGAACTGCAATTAACATTGTACGTGGATAATCACTTTTAGAGATAAAGTGAGATGTTTAAAGTGATTTTCAAGCTTCCAGGGGCCCTAAACACAAGATTTGAGAAATGGGTAAACGTGAATGAAAATGACCAATTTACTCACTCTGCGGCCTTAAAAAGTGTTTCTCCTCCAAGGGAAGTGAATAAAATTACATTTGGAGGCCTTTATTGTTTAATCAAAAATGCCAGTTTTTTGGTGAAAGAGATAACCACTCCCCCTTACGACATGCTTCAGAAACGAAAAAAATGGTCCATTTTCAAATGTTGCGTCTTTGACTACAATTCACATTTGTACGTGGATATTCACTTTTAGAGACAAAATTAGATGTTTAAAGTGATTTTTAAGCTTCCAGGGTCCTTAAACACAAGATTTGAGGAATGGGTAAATGTGAATGAAAATGGCCAATTTATTCACTCTGAGGCCTTAAAAGGTGTTTCTCCTTCACGGGAAGTGAATTATATAACATTTGGAGGCCTTTATTGTTCAAGCGAAAACGCCTGATTTTTGATGAAAGAGATAACCACCCCCCCTTACGACATGCTTCAGAAACGAAAAAAATGGTCCGTTTTCAAATGTTGCATCTTTGAAAGACAATCCACATTTGTACGTGGATAAACACTTTTAGAGATAAAATTAGATGTTTAAAGTGATTTTCAAGCTTCCAGGGGCCCTAAACACAAGATTTGAGAAATGGGTAAAAGTGAATGAAAATGACCAATGTACTCACTCTGCAGCCTTAAAAAGTGTTTCTCCTCCACGGGAAGTGAGTAAAATAACATTTGGAAGCCTTTATTGTTCAATCAAAAATGCCAGTTTGTTGGTGAAAGAGATAACCACTCCCCCTTACGACATGCTTCAGAAACGAAAAAAATGGTCCATTTTCAAATGTTGCCTCTTTGAACTACAATTCACATTTGTATGTGGAAAATCACTTTTAAAGATCAAATCAGATGTTTAAAGTGATTTTCATGCTTCCAGGGGCCTTAAACACAAGATTTGAGGAATGGGTAAAAGTGAATGAAAATGGCCAATTTACTCACTCTGAGGCCTTAAAAGGTGTTTCTCCTCCAAGGGAAGTCAATTAAATAACATTTGGAGGCCTTTATTGTTCAAGCGAAAACGCCTGATTTTTGATGAAAGAGATATCCACCCCCCTTACGACATGCTTCTGAAACTCAAAAAATGGTTCATTTTCAAATGTTGCGTCTTTGAACTACAATTAACATTGTACGTGGATAATCACTTTTAGAGATAAAGTGAGATGTTTAAAGTGATTTTCAAGCTTCCAGGGGCCCTAAACACAAGATTTGAGAAATGAGTAAACGTGAATGAAAATGACCAATTTACTCACTCTGCGGCCTTAAAAAGTGTTTCTCCTCCACGGGAAGTGAATAAAATAACATTTGGAGGCCTTTATTGTTCAATCAAAAATGCCAGTTTGTTGGTGAAAGAGATAACCACTCCCCCTTACGACATGCTTCAGAAACGAAAAAAATGGTCCATTTTCAAATGTTGCGTCTTTGAACTACAATTCACATTTGTACGTGGATATTCACTTTTAGAGACAAAATTAGATGTTTAAAGTGATTTTTAAGCTTCCAGGGTCCCTAAACACAAGATTTGAGGAATGGGTAAATGTGAATGAAAATGGCCAATTTATTAACTCTGAGGCCTTAAAAAGTGTTTCTCCTTCACGGGAAGTGAATTAAATAACATTTGGAGGCCTTTATTGTTCAATCAAAAACGCCCGATTATTGACGAAAGAGATAACCACCCCCCCTTACGACATGCTTCAGAAACTAAAAAAATGGTCCATTTTCAAATGTTGCCTCTTTGAACTACAATTCACATTTGTATGTGGAAAATCACTTTTAAAGATCAAATGAGATGTTTAAAGTGATTTTCATGCTTCCAGGGGCCTTAAACACAAGATTTGAGAAATGGGTAAACGTGAATGAAAATGACCAATTTACTCACTCTGCGGCCTTAAAAAGTGTTTCTCCTCCACGGGAAGTGAATAAAATAACATTTGGAGGCCTTTATTGTTCAATCAAAAATGCCAGTTTTTGGTGAAAGAGATAACCACTCCCCCTTACGACATGCTTCAGAAACGAAAAAAATGGTCCATTTTCAAATGTTGCGTCTTTGACTACAATTCACATTTGTACGTGGATATTCACTTTTAGAGACAAAATTAGATGTTTAAAGTGATGTTTAGGCTTCCAGGGTCCATAAACACAAGATTTGAGGAATGGGTAAATGTGAATGAAAATGGCCAATTTATTCACTCTGAGGCCTTAAAAAGTGTTTCTCCTTCACGGGAAGTGAATTATATAACATTTGGAGGCCTTTATTGTTCAAGCGAAAACGCATGATTTTTGATGAAAGAGATAACCACCCCCCCTTACGACATGCTTCAGAAATGAAAAAAATGGTCCGTTTTCAAATGTTGCGTCTTTGAATGACAATCCACATTTGTACGTGGATAATCACTTTTAGAGCTAAAATTAGATGTTTAAAGTGATTTTCAAGCTTCCAGGGGCCCTCAACACAAGATTTGAGAAATGGGTAAAAGTGAATGAAAATGGCCAATTTACTCACTCTGAGGCCTTAAAAAGTGTTTCTCCTCCACGGGAAGTGAATTAAATACCATTTGGAGGCCTTTATTGTTCAAGTGAAAACGCCTGATTTTTGATGAAAGAGATAACCACCCCCCCTTACGACATGCTTCTGAAACAAAAAAAATGGTTCATTTTCAAATGTTGCGTCTTTGAACTACAATTAACATTGTACGTGGATAATCACTTTTAGAGATAAAATGAGATGTTTAAAGTGATTTTCAAGCTTCCAGGGGCCCTAAACACGAGATTTGAGAAATGGGTAAAAATGAATGAAAATGGCCAATTTACTCACTCTGCGGCCTTAAAAAGTGTTTCTCCTCCACGGAAAGTGAATAAAATAACATTTGGATGCCTTTATTGTTCAATCAAAAACGCCCGTTTTTTGGTGAAAAAGATAACCACCCCCCCTTACAACATGCTTCAGAAACGAAAAAAATGGTCCATTTTTAAATGTTGCGTCTTTGAACTACAATTCACATTTGTACGTGGATATTCACTTTTAGAGACAAAATTAGATGTTTAAAGTGATTTTTAAGCTTCCAGGGTCCCTAAACACAAGATTTGAGGAATGGGTAAATGTGAATGAAAATGGCCAATTTATTAACTCTGAGGCCTTAAAAAGTGTTTCTCCTTCACGGGAAGTGAATTAAATAACATTTGGAGGCCTTTATTGTTCAATCAAAAACGCCCGATTATTGACGAAAGAGATAACCACCCCCCCTTACGACATGCTTCAGAAACTAAAAAAATGGTCCATTTTCAAATGTTGCCTCTTTGAACTACAATTCACATTTGTATGTGGAAAATCACTTTTAAAGATCAAATGAGATGTTTAAAGTGATTTTCATGCTTCCAGGGGCCTTAAACACAAGATTTGAGAAATGGGTAAACGTGAATGAAAATGACCAATTTACTCACTCTGCGGCCTTAAAAAGTGTTTCTCCTCCACGGGAAGTGAATAAAATAACATTTGGAGGCCTTTATTGTTCAATCAAAAATGCCAGTTTTTGGTGAAAGAGATAACCACTCCCCCTTACGACATGCTTCAGAAACGAAAAAAATGGTCCATTTTCAAATGTTGCGTCTTTGACTACAATTCACATTTGTACGTGGATATTCACTTTTAGAGACAAAATTAGATGTTTAAAGTGATGTTTAGGCTTCCAGGGTCCATAAACACAAGATTTGAGGAATGGGTAAATGTGAATGAAAATGGCCAATTTATTCACTCTGAGGCCTTAAAAAGTGTTTCTCCTTCACGGGAAGTGAATTATATAACATTTGGAGGCCTTTATTGTTCAAGCGAAAACGCCTGATTTTTGATGAAAGAGATAACCACCCCCCCTTACGACATGCTTCAGAAACGAAAAAAATGGTCCGTTTTCAAATGTTGCGTCTTTGAATGACAATCCACATTTGTACGTGGATAATCACTTTTAGAGCTAAAATTAGATGTTTAAAGTGATTTTCAAGCTTCCAGGGGCCCTCAACACAAGATTTGAGAAATGGGTAAAAGTGAATGAAAATGGCCAATTTACTCACTCTGAGGCCTTAAAAAGTGTTTCTCCTCCACGGGAAGTGAATTAAATACCATTTGGAGGCCTTTATTGTTCAAGCGAAAACGCCTGATTTTTGATGAAAGAGATAACCACCCCCCCTTACGACATGCTTCTGAAACAAAAAAAATGGTTCATTTTCAAATGTTGCGTCTTTGAACTACAATTAACATTGTACGTGGATAATCACTTTTAGAGATAAAATGAGATGTTTAAAGTGATTTTCAAGCTTCCAGGGGCCCTAAACACGAGATTTGAGAAATGGGTAAACGTGAATGAAAATGGCCAATTTACTCACTCTGCGGCCTTAAAAAGTGTTTCTCCTCCACGGAAAGTGAATAAAATAACATTTGGATGCCTTTATTGTTCAATCAAAAACGCCCGTTTTTTGGTGAAAAAGATAACCACCCCCCCCTTACGACATGCTTCAGAAACGAAAAAAATGGTCCATTTTCAAATGTTGGGTCTTTGAACTACAATTCACATTTGTACGTGCATATTCACTTTTAAAGATAAAATTAGATGTTTAAAGTGATTTACAAGCTTCCAGGGTCCCTAAACACAAGATATGAGGAATGGGTAAATGTGAATGAAAATGGCCAATGTATTCATTCTGAGGCCTTAAAAAGTGTTTCTCCTTCACGGGAAGTGAATTAAATAACATTTGGAGGCCTTTATTGTTCAAGCGAAAACACCTGATTTTTGATGAAAGAGATAACCACCCCCCCTTACGACATGCTTCTGAAACTAAAAAAATGGTTCATTTTCAAATGTTGCGTCTTTGAACTACAATTAACATTGTACGTGGATAATCACTTTTAGAGATAAAGTGAGATGTTTAAAGTGATTTTCAAGCTTCCAGGGGCCCTAAACACAAGATTTGAGAAATGGGTAAACGTGAATGAAAATGACCAATGTACTCACTCTGCGGCCTTAAAAAATGTTTCTCCTCCACGGGAAGTGAGTAAAATAACATTTGGAAGCCTTTATTGTTCAATCAAAAATGCCAGTTTGTTGGTGAAAGAGATAACCACTCCCCCTTACGACATGCTTCAGAAACGAAAAAAATGGTCCATTTTCAAATGTTGCCTCTTTGAACTACAATTCACATTTGTATGTGGAAAATCACTTTTAAAGATCAAATCAGATGTTTAAAGTGATTTTCATGCTTCCAGGGGCCTTAAACACAAGATTTGAGGAATGGGTAAAAGTGAATGAAAATGGCCAATTTACTCACTCTGAGGCCTTAAAAGGTGTTTCTCCTCCAAGGGAAGTCAATTAAATAACATTTGGAGGCCTTTATTGTTCAAGCGAAAACGCCTGATTTTTGATGAAAGAGATATCCACCCCCCTTACGACATGCTTCTGAAACTAAAAAAATGGTTCATTTTCAAATGTTGCGTCTTTGAACTACAATTAACATTGTACGTGGATAATCACTTTTAGAGATAAAGTGAGATGTTTAAAGTGATTTTCAAGCTTCCAGGGGCCCTAAACACAAGATTTGAGAAATGAGTAAACGTGAATGAAAATGACCAATTTACTCACTCTGCGGCCTTAAAAAGTGTTTCTCCTCCACGGGAAGTGAATAAAATAACATTTGGAGGCCTTTATTGTTCAATCAAAAATGCCAGTTTGTTGGTGAAAGAGATAACCACTCCCCCTTACGACATGCTTCAGAAACGAAAAAAATGGTCCATTTTCAAATGTTGCGTCTTTGAACTACAATTCACATTTGTACGTGGATATTCACTTTTAGAGACAAAATTAGATGTTTAAAGTGATTTTTAAGCTTCCAGGGTCCCTAAACACAAGATTTGAGGAATGGGTAAATGTGAATGAAAATGGCCAATTTATTAACTCTGAGGCCTTAAAAAGTGTTTCTCCTTCACGGGAAGTGAATTAAATAACATTTGGAGGCCTTTATTGTTCAATCAAAAACGCCCGATTATTGACGAAAGAGATAACCACCCCCCCTTACGACATGCTTCAGAAACTAAAAAAATGGTCCATTTTCAAATGTTGCCTCTTTGAACTACAATTCACATTTGTATGTGGAAAATCACTTTTAAAGATCAAATGAGATGTTTAAAGTGATTTTCATGCTTCCAGGGGCCTTAAACACAAGATTTGAGAAATGGGTAAACGTGAATGAAAATGACCAATTTACTCACTCTGCGGCCTTAAAAAGTGTTTCTCCTCCACGGGAAGTGAATAAAATAACATTTGGAGGCCTTTATTGTTCAATCAAAAATGCCAGTTTTTGGTGAAAGAGATAACCACTCCCCCTTACGACATGCTTCAGAAACGAAAAAAATGGTCCATTTTCAAATGTTGAGTCTTTGACTACAATTCACATTTGTACGTGGATATTCACTTTTAGAGACAAAATTAGATGTTTAAAGTGATGTTTAGGCTTCCAGGGTCCATAAACACAAGATTTGAGGAATGGGTAAATGTGAATGAAAATGGCCAATTTATTCACTCTGAGGCCTTAAAAAGTGTTTCTCCTTCACGGGAAGTGAATTATATAACATTTGGAGGCCTTTATTGTTCAAGCGAAAACGCCTGATTTTTGATGAAAGAGATAACCACCCCCCCCTTACGACATGCTTCAGAAACGAAAAAAATGGTCCGTTTTCACATGTTGCGTCTTTGAATGACAATCCACATTTGTACGTGGATAATCACTTTTAGAGCTAAAATTAGATGTTTAAAGTGATTTTCAAGCTTCCAGGGGCCCTCAACACAAGATTTGAGAAATGGGTAAAAGTGAATGAAAATGGCCAATTTACTCACTCTGAGGCCTTAAAAAGTGTTTCTCCTCCACGGGAAGTGAATTAAATACCATTTGGAGGCCTTTATTGTTCAAGTGAAAACGCCTGATTTTTGATGAAAGAGATAACCACCCCCCCTTACGACATGCTTCTGAAACAAAAAAAATGGTTCATTTTCAAATGTTGCGTCTTTGAACTACAATTAACATTGTACGTGGATAATCACTTTTAGAGATAAAATGAGATGTTTAAAGTGATTTTCAAGCTTCCAGGGGCCCTAAACACGAGATTTGAGAAATGGGTAAAAATGAATGAAAATGGCCAATTTACTCACTCTGCGGCCTTAAAAAGTGTTTCTCCTCCACGGAAAGTGAATAAAATAACATTTGGATGCCTTTATTGTTCAATCAAAAACGCCCGTTTTTTGGTGAAAAAGATAACCACCCCCCCTTACAACATGCTTCAGAAACGAAAAAAATGGTCCATTTTCAAATGTTGCGTCTTTGAACTACAATTCACATTTGTACGTGGATATTCACTTTTAGAGACAAAATTAGATGTTTAAAGTGATTTTTAAGCTTCCAGGGTCCCTAAACACAAGATTTGAGGAATGGGTAAATGTGAATGAAAATGGCCAATTTATTAACTCTGAGGCCTTAAAAAGTGTTTCTCCTTCACGGGAAGTGAATTAAATAACATTTGGAGGCCTTTATTGTTCAATCAAAAACGCCCGATTATTGACGAAAGAGATAACCACCCCCCCTTACGACATGCTTCAGAAACTAAAAAAATGGTCCATTTTCAAATGTTGCCTCTTTGAACTACAATTCACATTTGTATGTGGAAAATCACTTTTAAAGATCAAATGAGATGTTTAAAGTGATTTTCATGCTTCCAGGGGCCTTAAACACAAGATTTGAGAAATGGGTAAACGTGAATGAAAATGACCAATTTACTCACTCTGCGGCCTTAAAAAGTGTTTCTCCTCCACGGGAAGTGAATAAAATAACATTTGGAGGCCTTTATTGTTCAATCAAAAATGCCAGTTTTTGGTGAAAGAGATAACCACTCCCCCTTACGACATGCTTCAGAAACGAAAAAAATGGTCCATTTTCAAATGTTGCGTCTTTGACTACAATTCACATTTGTACGTGGATATTCACTTTTAGAGACAAAATTAGATGTTTAAAGTGATGTTTAGGCTTCCAGGGTCCATAAACACAAGATTTGAGGAATGGGTAAATGTGAATGAAAATGGCCAATTTATTCACTCTGAGGCCTTAAAAAGTGTTTCTCCTTCACGGGAAGTGAATTATATAACATTTGGAGGCCTTTATTGTTCAAGCGAAAACGCATGATTTTTGATGAAAGAGATAACCACCCCCCCTTACGACATGCTTCAGAAATGAAAAAAATGGTCCGTTTTCAAATGTTGCGTCTTTGAATGACAATCCACATTTGTACGTGGATAATCACTTTTAGAGCTAAAATTAGATGTTTAAAGTGATTTTCAAGCTTCCAGGGGCCCTCAACACAAGATTTGAGAAATGGGTAAAAGTGAATGAAAATGGCCAATTTACTCACTCTGAGGCCTTAAAAAGTGTTTCTCCTCCACGGGAAGTGAATTAAATACCATTTGGAGGCCTTTATTGTTCAAGTGAAAACGCCTGATTTTTGATGAAAGAGATAACCACCCCCCCTTACGACATGCTTCTGAAACAAAAAAAATGGTTCATTTTCAAATGTTGCGTCTTTGAACTACAATTAACATTGTACGTGGATAATCACTTTTAGAGATAAAATGAGATGTTTAAAGTGATTTTCAAGCTTCCAGGGGCCCTAAACACGAGATTTGAGAAATGGGTAAAAATGAATGAAAATGGCCAATTTACTCACTCTGCGGCCTTAAAAAGTGTTTCTCCTCCACGGAAAGTGAATAAAATAACATTTGGATGCCTTTATTGTTCAATCAAAAACGCCCGTTTTTTGGTGAAAAAGATAACCACCCCCCCTTACAACATGCTTCAGAAACGAAAAAAATGGTCCATTTTTAAATGTTGCGTCTTTGAACTACAATTCACATTTGTACGTGGATATTCACTTTTAGAGACAAAATTAGATGTTTAAAGTGATTTTTAAGCTTCCAGGGTCCCTAAACACAAGATTTGAGGAATGGGTAAATGTGAATGAAAATGGCCAATTTATTAACTCTGAGGCCTTAAAAAGTGTTTCTCCTTCACGGGAAGTGAATTAAATAACATTTGGAGGCCTTTATTGTTCAATCAAAAACGCCCGATTATTGACGAAAGAGATAACCACCCCCCCTTACGACATGCTTCAGAAACTAAAAAAATGGTCCATTTTCAAATGTTGCCTCTTTGAACTACAATTCACATTTGTATGTGGAAAATCACTTTTAAAGATCAAATGAGATGTTTAAAGTGATTTTCATGCTTCCAGGGGCCTTAAACACAAGATTTGAGAAATGGGTAAACGTGAATGAAAATGACCAATTTACTCACTCTGCGGCCTTAAAAAGTGTTTCTCCTCCACGGGAAGTGAATAAAATAACATTTGGAGGCCTTTATTGTTCAATCAAAAATGCCAGTTTTTGGTGAAAGAGATAACCACTCCCCCTTACGACATGCTTCAGAAACGAAAAAAATGGTCCATTTTCAAATGTTGCGTCTTTGACTACAATTCACATTTGTACGTGGATATTCACTTTTAGAGACAAAATTAGATGTTTAAAGTGATGTTTAGGCTTCCAGGGTCCATAAACACAAGATTTGAGGAATGGGTAAATGTGAATGAAAATGGCCAATTTATTCACTCTGAGGCCTTAAAAAGTGTTTCTCCTTCACGGGAAGTGAATTATATAACATTTGGAGGCCTTTATTGTTCAAGCGAAAACGCCTGATTTTTGATGAAAGAGATAACCACCCCCCCTTACGACATGCTTCAGAAACGAAAAAAATGGTCCGTTTTCAAATGTTGCGTCTTTGAATGACAATCCACATTTGTACGTGGATAATCACTTTTAGAGCTAAAATTAGATGTTTAAAGTGATTTTCAAGCTTCCAGGGGCCCTCAACACAAGATTTGAGAAATGGGTAAAAGTGAATGAAAATGGCCAATTTACTCACTCTGAGGCCTTAAAAAGTGTTTCTCCTCCACGGGAAGTGAATTAAATACCATTTGGAGGCCTTTATTGTTCAAGCGAAAACGCCTGATTTTTGATGAAAGAGATAACCACCCCCCCTTACGACATGCTTCTGAAACAAAAAAAATGGTTCATTTTCAAATGTTGCGTCTTTGAACTACAATTAACATTGTACGTGGATAATCACTTTTAGAGATAAAATGAGATGTTTAAAGTGATTTTCAAGCTTCCAGGGGCCCTAAACACGAGATTTGAGAAATGGGTAAACGTGAATGAAAATGGCCAATTTACTCACTCTGCGGCCTTAAAAAGTGTTTCTCCTCCACGGAAAGTGAATAAAATAACATTTGGATGCCTTTATTGTTCAATCAAAAACGCCCGTTTTTTGGTGAAAAAGATAACCACCCCCCCTTACGACATGCTTCAGAAACGAAAAAAATGGTCCATTTTCAAATGTTGGGTCTTTGAACTACAATTCACATTTGTACGTGCATATTCACTTTTAAAGATAAAATTAGATGTTTAAAGTGATTTACAAGCTTCCAGGGTCCCTAAACACAAGATATGAGGAATGGGTAAATGTGAATGAAAATGGCCAATGTATTCACTCTGAGGCCTTAAAAAGTGTTTCTCCTTCACGGGAAGTGAATTAAATAACATTTGGAGGCCTTTATTGTTCAAGCGAAAACACCTGATTTTTGATGAAAGAGATAACCACCCCCCCTTACGACATGCTTCTGAAACTAAAAAAATGGTTCATTTTCAAATGTTGCGTCTTTGAACTACAATTAACATTGTACGTGGATAATCACTTTTAGAGATAAAGTGAGATGTTTAAAGTGATTTTCAAGCTTCCAGGGGCCCTAAACACAAGATTTGAGAAATGGGTAAACGTGAATGAAAATGACCAATTTACTCACTCTGCGGCCTTAAAAAGTGTTTCTCCTCCACGGGAAGTGAATAAAATAACATTTGGAGGCCTTTATTGTTCAATCAAAAATGCCAGTTTTTTGGTGAAAGAGATAACCACCCCCCCTTACGACATGCTTCAGAAACGAAAAAAATGGTCCATTTTCAAATGTTGTGTCTTTGAACTACAATTCACATTTGTACGTGGATATTCACTTTTAGAGATAAAATTAGATGTTTAAAGTGATTTTTAAGCTTCCAGGGGCCCTAAACACAAGATTTGAGGAATGGGTAAATGTGAATGAAAATGGCCAATTTATTCACTCTGAGGCCTTAAAAAGTTTTTCTCCACCCCAGAAAGTGAATTAAATAACATTTGTAGGCCTTTATTGTTCAATCAAAAACGCCCGATTTTTGATGAAAGAGATAACCACCCCCCCTTACGACATGCTTCAGAAACTAAAAAAAATGGTCTGTTTTCAAATGTTGCCTCTTTGAACTACAATTCACAATTGTACGTGGAAAATCACTTTTAAAGATAAAATGAGATGTTTAAAGTGATTTTCATGCTTCCAGGGACCTTAAACACGAGATTTGAGGAATGGGTAAAAGTGAATGAAAATGGCCAATTTACTCACTCTGCGGCCTTAAAAAGTGTTTCTCCTCCACGGGAAGTGAATTAAATACCATTTGTAGACCTTTATTGTTCAAGCAAAAACGCCCGATTATTGACGAAAGAGATAACCACCCCCCCTTAAGACATGCTTCAGAAACGAAAAAAATGGTCCGTTTTCAAATGTTGCATCTTTGAAAGACAATCCACATTTGTACGTGGATAAACACTTTTAGAGATAAAATTAGATGTTTAAAGTGATTTTCAAGCTTCCAGGGGCCCTAAACACAAGATTTGAGAAATGGGTAAAAGTGAATGAAAATGGCCAATTTACTCACTCTGAGGCCTTAAAAAGTGTTTCTCCTCAACGGGAAGTGAATTAAATAACATTTGTAGGCCTTTATTGTTCAAGCGAAAACGCCCGATTATTGACGAAAGAGACAACCACCCCCCCTTACGACATGCTTCAGAAACTAAAAAAATAGTCCATTTTCAAATGTTTCCTCTTTGAACTACAATTCACATTTGTATGTGGAAAATCACTTTTAAAGATCAAATCAGATGTTTAAAGTGATTTTCATGCTTCCAGGGGCCTTAAACACAAGATTTGAGGAATGGGTAAAAGTGAATGAAAATGGCCAATTTACTCACTCTGAGGCCTTAAAAGGTGTTTCTCCTCCACGGGAAGTGAATTAAATTACATTTGGAGGCCTTTATTGTTCAAGCGAAAACGCCTGATTTTTGATGAAAGAGATAACCACCCCCCTTACGACATGCTTCTGAAACTAAAAAAATGGTTCATTTTCAAATGTTGCTTCTTTGAACTGCAATTAACATTGTACGTGGATAATCACTTTTAGAGATAAAGTGAGATGTTTAAAGTGATTTTCAAGCTTCCAGGGGCCCTAAACACAAGATTTGAGAAATGGGTAAACGTGAATGAAAATGACCAATTTACTCACTCTGCGGCCTTAAAAAGTGTTTCTCCTCCAAGGGAAGTGAATAAAATTACATTTGGAGGCCTTTATTGTTTAATCAAAAATGCCAGTTTTTTGGTGAAAGAGATAACCACTCCCCCTTACGACATGCTTCAGAAACGAAAAAAATGGTCCATTTTCAAATGTTGCGTCTTTGACTACAATTCACATTTGTACGTGGATATTCACTTTTAGAGACAAAATTAGATGTTTAAAGTGATTTTTAAGCTTCCAGGGTCCCTAAACACAAGATTTGAGGAATGGGTAAATGTGAATGAAAATGGCCAATTTATTCACTCTGAGGCCTTAAAAAGTGTTTCTCCTTCACGGGAAGTGAATTATATAACATTTGGAGGCCTTTATTGTTCAAGCGAAAACGCCTGATTTTTGATGAAAGAGATAACCACCCCCCCTTACGACATGCTTCAGAAACGAAAAAAATGGTCCGTTTTCAAATGTTGCATCTTTGAAAGACAATCCACATTTGTACGTGGATAAACACTTTTAGAGATAAAATTAGATGTTTAAAGTGATTTTCAAGCTTCCAGGGGCCCTAAACACAAGATTTGAGAAATGGGTAAAAGTGAATGAAAATGACCAATGTACTCACTCTGCGGCCTTAAAAAGTGTTTCTCCTCCACGGGAAGTGAGTAAAATAACATTTGGAAGCCTTTATTGTTCAATCAAAAATGCCAGTTTGTTGGTGAAAGAGATAACCACTCCCCCTTACGACATGCTTCAGAAACGAAAAAAATGGTCCATTTTCAAATGTTGCCTCTTTGAACTACAATTCATATTTGTATGTGGAAAATCACTTTTAAAGATCAAATCAGATGTTTAAAGTGATTTTCATGCTTCCAGGGGCCTTAAACACAAGATTTGAGGAATGGGTAAAAGTGAATGAAAATGGCCAATTTACTCACTCTGAGGCCTTAAAAGGTGTTTCTCCTCCAAGGGAAGTCAATTAAATAACATTTGGAGGCCTTTATTGTTCAAGCGAAAACGCCTGATTTTTGATGAAAGAGATATCCACCCCCCTTACGACATGCTTCTGAAACTAAAAAAATGGTTCATTTTCAAATGTTGCGTCTTTGAACTACAATTAACATTGTACGTGGATAATCACTTTTAGAGATAAAGTGAGATGTTTAAAGTGATTTTCAAGCTTCCAGGGGCCCTAAACACAAGATTTGAGAAATGAGTAAACGTGAATGAAAATGACCAATTTACTCACTCTGCGGCCTTAAAAAGTGTTTCTCCTCCACGGGAAGTGAATAAAATAACATTTGGAGGCCTTTATTGTTCAATCAAAAATGCCAGTTTGTTGGTGAAAGAGATAACCACTCCCCCTTACGACATGCTTCAGAAACGAAAAAAATGGTCCATTTTCAAATGTTGCGTCTTTGAACTACAATTCACATTTGTACGTGGATATTCACTTTTAGAGACAAAATTAGATGTTTAAAGTGATTTTTAAGCTTCCAGGGTCCCTAAACACAAGATTTGAGGAATGGGTAAATGTGAATGAAAATGGCCAATTTATTAACTCTGAGGCCTTAAAAAGTGTTTCTCCTTCACGGGAAGTGAATTAAATAACATTTGGAGGCCTTTATTGTTCAATCAAAAACGCCCGATTATTGACGAAAGAGATAACCACCCCCCCTTACGACATGCTTCAGAAACTAAAAAAATGGTCCATTTTCAAATGTTGCCTCTTTGAACTACAATTCACATTTGTATGTGGAAAATCACTTTTAAAGATCAAATGAGATGTTTAAAGTGATTTTCATGCTTCCAGGGGCCTTAAACACAAGATTTGAGAAATGGGTAAACGTGAATGAAAATGACCAATTTACTCACTCTGCGGCCTTAAAAAGTGTTTCTCCTCCACGGGAAGTGAATAAAATAACATTTGGAGGCCTTTATTGTTCAATCAAAAATGCCAGTTTTTGGTGAAAGAGATAACCACTCCCCCTTACGACATGCTTCAGAAACGAAAAAAATGGTCCATTTTCAAATGTTGCGTCTTTGACTACAATTCACATTTGTACGTGGATATTCACTTTTAGAGACAAAATTAGATGTTTAAAGTGATGTTTAGGCTTCCAGGGTCCATAAACACAAGATTTGAGGAATGGGTAAATGTGAATGAAAATGGCCAATTTATTCACTCTGAGGCCTTAAAAAGTGTTTCTCCTTCACGGGAAGTGAATTATATAACATTTGGAGGCCTTTATTGTTCAAGCGAAAACGCCTGATTTTTGATGAAAGAGATAACCACCCCCCCCTTACGACATGCTTCAGAAACGAAAAAAATGGTCCGTTTTCAAATGTTGCGTCTTTGAATGACAATCCACATTTGTACGTGGATAATCACTTTTAGAGCTAAAATTAGATGTTTAAAGTGATTTTCAAGCTTCCAGGGGCCCTCAACACAAGATTTGAGAAATGGGTAAAAGTGAATGAAAATGGCCAATTTACTCACTCTGAGGCCTTAAAAAGTGTTTCTCCTCCACGGGAAGTGAATTAAATACCATTTGGAGGCCTTTATTGTTCAAGTGAAAACGCCTGATTTTTGATGAAAGAGATAACCACCCCCCCTTACGACATGCTTCTGAAACAAAAAAAATGGTTCATTTTCAAATGTTGCGTCTTTGAACTACAATTAACATTGTACGTGGATAATCACTTTTAGAGATAAAATGAGATGTTTAAAGTGATTTTCAAGCTTCCAGGGGCCCTAAACACGAGATTTGAGAAATGGGTAAAAATGAATGAAAATGGCCAATTTACTCACTCTGCGGCCTTAAAAAGTGTTTCTCCTCCACGGAAAGTGAATAAAATAACATTTGGATGCCTTTATTGTTCAATCAAAAACGCCCGTTTTTTGGTGAAAAAGATAACCACCCCCCCTTACAACATGCTTCAGAAACGAAAAAAATGGTCCATTTTCAAATGTTGCGTCTTTGAACTACAATTCACATTTGTACGTGGATATTCACTTTTAGAGACAAAATTAGATGTTTAAAGTGATTTTTAAGCTTCCAGGGTCCCTAAACACAAGATTTGAGGAATGGGTAAATGTGAATGAAAATGGCCAATTTATTAACTCTGAGGCCTTAAAAAGTGTTTCTCCTTCACGGGAAGTGAATTAAATAACATTTGGAGGCCTTTATTGTTCAATCAAAAACGCCCGATTATTGACGAAAGAGATAACCACCCCCCCTTACGACATGCTTCAGAAACTAAAAAAATGGTCCATTTTCAAATGTTGCCTCTTTGAACTACAATTCACATTTGTATGTGGAAAATCACTTTTAAAGATCAAATGAGATGTTTAAAGTGATTTTCATGTTTCCAGGGGCCTTAAACACAAGATTTGAGAAATGGGTAAACGTGAATGAAAATGACCAATTTACTCACTCTGCGGCCTTAAAAAGTGTTTCTCCTCCACGGGAAGTGAATAAAATAACATTTGGAGGCCTTTATTGTTCAATCAAAAATGCCAGTTTTTGGTGAAAGAGATAACCACTCCCCCTTACGACATGCTTCAGAAACGAAAAAAATGGTCCATTTTCAAATGTTGCGTCTTTGACTACAATTCACATTTGTACGTGGATATTCACTTTTAGAGACAAAATTAGATGTTTAAAGTGATGTTTAGGCTTCCAGGGTCCATAAACACAAGATTTGAGGAATGAGTAAATGTGAATGAAAATGGCCAATTTATTCACTCTGAGGCCTTAAAAAGTGTTTCTCCTTCACGGGAAGTGAATTATATAACATTTGGAGGCCTTTATTGTTCAAGCGAAAACGCCTGATTTTTGATGAAAGAGATAACCACCCCCCCTTACGACATGCTTCAGAAACGAAAAAAATGGTCCGTTTTCAAATGTTGCGTCTTTGAATGACAATCCACATTTGTACGTGGATAATCACTTTTAGAGCTAAAATTAGATGTTTAAAGTGATTTTCAAGCTTCCAGGGGCCCTCAACACAAGATTTGAGAAATGGGTAAAAGTGAATGAAAATGGCCAATTTACTCACTCTGAGGCCTTAAAAAGTGTTTCTCCTCCACGGGAAGTGAATTAAATACCATTTGGAGGCCTTTATTGTTCAAGTGAAAACGCCTGATTTTTGATGAAAGAGATAACCACCCCCCCTTACGACATGCTTCTGAAACAAAAAAAATGGTTCATTTTCAAATGTTGCGTCTTTGAACTACAATTAACATTGTACGTGGATAATCACTTTTAGAGATAAAATGAGATGTTTAAAGTGATTTTCAAGCTTCCAGGGGCCCTAAACACGAGATTTGAGAAATGGGTAAAAATGAATGAAAATGGCCAATTTACTCACTCTGCGGCCTTAAAAAGTGTTTCTCCTCCACGGAAAGTGAATAAAATAACATTTGGATGCCTTTATTGTTCAATCAAAAACGCCCGTTTTTTGGTGAAAAAGATAACCACCCCCCCTTACAACATGCTTCAGAAACGAAAAAAATGGTCCATTTTCAAATGTTGCGTCTTTGAACTACAATTCACATTTGTACGTGGATGATCACTTTTAGAGATAAAATTAGATGTTTAAAGTGATTTACAAGCTTCCAGGGGCCCTAAACACAAGATATGAGGAATGGGTAAATATGAATGAAAATGGCCAATTTATTCACTCTGAGGCCTTAAAAAGTTTTTCTCCACTCCAGAAAGTGAATTAAATAACATTTGTAGGCCTTTATTGTTCAATCAAAAACGCCCGATTTTTGACGAAAGAGATAACCACCCCCCCTTACGACATGCTTCAGAAACTAAAAAAATGGTCCGTTTTCAAATGTTGCCTCTTTGAACTACAATTCACATTTGTACGTGGAAAAGCACTTTTAAAGATCAAATGAGATGTTTAAAGTGATTTTCATGCTTCCAGGGGCCTTAAACACAAGATTTGAGGAATGGGTAAAAGTGAATGAAAATGGCCAATTTACTCTCTCTGAGGACTTAAAAAGTGTTTCTCCTCCACGGGAAGTGAATTAAATAACATTTGTAGGCCTTTATTGTTCAAGCGAAAACACCCGATTATTGACGAAAGAGATAACCACCCCCCCTTACGACATGCTTCAGAAACGAAAAAAATGGCCCGTTTTCAAATGTTGCGTCTTTGAATGACAATCCACATTTGTACGTGGATAATCACTTTTAGAGCTAAAATTAGATGTTTAAAGTGATTTTTAAGCCTCCAGGGGCCCTAAACACGAGATTTGAGAAATGGGTAAAAGTGAATGAAAATGGACAATTTACTCACTCTGAGGCCTTAAAAAGTGTTTCTCCTCCACGGGAAGTGAATTAAACAACATTTGGAGGCCTTTATTGTTCAAGCGAAAACGCCTGATTTTTGATGAAAGAGATAACCACCCCCCTTACGACATGCTTCTGAAACTAAAAAAATGGTTCATTTTCAAATGTTGCGTCTTTGAACTACAATTAACATTGTACGTGGATAATCACTTTTAGAGATAAAGTGAGATGTTTAAAGTGATTTTCAAGCTTCCAGGGGCCCTAAACACAAGATTTGAGAAATGGGTAAACGTGAATGAAAATGGCCAATTTACTCACTCTGCGGCCTTAAAAAGTGTTTCTCCTTTACGGGAAGTGAATAAAATACCATTTGTAGGCCTTTATTGTTCAATCAAAAACGGCCGTTTTTTGGTGAAAAAGATATCCACCCCCCCTTACGACATGCTTCAGAAACTAAAAAAAATGGTCTGGTTCATTTTCAAATGTTGCGTCTTTGAACTACAATTAACATTGTACGTGGATAATCACTTTTAGAGATAAAATGAGATGTTTAAAGTGATTTTCAAGCTTCCAGGGGCCCTAAACACAAGATTTGAGAAATGGGTAAACGTGAATGAAAATGGCCAATTTACTCACTCTGCGGCCTTAAAAGTATTTCTCCTCCACGGAAAGTGAATAAAATACCATTTGGATGCCTTTATTGTTCAATCCAAAACGCCCCTTTTTTGGTGAAAAAGATAACCACCCCCCCTTACGACATGCTCCAGAAACGAAAAAATTGGTCCATTTTCAAATATTGCCTCTTTGAACTACAATTCACATTTGTAAGTGGAAAAGCACTTTTAAAGATCAAATGAGATGTTTAAGTGATTTTCATGCTTCCAGGGGCCTTAAACACAAGATTTGAGGAATGGGTAAAAGTGAATGAAAATGGCCAATTTACTCACTCTGATGCCTTAAAAAGTGTTTCTCCTCCACGGGAAGTGAATTAAAAAACATTTGTAGGCCTCTATTGTTCAAGCGAAAACACCCGATTATTGACGAAAGAGATAACCACCCCCCCCTTACGACATGCTTCAGAAACGAAAAAAATGGTCCGTTTTCAAATGTTGCGTCTTTGAATGACAATCCACATTTGTACGTGGATAATCATTTTTAGAGCTAAAATTAGATGTTTAAAGTGATTTTCAAGCTTCCAGGGGCCCTAAACACAAGATTTGAGAAATGGGTAAAAGTGAATGAAAATGGCCAATTTACTCACTCTGAGGCGTTAAAAAGTGTTTCTCCTCCACGGGAAGTTAATTAAATACCATTTGGAGGCCTTTATTGTTCAAGCGAAAACACCTGATTTTTGATGAAATAGATAACCACCCCCCCTTACGACGTGCTTCTGAAACTAAAAAAATGGTTCATTTTCAAATGTTGCGCCTTTGAACTACAATTAACATTGTACGTGGATAATCACTTTTAGAGATAAAATGAGATGTTTAAAGTGATTTTCAAGCTTCCAGGGGCCCTAAACACGAGATTTGAGAAATGGGTAAACATGAAGGAAAATGGCCAATTTACTCACTCTGCGGCCTTAAAAGTGTTTCTCCTCCACGGAAAGTGAATAGAATAACATTTGGATGCCTTTATTGTTCAATCAAAAACGCCCATTTTTTGGTGAAAAAGATAACCACCCCCCCTTACGACATGCTTCAGAAACGAAAAAATTGGTCCATTTTCAAATGTTGCGTCTTTGAACTACAATTCACATTTTTACGTGGATGATCACTTTTAGAGATAAAATTAGATGTTTAAAGTGATTTACAAGCTTCCAGGGGCCCTAAACACAAGATATGAGGAATGGGTAAATATGAATGAAAATGGCCAATTTATTCACTCTGAGGCCTTAAAAAGTTTTTCTCCACCCCAGAAAGTGAATTAAATAACATTTGTAGGCCTTTATTGTTCAATCAAAAATGCCCGATTTTTGACGAAAGCGATAACCACCCCCCCTTACGACATGCTTCAGAAACTAAAAAAATGGTCCGTTTTCAAATGTTGCCTCTTTGAACTACAATTCACATTTGTAAGTGGGAAAGCACTTTTAAAGATCAAATGAGATGTTTAAGTGATTTTCATGCTTCCAGGGGCCTTAAACACAAGATTTGAGGAATGGGTAAAAGTGAATGAAAATGGCCAATTTACTCACTCTGAGGCCTTAAAAAGTGTTTCTCCTCCACGGGAAGTGAATTAAATAACATTTGTAGGCCTTTATTGTTCAAGCGAAAACGCCCGATTATTGACGAAAGAGATAACCACCCCTCTTACGACATGCTTCAGAAACGAAAAAAATGGTCCATTTTCAAATGTTGCGTCTTTGAACTACAATTCACATTTGTACGTGGATATTCACTTTTAGACATAAAATGAGATGTTTAAAGTGATTTTTAAGCTTCCAGGGGCCCTAAACACAAGATTTGAAGAATGGGTAAATGTGAATGAAAATGGCCAATTTATTCACTCTGAGGTCTTAAAAAGTTTTTCTCCACCCCAGAAAGTGAATTAAATAACATTTGTAGGCCTTTATTGTTCAATCAAAAACGCCCGATTTTTGATGAAAGAGATAACCACCCCCCCTTACGACATGCTTCAGAAACTAAAAAAATGGTCCGTTTTCAAATGTTGCCTCTTTGAACTACAATTCACATTTGTACGTGGAAAATCACTTTTAAAGATCAAATGAGATGTTTAAAGTGATTTTCATGCTTCCAGGGGCCTTAAACACGAGATTTGAGGAATGGGTAAAAGTGAATAAAAATGGCCAATTTACTCACTCTGCGGCCTTAAAAAGTGTTTCTCCTACACGGGAAGTGAATTAAATAACATTTGTACACCTTTATTGTTCAAGCGAAAACGCCCGATTATTGACGAAAGAGATAACCACCCCCCCTTAAGACATGCATCAGAAACGAAAAAAATGGTCCGTTTTCAAATGTTGCATCTTTGAACGACAATCCACATTTGTACGTGGATAAACACTTTTAGAGATAAAATTAGATGTTTAAAGTGATTTTCAATCTTCCAGGGGCCCTAAACACAAGATTTGAGAAATGGGTAAAAGTGAATGAAAATGGCCAATTTACTCACTCTGAGGCCTTAAAAGGTGTTTCTCCTCCACGGGAAGTGAATTAAATAACATTTGGAGGCCTTTATTGTTCAAGCAAAAACGCCTGATTTTTGATGAAAGAGATAACCACCCCCCTTATGACATGCTTCTGAAACTAAAAAAATGGTTCATTTTCAAATGTTGCGTCTTTGAACTACAATTAACATTGTACGTGGATAATCACTTTTAGAGATAAAGTGAGATGTTTAAAGTGATTTTCAAGCTTCCAGGGGCCCTAAACACAAGATTTGAGAAATGGGTAAACGTGAATGAAAATGACCAATTTACTCACTCTGCGGCCTTAAAAAGTGTTTCTCCTCTACGGGAAGTGAATAAAATAACATTTGGAGGCCTTTATTGTTCAATCAAAAATGCCAGTTTTTCGGTGAAAGAGATAACCACTCCCCCTTACGACATGCTTCAGAAACGAAAAAAATGGTCCATTTTCAAATGTTGCGTCTTTGAACTACAATTCACATTTGTACATGGATATTCACTTTTAGAGACAAAATTAGATGTTTAAAGTGATTTTTAAGCTTCCAGGGTCCCTAAACACAAGATTTGAGGAATGGGTAAATGTGAATGAAAATGGCCAATTTATTCACTCTGAGGCCTTAAAAAGTGTTTCTCCTTCACGGGAAGTGAATTAAATAACATTTGGAGGCCTTTATTGTTCAATCAAAAACGCCCGATTATTGACGAAAGAGATAACCACCCCCCCCCTTACGACATGCTTCAGAAACTAAAAAAATGGTCCATTTTCAAATGTTGCCTCTTTGAACTACAATTCACATTTGTATGTGGAAAATCACTTTTAAAGATCAAATGAGATGTTTAAAGTGATTTTCATGCTTCCAGGGGCCTTAAACACAAGATTTGAGGAATGGGTAAAAGTGAATGAAAATGGCCAATTTACTCACTCTGAGGCCTTAAAAGGTGTTTCTCCTCCACGGGAAGTGAATTAAATAACATTTGGAGGCCTTTATTGTTCAAGCGAAAATGCCTGATTTTTGATGAAAGAGATCACCACCCCCCTTACGACATGCTTCTGAAACTAAAAAAATGGGTCATTTTCAAATGTTGCGTCTTTAAACTACAATTAAGATTGTACGTGGATAATCACTTTTAGAGATAAAGTGAGATGTTTAAAGTGATTTTCAAGCTTCCAGGGGCCCTAAACACAAGATTTGAGAAATGGGTAAACGTGAATGAAAATGACCAATTTGCTCACTCTGCGGCCTTAAAAAGTGTTTCTCCTCCACGGGAAGTGAATAAAATAGCATTTGGAGGCCTTTATTGTTCAATCAAAAATGCCAGTTTTTTGGTGAAAGAGATAACCACTCCCCCTTACGACATGCTTCAGAAACGAAAAAAATGGTCCATTTTCAAATGTTGCGTCTTTGACTACAATTCACATTTGTACGTGCATATTCACTTTTAGAGACAAAATTAGATGTTTAAAGTGATTTTTAAGCTTCCAGGGTCCCTAAACACAAGATTTGAGGAATGGGTAAATGTGAATGAAAATGGCCAATTTATTCACTCTGAGGCCTTAAAAAGTGTTTCTCCTTCACGGGAAGTGAATTAAATAACATTTGGAGGCCTTTATTGTTCAAGCGAAAACACCTGATTTTTGATGAAAGAGATAACCACCCCCCCTAACGACATGCTTCTGAAACTAAAAAAATGGTTCATTTTCAAATGTTGCGTCTTTGAACTACAATTAACATTGTACGTGGATAATCACTTTTAGAGATACAGTGAGATGTTTACAGTGATTTTCAAGCTTCCAGGGCCCCTAAACACAAGATTTGAGAAATGGGTAAACGTGAATGAAAATGACCAATTTAATCACTCTGCGGCCTTAAAAAGTGTTTCTCCTCCACGGGAAGTGAATAAAATAACATTTGGAGGCCTTTATTGTTCAATCAAAAATGCCAGTTTTTTGGTGAAAGAGATAACCACCCCCCCTTACGACATGCTTCAGAAACGAAAAAAATGGTTCATTTTCAAATGTTGCGTCTTTGAACCACAATTAACATTGTACGTGGATAACCACTTTTAGAGATAAAATGAGATGTTTAAAGTGATTTTCAAGCTTCCAGGGGCCCTAAACACGAGATTTGAGAAATGGGTAAACGTGAATGAAAATGGCCAATTTACTCACTCTGCTGCCTTAAAAAGTGTTTCTCCTCCACGGAAAGTGAATAAAATAACATTTAGATGCCTTTATTGTTCAATCAAAAACGCGAGTTTTTTGGTGAAAAAGATAACCACCCCCCTTACGACATGCTTCAGAAACGAAAAAAATGGTCCATTTTCAAATGTTGCGTCTTTGAACTACAATTCACATTTGTACGTGGATAATCACTTTTAGAGATAAAATTAGATGTTTAAAGTGATTTACAAGCTTCCAGGGGCCCTAAACACAAGATATGAGGAATGGGTAAATATGAATGAAAATGGCCAATTTATTCACTCTGAGGCCTTAAAAAGTTTTTCTCCACTCCAGAAAGTGAATTAAATATCATTTGTAGACCATTATTGTTCAATCAAAAACGCCCGATTTTTGACGAAAGAGATAACCACCCCCCCTTACGACATGCTTCAGAAACGAAAAAAATGGTTCATTTTCAAATGTTGCATCTTTGAACAACAATCCACATTTGTACGTGGATAAACACTTTTAGAGATAAAATTAGATGTTTAAAGTGATTTTCAAGCTTCCAGGGGCCCTAAACACAAGATTTGAGAAATGGGTAAAAGTGAATGAAAGTGGCCAATTTACTCACTCTGAGGCCTTAAAAAGTGTTTCTCCTCCACGGGAAGTGAATTAAATACCATTTGGAGGCCTTTATTGTTCAAGCGAAAACGCCTGATTTTTGATGAAAGAGATAACCACCCCCCCTTACGACATGCTTCTGAAACAAAAAAAATGGTTCATTTTCAAATGTTGCGTCTTTGAACTACAATTAACATTGTACGTTGATAATCACTTTTAGAGATAAAATGAGATGTTTAAAGTGATTTTCAAGCTTCCAGGGGCCCTAAACACGAGATTTGAGAAATGGGTAAACGTGAATGAAAATGGCCAATTTACTCACTCTGCTGCCTTAAAAAGTGTTTCTCCTCCACGGAAAGTGAATAAAATAACATTTAGATGCCTTTATTGTTCAATCAAAAACGCGAGTTTTTTGGTGAAAAAGATAACCACCCCCCTTACGACATGCTTCAGAAACGAAAAAAATGGTCCATTTTCAAATGTTGCGTCTTTGAACTACAATTCACATTTGTACGTGGATAATCACTTTTAGAGATAAAATTAGATGTTTAAAGTGATTTACAAGCTTCCAGGGGCCCTAAACACAAGATATGAGGAATGGGTAAATATGAATGAAAATGGCCAATTTATTCACTCTGAGGCCTTACAAAGTTTTTCTCCACTCCAGAAAGTGAATTAAATATCATTTGTAGACCATTATTGTTCAATCAAAAACGCCCGATTTTTGACGAAAGAGATAACCACCCCCCCTTACGACATGCTTCAGAAACGAAAAAAAATGGTTCATTTTCAAATGTTGCGTCTTTGAACTACAATTAACATTGTATGTGGATAATCACTTTTAGAGATAAAATTAGATGTTTAAAGTGATTTTCAAGCTTCCAGGGGCCCTAAACACGAGATTTGAGAAATGGGTAAACGTGAATGAAAATGGCCAATTTACTCACTCTGCGGCCTTAAAAAGTGTTTCTCCTCCACGGAAAGTGAATAAAATAACATTTGGATGCCTTTATTGTTCAATCAAAAACGCCCGTTTTTTGGTGAAAAAGATAACCACCCCCCCTTACGACATGCTTCAGAAACGAAAAAAATGGTCCATTTTCAAATGTTGGGTCTTTGAACTACAATTCACATTTGTACGTGCATATTCACTTTTAAAGATAAAATTAGATGTTTAAAGTGATTTACAAGCTTCCAGGGTCCCTAAACACAAGATATGAGGAATGGGTAAATGTGAATGAAAATGGCCAATGTATTCACTCTGAGGCCTTAAAAAGTGTTTCTCCTTCACGGGAAGTGAATTAAATAACATTTGGAGGCCTTTATTGTTCAAGCGAAAACACCTGATTTTTGATGAAAGAGATAACCACCCCCCCTTACGACATGCTTCTGAAACTAAAAAAATGGTTCATTTTCAAATGTTGCGTCTTTGAACTACAATTAACATTGTACGTGGATAATCACTTTTAGAGATAAAATGAGATGTTTAAAGTGATTTTCAAGCTTCCAGGGGCCCTAAACACGAGATTTGAGAAATGGGTAAACGTGAATGAAAATGGCCAATTTACTCACTCTGCTGCCTTAAAAAGTGTTTCTCCTCCACGGAAAGTGAATAAAATAACATTTAGATGCCTTTATTGTTCAATCAAAAACGCGAGTTTTTTGGTGAAAAAGATAACCACCCCCTTACGACATGCTTCAGAAACGAAAAAAATGGTCCATTTTCAAATGTTGCGTCTTTGAACTACAATTCACATTTGTACGTGGATAATCACTTTTAGAGATAAAATTAGATGTTTAAAGTGATTTACAAGCTTCCAGGGGCCCTAAACACAAGATATGAGGAATGGGTAAATATGAATGAAAATGGCCAATTTATTCACTCTGAGGCCTTACAAAGTTTTTCTCCACTCCAGAAAGTGAATTAAATATCATTTGTAGACCATTATTGTTCAATCAAAAACGCCCGATTTTTGACGAAAGAGATAACCACCCCCCCTTACGACATGCTTCAGAAACGAAAAAAAATGGTTCATTTTCAAATGTTGCGTCTTTGAACTACAATTAACATTGTATGTGGATAATCACTTTTAGAGATAAAATTAGATGTTTAAAGTGATTTTCAAGCTTCCAGGGGCCCTAAACACGAGATTTGAGAAATGGGTAAACGTGAATGAAAATGGCCAATTTACTCACTCTGCGGCCTTAAAAAGTGTTTCTCCTCCACGGAAAGTGAATAAAATAACATTTGGATGCCTTTATTGTTCAATCAAAAACGCCCGTTTTTTGGTGAAAAAGATAACCACCCCCCCTTACGACATGCTTCAGAAACGAAAAAAATGGTCCATTTTCAAATGTTGGGTCTTTGAACTACAATTCACATTTGTACGTGCATATTCACTTTTAAAGATAAAATTAGATGTTTAAAGTGATTTACAAGCTTCCAGGGTCCCTAAACACAAGATATGAGGAATGGGTAAATGTGAATGAAAATGGCCAATGTATTCACTCTGAGGCCTTAAAAAGTGTTTCTCCTTCACGGGAAGTGAATTAAATAACATTTGGAGGCCTTTATTGTTCAAGCGAAAACACCTGATTTTTGATGAAAGAGATAACCACCCCCCCTTACGACATGCTTCTGAAACTAAAAAAATGGTTCATTTTCAAATGTTGCGTCTTTGAACTACAATTAACATTGTACGTGGATAATCACTTTTAGAGATAAAGTGAGATGTTTAAAGTGATTTTCAAGCTTCCAGGGGCCCTAAACACAAGATTTGAGAAATGGGTAAACGTGAATGAAAATGACCAATTTACTCACTCTGCGGCCTTAAAAAGTGTTTCTCCTCCACGGGAAGTGAATAAAATAACATTTGGAGGCCTTTATTGTTCAATCAAAAATGCCAGTTTTTTGGTGAAAGAGATAACCACCCCCCCTTACGACATGCTTCAGAAACGAAAACAATGGTCCATTTTCAAATGTTGTGTCTTTGAACTACAATTCACATTTGTACGTGGATATTCACTTTTAGAGATAAAATTAGATGTTTAAAGTGATTTTTAAGCTTCCAGGGGCCCTAAACACAAGATTTGAGGAATGGGTAAATGTGAATGAAAATGGCCAATATATTCACTCTGAGGCCTTAAAAAGTTTTTCTCCACCCCAGAAAGTGAATTAAATAACATTTGTAGGCCTTTATTGTTCAATCAAAAACGCCCGATTTTTGATGAAAGAGATAACCACCCCCCCTTACGACATGCTTCAGAAACTAAAAAAAATGGTCTGTTTTCAAATGTTGCCTCTTTGAACTACAATTCACAATTGTACGTGGAAAATCACTTTTAAAGATAAAATGAGATGTTTAAAGTGATTTTCATGCTTCCAGGGACCTTAAACACGAGATTTGAGGAATGGGTAAAAGTGAATGAAAATGGCCAATTTACTCACTCTGCGGCCTTAAAAAGTGTTTCTCCTCCACGGGAAGTGAATTAAATACCATTTGTAGACCTTTATTGTTCAAGCAAAAACGCCCGATTATTGACGAAAGAGATAACCACCCCCCCTTAAGACATGCTTCAGAAACGAAAAAAATGGTCCGTTTTCAAATGTTGCATCTTTGAAAGACAATCCACATTTGTACGTGGATAAACACTTTTAGAGATAAAATTAGATGTTTAAAGTGATTTTCAAGCTTCCAGGGGCCCTAAACACAAGATTTGAGAAATGGGTAAAAGTGAATGAAAATGGCCAATTTACTCACTCTGAGGCCTTAAAAAGTGTTTCTCCTCAACGGGAAGTGAATTAAATAACATTTGTAGGCCTTTATTGTTCAAGCGAAAACGCCCGATTATTGACGAAAGAGACAACCACCCCCCCTTACGACATGCTTCAGAAACTAAAAAAATAGTCCATTTTCAAATGTTTCCTCTTTGAACTACAATTCACATTTGTATGTGGAAAATCACTTTTAAAGATCAAATCAGATGTTTAAAGTGATTTTCATGCTTCCAGGGGCCTTAAACACAAGATTTGAGGAATGGGTAAAAGTGAATGAAAATGGCCAATGTACTCACTCTGAGGCCTTAAAAGGTGTTTCTCCTCCACGGGAAGTCAATTAAATAACATTTGGAGGCCTTTATTGTTCAAGCGAAAACGCCTGATTTTTGATGAAAGAGATATCCACCCCCCTTACGACATGCTTCTGAAACTAAAAAAATGGTTCATTTTCAAATGTTGCGTCTTTGAACTACAATTAACATTGTACGTGGATAATCACTTTTAGAGATAAAGTGAGATGTTTAAAGTGATTTTCAAGCTTCCAGGGGCCCTAAACACAAGATTTGAGAAATGGGTAAACGTGAATGAAAATGACCAATTTACTCACTCTGCGGCCTTAAAAAGTGTTTCTCCTCCACGGGAAGTGAATAAAATAACATTTGGAGGCCTTTATTGTTCAATCAAAAATGCCAGTTTGTTGGTGAAAGAGATAACCACTCCCCCTTACGACATGCTTCAGAAACGAAAAAAATGGTCCATTTTCAAATGTTGCGTCTTTGAACTACAATTCACATATGTACGTGGATATTCACTTTTAGAGACAAAATTAGATGTTTAAAGTGATTTTTAAGCTTCCAGGGTCCCTAAACACAAGATTTGAGGAATAGGTAAATGTGAATGAAAATGGCCAATTTATTCACTCTGAGGCCTTAAAAAGTGTTTCTCCTTCACGGGAAGTGAATTAAATAACATTTGGAGGCCTTTATTGTTCAATCAAAAACGCCCGATTATTGACGAAAGAGATAACCACCCCCCCTTACGACATGCTTCAGAAACTAAAAAAATGTTCCATTTTCAAATGTTGCCTCTTTGAACTACAATTCACATTTGTATGTGGAAAATCACTTTTAAAGATCAAATGAGATGTTTAAAGTGATTTTCATGCTTCCAGGGGCCTTAAACACAAGATTTGAGGAATGGGTAAAAGTGAATGAAAATGGCCAATTTACTCACTCTGAGGCCTTAAAAGGTGTTTCTCCTCCACGGGAAGTGAATTAAATTACATTTGGAGGCCTTTATTGTTCAAGCGAAAACGCCTGATTTTTGATGAAAGAGATAACCACCCCCCTTATGACATGCTTCTGAAACTAAAAAAATGGTTCATTTTCAAATGTTGCGTCTTTAAACTACAATTAACATTGTACGTGGATAATCACTTTTAGAGATAAAGTGAGATGTTTAAAGTGATTTTCAAGCTTCCAGGGGCCCTAAACACAAGATTTGAGAAATGGGTAAACGTGAATGAAAATGACCAATTTACTCACTCTGCGGCCTTAAAAAGTGTTTCTCCTCCAAGGGAAGTGAATAAAATTACATTTGGAGGCCTTTATTGTTTAATCAAAAATGCCAGTTTTTTGGTGAAAGAGATAACCACTCCCCCTTACGACATGCTTCAGAAACGAAAAAAATGGTCCATTTTCAAATGTTGCGTCTTTGACTACAATTCACATTTGTACGTGGATATTCACTTTTAGAGACAAAATTAGATGTTTAAAGTGATTTTTAAGCTTCCAGGGTCCCTAAACACAAGATTTGAGGAATGGGTAAATGTGAATGAAAATGGCCAATTTATTCACTCTGAGGCCTTAAAAAGTGTTTCTCCTTCACGGGAAGTGAATTATATAACATTTGGAGGCCTTTATTGTTCAAGCGAAAACGCCTGATTTTTGATGAAAGAGATAACCACTCCCCCTTACGACATGCTTCAGAAACGAAAAAAATGGTCCGTTTTCAAATGTTGCATCTTTGAAAGACAATCCACATTTGTACGTGGATAAACACTTTTAGAGATAAAATTAGATGTTTAAAGTGATTTTCAAGCTTCCAGGGGCCCTAAACACAAGATTTGAGAAATGGGTAAAAGTGAATGAAAATGACCAATTTACTCACTCTGCGGCCTTAAAAAGTGTTTCTCCTCCACGGGAAGTGAATAAAATAACATTTGGAGGCCTTTATTGTTCAATCAAAAATGCCAGTTTGTTGGTGAAAGAGATAACCACTCCCCCTTACGACATGCTTCAGAAACGAAAAAAATGGTCCATTTTCAAATGTTGCCTCTTTGAACTACAATTCACATTTGTATGTGGAAAATCACTTTTAAAGATCAAATCAGATGTTTAAAGTGATTTTCATGCTTCCAGGGGCCTTAAACACAAGATTTGAGGAATGGGTAAAAGTGAATGAAAATGGCCAATTTACTCACTCTGAGGCCTTAAAAAGTGTTTCTCCTCCACGGGAAGTGAATTAAATACCATTTGGAGGCCTTTATTGTTCAAGCGAAAACGCCTGATTTTTGATGAAAGAGATAACCACCCCCCCTTACGACATGCTTCTGAAACAAAAAAAATGGTTCATTTTCAAATGTTGCGTCTTTGAACTACAATTAACATTGTATGTGGATAATCACTTTTAGAGATAAAATGAGATGTTTAAAGTGATTTTCAAGCTTCCAGGGGCCCTAAACACGAGATTTGAGAAATGGGTAAACGTGAATGAAAATGGCCAATTTACTCACTCTGCGGCCTTAAAAAGTGTTTCTCCTCCACGGAAAGTGAATAAAATAACATTTGGATGCCTTTATTGTTCAATCAAAAACGCCCGTTTTTTGGTGAAAAAGATAACCACCCCCCCTTACGACATGCTTCAGAAACGAAAAAAATGGTCCATTTTCAAATGTTGGGTCTTTGAACTACAATTCACATTTGTACGTGCATATTCACTTTTAAAGATAAAATTAGATGTTTAAAGTGATTTACAAGCTTCCAGGGTCCCTAAACACAAGATATGAGGAATGGGTAAATGTGAATGAAAATGGCCAATGTATTCACTCTGAGGCCTTAAAAAGTGTTTCTCCTTCACGGGAAGTGAATTAAATAACATTTGGAGGCCTTTATTGTTCAAGCGAAAACACCTGATTTTTGATGAAAGAGATAACCACCCCCCCTTACGACATGCTTCTGAAACTAAAAAAATGGTTCATTTTCAAATGTTGCGTCTTTGAACTACAATTAACATTGTACGTGGATAATCACTTTTAGAGATAAAGTGAGATGTTTAAAGTGATTTTCAAGCTTCCAGGGGCCCTAAACACAAGATTTGAGAAATGGGTAAACGTGAATGAAAATGACCAATTTACTCACTCTGCGGCCTTAAAAAGTGTTTCTCCTCCACGGGAAGTGAATAAAATAACATTTGGAGGCCTTTATTGTTCAATCAAAAATGCCAGTTTTTTGGTGAAAGAGATAACCACCCCCCCTTACGACATGCTTCAGAAACGAAAAAAATGGTCCATTTTCAAATGTTGTGTCTTTGAACTACAATTCACATTTGTACGTGGATATTCACTTTTAGAGATAAAATTAGATGTTTAAAGTGATTTTTAAGCTTCCAGGGGCCCTAAACACAAGATTTGAGGAATGGGTAAATGTGAATGAAAATGGCCAATATATTCACTCTGAGGCCTTAAAAAGTTTTTCTCCACCCCAGAAAGTGAATTAAATAACATTTGTAGGCCTTTATTGTTCAATCAAAAACGCCCGATTTTTGATGAAAGAGATAACCACCCCCCCTTACGACATGCTTCAGAAACTAAAAAAAATGGTCTGTTTTCAAATGTTGCCTCTTTGAACTACAATTCACAATTGTACGTGGAAAATCACTTTTAAAGATAAAATGAGATGTTTAAAGTGATTTTCATGCTTCCAGGGACCTTAAACACGAGATTTGAGGAATGGGTAAAAGTGAATGAAAATGGCCAATTTACTCACTCTGCGGCCTTAAAAAGTGTTTCTCCTCCACGGGAAGTGAATTAAATACCATTTGTAGACCTTTATTGTTCAAGCAAAAACGCCCGATTATTGACGAAAGAGATAACCACCCCCCCTTAAGACATGCTTCAGAAACGAAAAAAATGGTCCGTTTTCAAATGTTTCCTCTTTGAACTACAATTCACATTTGTATGTGGAAAATCACTTTTAAAGATCAAATCAGATGTTTAAAGTGATTTTCATGCTTCCAGGGGCCTTAAACACAAGATTTGAGGAATGGGTAAAAGTGAATGAAAATGGCCAATGTACTCACTCTGAGGCCTTAAAAGGTGTTTCTCCTCCACGGGAAGTCAATTAAATAACATTTGGAGGCCTTTATTGTTCAAGCGAAAACGCCTGATTTTTGATGAAAGAGATATCCACCCCCCTTACGACATGCTTCTGAAACTAAAAAAATGGTTCATTTTCAAATGTTGCGTCTTTGAACTACAATTAACATTGTACGTGGATAATCACTTTTAGAGATAAAGTGAGATGTTTAAAGTGATTTTCAAGCTTCCAGGGGCCCTAAACACAAGATTTGAGAAATGGGTAAACGTGAATGAAAATGACCAATTTACTCACTCTGCGGCCTTAAAAAGTGTTTCTCCTCCACGGGAAGTGAATAAAATAACATTTGGAGGCCTTTATTGTTCAATCAAAAATGCCAGTTTGTTGGTGAAAGAGATAACCACTCCCCCTTACGACATGCTTCAGAAACGAAAAAAATGGTCCATTTTCAAATGTTGCGTCTTTGAACTACAATTCACATTTGTACGTGGATATTCACTTTTAGAGACAAAATTAGATGTTTAAAGTGATTTTTAAGCTTCCAGGGTCCCTAAACACAAGATTTGAGGAATAGGTAAATGTGAATGAAAATGGCCAATTTATTCACTCTGAGGCCTTAAAAAGTGTTTCTCCTTCACGGGAAGTGAATTAAATAACATTTGGAGGCCTTTATTGTTCAATCAAAAACGCCCGATTATTGACGAAAGAGATAACCACCCCCCCTTACGACATGCTTCAGAAACTAAAAAAATGTTCCATTTTCAAATGTTGCCTCTTTGAACTACAATTCACATTTGTATGTGGAAAATCACTTTTAAAGATCAAATGAGATGTTTAAAGTGATTTTCATGCTTCCAGGGGCCTTAAACACAAGATTTGAGGAATGGGTAAAAGTGAATGAAAATGGCCAATTTACTCACTCTGAGGCCTTAAAAGGTGTTTCTCCTCCACGGGAAGTGAATTAAATTACATTTGGAGGCCTTTATTGTTCAAGCGAAAACGCCTGATTTTTGATGAAAGAGATAACCACCCCCCTTATGACATGCTTCTGAAACTAAAAAAATGGTTCATTTTCAAATGTTGCGTCTTTAAACTACAATTAACATTGTACGTGGATAATCACTTTTAGAGATAAAGTGAGATGTTTAAAGTGATTTTCAAGCTTCCAGGGGCCCTAAACACAAGATTTGAGAAATGGGTAAACGTGAATGAAAATGACCAATTTACTCACTCTGCGGCCTTAAAAAGTGTTTCTCCTCCAAGGGAAGTGAATAAAATTACATTTGGAGGCCTTTATTGTTTAATCAAAAATGCCAGTTTTTTGGTGAAAGAGATAACCACTCCCCCTTACGACATGCTTCAGAAACGAAAAAAATGGTCCATTTTCAAATGTTGCGTCTTTGACTACAATTCACATTTGTACGTGGATATTCACTTTTAGAGACAAAATTAGATGTTTAAAGTGATTTTTAAGCTTCCAGGGTCCCTAAACACAAGATTTGAGGAATGGGTAAATGTGAATGAAAATGGCCAATTTATTCACTCTGAGGCCTTAAAAAGTGTTTCTCCTTCACGGGAAGTGAATTATATAACATTTGGAGGCCTTTATTGTTCAAGCGAAAACGCCTGATTTTTGATGAAAGAGATAACCACTCCCCCTTACGACATGCTTCAGAAACGAAAAAAATGGTCCGTTTTCAAATGTTGCATCTTTGAAAGACAATCCACATTTGTACGTGGATAAACACTTTTAGAGATAAAATTAGATGTTTAAAGTGATTTTCAAGCTTCCAGGGGCCCTAAACACAAGATTTGAGAAATGGGTAAAAGTGAATGAAAATGACCAATTTACTCACTCTGCGGCCTTAAAAAGTGTTTCTCCTCCACGGGAAGTGAATAAAATAACATTTGGAGGCCTTTATTGTTCAATCAAAAATGCCAGTTTGTTGGTGAAAGAGATAACCACTCCCCCTTACGACATGCTTCAGAAACGAAAAAAATGGTCCATTTTCAAATGTTGCCTCTTTGAACTACAATTCACATTTGTATGTGGAAAATCACTTTTAAAGATCAAATCAGATGTTTAAAGTGATTTTCATGCTTCCAGGGGCCTTAAACACAAGATTTGAGGAATGGGTAAAAGTGAATGAAAATGGCCAATTTACTCACTCTGAGGCCTTAAAAGGTGTTTCTCCTCCACGGGAAGTCAATTAAATAACATTTGGAGGCCTTTATTGTTCAAGCGAAAACGCCTGATTTTTGATGAAAGAGATATCCACCCCCCTTACGACATGCTTCTGAAACTAAAAAAATGGTTCATTTTCAAATGTTGCGTCTTTGAACTACAATTAACATTGTACGTGGATAATCACTTTTAGAGATAAAGTGAGATGTTTAAAGTGATTTTCAAGCTTCCAGGGGCCTTAAACACAAGATTTGAGGAATGGGTAAAAGTGAATGAAAATGGCCAATTTACTCACTCTGAGGCCTTAAAAGGTGTTTCTCCTCCACGGGAAGTGAATTAAATTACATTTGGAGGCCTTTATTGTTCAAGCGAAAACGCCTGATTTTTGATGAAAGAGATAACCACCCCCCTTATGACATGCTTCTGAAACTAAAAAAATGGTTCATTTTCAAATGTTGCGTCTTTAAACTACAATTAACATTGTACGTGGATAATCACTTTTAGAGATAAAGTGAGATGTTTAAAGTGATTTTCAAGCTTCCAGGGGCCCTAAACACAAGATTTGAGAAATGGGTAAACGTGAATGAAAATGACCAATTTACTCACTCTGCGGCCTTAAAAAGTGTTTCTCCTCCAAGGGAAGTGAATAAAATTACATTTGGAGGCCTTTATTGTTTAATCAAAAATGCCAGTTTTTTGGTGAAAGAGATAACCACTCCCCCTTACGACATGCTTCAGAAACGAAAAAAATGGTCCATTTTCAAATGTTGCGTCTTTGACTACAATTCACATTTGTACGTGGATATTCACTTTTAGAGACAAAATTAGATGTTTAAAGTGATTTTTAAGCTTCCAGGGTCCCTAAACACAAGATTTGAGGAATGGGTAAATGTGAATGAAAATGGCCAATTTATTCACTCTGAGGCCTTAAAAAGTGTTTCTCCTTCACGGGAAGTGAATTATATAACATTTGGAGGCCTTTATTGTTCAAGCGAAAACGCCTGATTTTTGATGAAAGAGATAACCACTCCCCCTTACGACATGCTTCAGAAACGAAAAAAATGGTCCGTTTTCAAATGTTGCATCTTTGAAAGACAATCCACATTTGTACGTGGATAAACACTTTTAGAGATAAAATTAGATGTTTAAAGTGATTTTCAAGCTTCCAGGGGCCCTAAACACAAGATTTGAGAAATGGGTAAAAGTGAATGAAAATGACCAATTTACTCACTCTGCGGCCTTAAAAAGTGTTTCTCCTCCACGGGAAGTGAATAAAATAACATTTGGAGGCCTTTATTGTTCAATCAAAAATGCCAGTTTGTTGGTGAAAGAGATAACCACTCCCCCTTACGACATGCTTCAGAAACGAAAAAAATGGTCCATTTTCAAATGTTGCCTCTTTGAACTACAATTCACATTTGTATGTGGAAAATCACTTTTAAAGATCAAATCAGATGTTTAAAGTGATTTTCATGCTTCCAGGGGCCTTAAACACAAGATTTGAGGAATGGGTAAAAGTGAATGAAAATGGCCAATTTACTCACTCTGAGGCCTTAAAAGGTGTTTCTCCTCCAAGGGAAGTCAATTAAATAACATTTGGAGGCCTTTATTGTTCAAGCGAAAACGCCTGATTTTTGATGAAAGAGATATCCACCCCCCTTACGACATGCTTCTGAAACTAAAAAAATGGTTCATTTTCAAATGTTGCGTCTTTGAACTACAATTAACATTGTACGTGGATAATCACTTTTAGAGATAAAGTGAGATGTTTAAAGTGATTTTCAAGCTTCCAGGGGCCCTAAACACAAGATTTGAGAAATGGGTAAACGTGAATGAAAATGACCAATTTACTCACTCTGCGGCCTTAAAAAGTGTTTCTCCTCCACGGGAAGTGAATAAAATAACATTTGGAGGCCTTTATTGTTCAATCAAAAATGCCAGTTTGTTGGTGAAAGAGATAACCACTCCCCCTTACGACATGCTTCAGAAACGAAAAAAATGGTCCATTTTCAAATGTTGCGTCTTTGAACTACAATTCACATTTATACGTGGATATTCACTTTTAGAGACAAAATTAGATGTTTAAAGTGATTTTTAAGCTTCCAGGGTCCCTAAACACAAGATTTGAGGAATGGGTAAATGTGAATGAAAATGGCCAATTTATTAACTCTGAGGCCTTAAAAAGTGTTTCTCCTTCACGGGAAGGGAATTAAATAACATTTGGAGGCCTTTATTGTTCAATCAAAAACGCCCGATTATTGACGAAAGAGATAACCACCCCCCCTTACGACATGCTTCAGAAACTAAAAAAATGGTCCATTTTCAAATGTTGCCTCTTTGAACTACAATTCACATTTGTATGTGGAAAATCACTTTTAAAGATCAAATGAGATGTTTAAAGTGATTTTCATGCTTCCAGGGGCCTTAAACACAAGATTTGAGAAATGGGTAAACGTGAATGAAAATGCCCAATTTACTCACTCTGCGGCCTTAAAACGTGTTTCTCCTCCACGGGAAGTGAATAAAATAACATTTGGAGGCCTTTATTGTTCAATCAAAAATGCCAGTTTTTTGGTGAAAGAGATAACCACTCCCCCTTACGACATGCTTCAGAAACGAAAAAAATGGTCCATTTTCAAATGTTGCGTCTTTGACTACAATTCACATTTGTACGTGGATATTCACTTTTAGAGACAAAATTAGATGTTTAAAGTGATTTTTAAGCTTCCAGGGTCCATAAACACAAGATTTGAGGAATGGGTAAATGTGCATGAAAATGGCCAATTTATTCACTCTGAGGCCTTAAAAAGTGTTTCTCCTTCACGGGAAGTGAATTATATAACATTTGGAGGCCTTTATTGTTCAAGCGAAAACGCCTGATTTTTGATGAAAGAGATAACCACCCCCCCTTACGACATGCTTCTGAAACTAAAAAAATGGTTCATTTTCAAATGTTGCGTCTTTGAACTACAATTAACATTGTACGTGGATAATCACTTTTAGAGATAAAGTGAGATGTTTAAAGTGATTTTCAAGCTTCCAGGGGCCCTAAACACAAGATTTGAGAAATGGGTAAAAATGAATGAAAATGGCCAATTTACTCACTCTGAGGCCTTAAAAAGTGTTTCTCCTCAACGGGAAGTGAATTAAATAACATTTGTAGGCCTTTATTGTTCAAGCGAAAACGACCGATTATTGACGAAAGAGATAACCACCCCCCCTTACGACATGCTTCAGAAACGAAAAAAATGGTCCGTTTTCAAATGTTGCGTCTTTGAATGACAATCCACATTTGTACGTGGATAATCACTTTTAGAGCTAAAATTAGATGTTTAAAGTGATTTTCAAGCTTCCAGGGGCCCTAAACACAAGATTTGAGAAATGGGTAAAAGTGAATGAAAATGGCCAATTTACTCACTCTGAGGCCTTAAAAAGTGTTTCTCCTCCACTGGAAGTGAATTAAATACCATTTGGAGGCCTTTAATGTTCAACCGAAAACGCCTGATTTTTGATGAAAGAGATAACCACCCCCCCTTACGACATGCTTCTGAAACAAAAAAAATGGTTCATTTTCAAATGTTGCGTCTTTGAACTACAATTAACATTGTACGTGGATAATCACTTTTAGAGATAAAATGAGATGTTTAAAGTGATTTTCAAGCTTCCAGGGGCCCTAAACACGAGATTTGAGAAATGGGTAAACATGAATGAAAATGGCCAATTTACTCACTCTGCGGCCTTAAAAAGTGTTTCTCCTCCACGGAAAGTGAATAAAATAACATTTGGATGCCTTTATTGTTCAATCAAAAACGCCCGTTTTTTGGTGAAAAAGATAACCACCCCCCCTTACAACATGCTTCAGAAACGAAAAAAATGGTCCATTTTCAAATGTTGCGTCTTTGAACTACAATTCACATTTGTACGTGGATGATCACTTTTAGAGATAAAATTAGATGTTTAAAGTGATTTACAAGCTTCCAGGGGCCCTAAACACAAGATTTGAGGAATGGGTAAATGTGAATGAAAATGGCCAATTTATTCACTCTGAGGCCTTAAAAAGTTTTTCTCCACCCCAGAAAGTGAATTAAATAACATTTGTAGGCCTTTATTGTTCAATCAAAAACGCCCGATTTTTGATGAAAGAGATAACCACCCCCCCTTACGACATGCTTCAGAAACTAAAAAAAATGGTCTGTTTTCAAATGTTGCCTCTTTGAACTACAATTCACAATTGTACGTGGAAAATCACTTTTAAAGATAAAATGAGATGTTTAAAGTGATTTTCATGCTTCCAGGGACCTTAAACACGAGATTTGAGGAATGGGTAAAAGTGAATGAAAATGGCCAATTTACTCACTCTGCGGCCTTAAAAAGTGTTTCTCCTCCACGGGAAGTGAATTAAATACCATTTGTAGACCTTTATTGTTCAAGCAAAAACGCCCGATTATTGACGAAAGAGATAACCACCCCCCCTTAAGACATGCTTCAGAAACGAAAAAAATGGTCCGTTTTCAAATGTTGCATCTTTGAAAGACAATCCACATTTGTACGTGGATAAACACTTTTAGAGATAAAATTAGATGTTTAAAGTGATTTTCAAGCTTCCAGGGGCCCTAAACACAAGATTTGAGAAATGGGTAAAAGTGAATGAAAATGGCCAATTTACTCACTCTGAGGCCTTAAAAGGTGTTTCTCCTCCACGGGAAGTCAATTAAATAACATTTGGAGGCCTTTATTGTTCAATCAAAAACGCCCGATTATTGACGAAAGAGATAACCACCCCCCCTTACGACATGCTTCAGAAACTAAAAAAATGTTCCATTTTCAAATGTTGCCTCTTTGAACTACAATTCACATTTGTATGTGGAAAATCACTTTTAAAGATCAAATGAGATGTTTAAAGTGATTTTCATGCTTCCAGGGGCCTTAAACACAAGATTTGAGGAATGGGTAAAAGTGAATGAAAATGGCCAATTTACTCACTCTGAGGCCTTAAAAGGTGTTTCTCCTCCACGGGAAGTGAATTAAATAACATTTGGAGGCCTTTATTGTTCAAGCGAAAACGCCTGATTTTTGATGAAAGAGATAACCACCCCCCTTATGACATGCTTCTGAAACTAAAAAAATGGTTCATTTTCAAATGTTGCGTCTTTAAACTACAATTAACATTGTACGTGGATAATCACTTTTAGAGATAAAGTGAGATGTTTAAAGTGATTTTCAAGCTTCCAGGGGCCCTAAACACAAGATTTGAGAAATGGGTAAACGTGAATGAAAATGACCAATTTACTCACTCTGCGGCCTTAAAAAGTGTTTCTCCTCCAAGGGAAGTGAATAAAATTACATTTGGAGGCCTTTATTGTTTAATCAAAAATGCCAGTTTTTTGGTGAAAGAGATAACCACTCCCCCTTACGACATGCTTCAGAAACGAAAAAAATGGTCCATTTTCAAATGTTGCGTCTTTGACTACAATTCACATTTGTACGTGGATATTCACTTTTAGAGACAAAATTAGATGTTTAAAGTGATTTTTAAGCTTCCAGGGTCCCTAAACACAAGATTTGAGGAATGGGTAAATGTGAATGAAAATGGCCAATTTATTCACTCTGAGGCCTTAAAAAGTGTTTCTCCTTCACGGGAAGTGAATTATATAACATTTGGAGGCCTTTATTGTTCAAGCGAAAACGCCTGATTTTTGATGACAGAGATAACCACTCCCCCTTACGACATGCTTCAGAAACGAAAAAAATGGTCCGTTTTCAAATGTTGCATCTTTGAAAGACAATCCACATTTGTACGTGGATAAACACTTTTAGAGATAAAATTAGATGTTTAAAGTGATTTTCAAGCTTCCAGGGGCCCTAAACACAAGATTTGAGAAATGGGTAAAAGTGAATGAAAATGACCAATTTACTCACTCTGCGGCCTTAAAAAGTGTTTCTCCTCCACGGGAAGTGAATAAAATAACATTTGGAGGCCTTTATTGTTCAATCAAAAATGCCAGTTTGTTGGTGAAAGAGATAACCACTCCCCCTTACGACATGCTTCAGAAACGAAAAAAATGGTCCATTTTCAAATGTTGCCTCTTTGAACTACAATTCACATTTGTATGTGGAAAATCACTTTTAAAGATCAAATCAGATGTTTAAAGTGATTTTCATGCTTCCAGGGGCCTTAAACACAAGATTTGAGGAATGGGTAAAAGTGAATGAAAATGGCCAATTTACTCACTCTGAGGCCTTAAAAGGTGTTTCTCCTCCATGGGAAGTCAATTAAATAACATTTGGAGGCCTTTATTGTTCAAGCGAAAACGCCTGATTTTTGATGAAAGAGATATCCACCCCCCTTACGACATGCTTCTGAAACTAAAAAAATGGTTCATTTTCAAATGTTGCGTCTTTGAACTACAATTAACATTGTACGTGGATAATCACTTTTAGAGATAAAGTGAGATGTTTAAAGTGATTTTCAAGCTTCCAGGGGCCCTAAACACAAGATTTGAGAAATGGGTAAACGTGAATGAAAATGACCAATTTACTCACTCTGCGGCCTTAAAAAGTGTTTCTCCTCCACGGGAAGTGAATAAAATAACATTTGGAGGCCTTTATTGTTCAATCAAAAATGCCAGTTTGTTGGTGAAAGAGATAACCACTCCCCCTTACGACATGCTTCAGAAACGAAAAAAATGGTCCATTTTCAAATGTTGCGTCTTTGAACTACAATTCACATTTGTACGTGGATATTCACTTTTAGAGACAAAATTAGATGTTTAAAGTGATTTTTAAGCTTCCAGGGTCCCTAAACACAAGATTTGAGGAATGGGTAAATGTGAATGAAAATGGCCAATTTATTAACTCTGAGGCCTTAAAAAGTGTTTCTCCTTCACGGGAAGTGAATTAAATAACATTTGGAGGCCTTTATTGTTCAATCAAAAACGCCCGATTATTGACGAAAGAGATAACCACCCCCCCTTACGACATGCTTCAGAAACTAAAAAAATGGTCCATTTTCAAATGTTGCCTCTTTGAACTACAATTCACATTTGTATGTGGAAAATCACTTTTAAAGATCAAATGAGATGTTTAAAGTGATTTTCATGCTTCCAGGGGCCTTAAACACAAGATTTGAGAAATGGGTAAACGTGAATGAAAATGCCCAATTTACTCACTCTGCGGCCTTAAAAAGTGTTTCTCCTCCACGGGAAGTGAATAAAATAACATTTGGAGGCCTTTATTGTTCAATCAAAAATGCCAGTTTTTTGGTGAAAGAGATAACCACTCCCCCTTACGACATGCTTCAGAAACGAAAAAAATGGTCCATTTTCAAATGTTGCGTCTTTGACTACAATTCACATTTGTACGTGGATATTCACTTTTAGAGACAAAATTAGATGTTTAAAGTGATTTTTAAGCTTCCAGGGTCCATAAACACAAGATTTGAGGAATGGGTAAATGTGCATGAAAATGGCCAATTTATTCACTCTGAGGCCTTAAAAAGTGTTTCTCCTTCACGGGAAGTGAATTATATAACATTTGGAGGCCTTTATTGTTCAAGCGAAAACGCCTGATTTTTGATGAAAGAGATAACCACCCCCCCTTACGACATGCTTCTGAAACTAAAAAAATGGTTCATTTTCAAATGTTGCGTCTTTGAACTACAATTAACATTGTACGTGGATAATCACTTTTAGAGATAAAGTGAGATGTTTAAAGTGATTTTCAAGCTTCCAGGGGCCCTAAACACAAGATTTGAGAAATGGGTAAAAATGAATGAAAATGGCCAATTTACTCACTCTGAGGCCTTAAAAAGTGTTTCTCCTCAACGGGAAGTGAATTAAATAACATTTGTAGGCCTTTATTGTTCAAGCGAAAACGACCGATTATTGACGAAAGAGATAACCACCCCCCCTTACGACATGCTTCAGAAACGAAAAAAATGGTCCGTTTTCAAATGTTGCGTCTTTGAATGACAATCCACATTTGTACGTGGATAATCACTTTTAGAGCTAAAATTAGATGTTTAAAGTGATTTTCAAGCTTCCAGGGGCCCTAAACACAAGATTTGAGAAATGGGTAAAAGTGAATGAAAATGGCCAATTTACTCACTCTGAGGCCTTAAAAAGTTTTTCTCCTCCACGGGAAGTGAATTAAATACCATTTGGAGGCCTTTATTGTTCAACCGAAAACGCCTGATTTTTGATGAAAGAGATAACCACCCCCCCTTACGACATGCTTCTGAAACAAAAAAAATGGTTCATTTTCAAATGTTGCGTCTTTGAACTACAATTAACATTGTACGTGGATAATCACTTTTAGAGATAAAATGAGATGTTTAAAGTGATTTTCAAGCTTCCAGGGGCCCTAAACACGAGATTTGAGAAATGGGTAAACATGAATGAAAATGGCCAATTTACTCACTCTGCGGCCTTAAAAAGTGTTTCTCCTCCACGGAAAGTGAATAAAATAACATTTGGATGCCTTTATTGTTCAATCAAAAACGCCCGTTTTTTGGTGAAAAAGATAACCACCCCCCCTTACAACATGCTTCAGAAACGAAAAAAATCGTCCATTTTCAAATGTTGCGTCTTTGAACTACAATTCACATTTGTACGTGGATGATCACTTTTAGAGATAAAATTAGATGTTTAAAGTGATTTACAAGCTTCCAGGGGCCCTAAACACAAGATTTGAGGAATGGGTAAATGTGAATGAAAATGGCCAATTTATTCACTCTGAGGCCTTAAAAAGTTTTTCTCCACCCCAGAAAGTGAATTAAATAACATTTGTAGGCCTTTATTGTTCAATCAAAAACGCCCGATTTTTGATGAAAGAGATAACCACCCCCCCTTACGACATGCTTCAGAAACTAAAAAAAATGGTCTGTTTTCAAATGTTGCCTCTTTGAACTACAATTCACAATTGTACGTGGAAAATCACTTTTAAAGATAAAATGAGATGTTTAAAGTGATTTTCATGCTTCCAGGGACCTTAAACACGAGATTTGAGGAATGGGTAAAAGTGAATGAAAATGGCCAATTTACTCACTCTGCGGCCTTAAAAAGTGTTTCTCCTCCACGGGAAGTGAATTAAATACCATTTGTAGACCTTTATTGTTCAAGCAAAAACGCCCGATTATTGACGAAAGAGATAACCACCCCCCCTTAAGACATGCTTCAGAAACGAAAAAAATGGTCCGTTTTCAAATGTTGCATCTTTGAAAGACAATCCACATTTGTACGTGGATAAACACTTTTAGAGATAAAATTAGATGTTTAAAGTGATTTTCAAGCTTCCAGGGGCCCTAAACACAAGATTTGAGAAATGGGTAAAAGTGAATGAAAATGGCCAATTTACTCACTCTGAGGCCTTAAAAAGTGTTTCTCCTCAACGGGAAGTGAATTAAATAACATTTGTAGGCCTTTATTGTTCAAGCGAAAACGCCCGATTATTGACGAAAGAGACAACCACCCCCCCTTACGACATGCTTCAGAAACTAAAAAAATAGTCCATTTTCAAATGTTTCCTCTTTGAACTACAATTCACATTTGTATGTGGAAAATCACTTTTAAAGATCAAATCAGATGTTTAAAGTGATTTTCATGCTTCCAGGGGCCTTAAACACAAGATTTGAGGAATGGGTAAAAGTGAATGAAAATGGCCAATGTACTCACTCTGAGGCCTTAAAAGGTGTTTCTCCTCCACGGGAAGTCAATTAAATAACATTTGGAGGCCTTTATTGTTCAATCAAAAACGCCCGATTATTGACGAAAGAGATAACCACCCCCCCTTACGACATGCTTCAGAAACTAAAAAAATGTTCCATTTTCAAATGTTGCCTCTTTGAACTACAATTCACATTTGTATGTGGAAAATCACTTTTAAAGATCAAATGAGATGTTTAAAGTGATTTTCATGCTTCCAGGGGCCTTAAACACAAGATTTGAGGAATGGGTAAAAGTGAATGAAAATGGCCAATTTACTCACTCTGAGGCCTTAAAAGGTGTTTCTCCTCCACGGGAAGTGAATTAAATAACATTTGGAGGCCTTTATTGTTCAAGCGAAAACGCCTGATTTTTGATGAAAGAGATAACCACCCCCCTTATGACATGCTTCTGAAACTAAAAAAATGGTTCATTTTCAAATGTTGCGTCTTTAAACTACAATTAACATTGTACGTGGATAATCACTTTTAGAGATAAAGTGAGATGTTTAAAGTGATTTTCAAGCTTCCAGGGGCCCTAAACACAAGATTTGAGAAATGGGTAAACGTGAATGAAAATGACCAATTTACTCACTCTGCGGCCTTAAAAAGTGTTTCTCCTCCAAGGGAAGTGAATAAAATTACATTTGGAGGCCTTTATTGTTTAATCAAAAATGCCAGTTTTTTGGTGAAAGAGATAACCACTCCCCCTTACGACATGCTTCAGAAACGAAAAAAATGGTCCATTTTCAAATGTTGCGTCTTTGACTACAATTCACATTTGTACGTGGATATTCACTTTTAGAGACAAAATTAGATGTTTAAAGTGATTTTTAAGCTTCCAGGGTCCCTAAACACAAGATTTGAGGAATGGGTAAATGTGAATGAAAATGGCCAATTTATTCACTCTGAGGCCTTAAAAAGTGTTTCTCCTTCACGGGAAGTGAATTATATAACATTTGGAGGCCTTTATTGTTCAAGCGAAAACGCCTGATTTTTGATGAAAGAGATAACCACTCCCCCTTACGACATGCTTCAGAAACGAAAAAAATGGTCCGTTTTCAAATGTTGCATCTTTGAAAGACAATCCACATTTGTACGTGGATAAACACTTTTAGAGATAAAATTAGATGTTTAAAGTGATTTTCAAGCTTCCAGGGGCCCTAAACACAAGATTTGAGAAATGGGTAAAAGTGAATGAAAATGACCAATTTACTCACTCTGCGGCCTTAAAAAGTGTTTCTCCTCCACGGGAAGTGAATAAAATAACATTTGGAGGCCTTTATTGTTCAATCAAAAATGCCAGTTTGTTGGTGAAAGAGATAACCACTCCCCCTTACGACATGCTTCAGAAACGAAAAAAATGGTCCATTTTCAAATGTTGCCTCTTTGAACTACAATTCACATTTGTATGTGGAAAATCACTTTTAAAGATCAAATCAGATGTTTAAAGTGATTTTCATGCTTCCAGGGGCCTTAAACACAAGATTTGAGGAATGGGTAAAAGTGAATGAAAATGGCCAATTTACTCACTCTGAGGCCTTAAAAGGTGTTTCTCCTCCACGGGAAGTCAATTAAATAACATTTGGAGGCCTTTATTGTTCAAGCGAAAACGCCTGATTTTTGATGAAAGAGATATCCACCCCCCTTACGACATGCTTCTGAAACTAAAAAAATGGTTCATTTTCAAATGTTGCGTCTTTGAACTACAATTAACATTGTACGTGGATAATCACTTTTAGAGATAAAGTGAAATGTTTAAAGTGATTTTCAAGCTTCCAGGGGCCCTAAACACAAGATTTGAGAAATGGGTAAACGTGAATGAAAATGACCAATTTACTCACTCTGCGGCCTTAAAAAGTGTTTCTCCTCCACGGGAAGTGAATAAAATAACATTTGGAGGCCTTTATTGTTCAATCAAAAATGCCAGTTTGTTGGTGAAAGAGATAACCACTCCCCCTTACGACATGCTTCAGAAACGAAAAAAATGGTCCATTTTCAAATGTTGCGTCTTTGAACTACAATTCACATTTGTACGTGGATATTCACTTTTAGAGACAAAATTAGATGTTTAAAGTGATTTTTAAGCTTCCAGGGTCCCTAAACACAAGATTTGAGGAATGGGTAAATGTGAATGAAAATGGCCAATTTATTAACTCTGAGGCCTTAAAAAGTGTTTCTCCTTCACGGGAAGTGAATTAAATAACATTTGGAGGCCTTTATTGTTCAATCAAAAACGCCCGATTATTGACGAAAGAGATAACCACCCCCCCTTACGACATGCTTCAGAAACTAAAAAAATGGTCCATTTTCAAATGTTGCCTCTTTGAACTACAATTCACATTTGTATGTGGAAAATCACTTTTAAAGATCAAATGAGATGTTTAAAGTGATTTTCATGCTTCCAGGGGCCTTAAACACAAGATTTGAGAAATGGGTAAACGTGAATGAAAATGCCCAATTTACTCACTCTGCGGCCTTAAAAAGTGTTTCTCCTCCACGGGAAGTGAATAAAATAACATTTGGAGGCCTTTATTGTTCAATCAAAAATGCCAGTTTTTTGGTGAAAGAGATAACCACTCCCCCTTACGACATGCTTCAGAAACGAAAAAAATGGTCCATTTTCAAATGTTGCGTCTTTGACTACAATTCACATTTGTACGTGGATATTCACTTTTAGAGACAAAATTAGATGTTTAAAGTGATTTTTAAGCTTCCAGGGTCCATAAACACAAGATTTGAGGAATGGGTAAATGTGCATGAAAATGGCCAATTTATTCACTCTGAGGCCTTAAAAAGTGTTTCTCCTTCACGGGAAGTGAATTATATAACATTTGGAGGCCTTTATTGTTCAAGCGAAAACGCCTGATTTTTGATGAAAGAGATAACCACCCCCCCTTACGACATGCTTCTGAAACTAAAAAAATGGTTCATTTTCAAATGTTGCGTCTTTGAACTACAATTAACATTGTACGTGGATAATCACTTTTAGAGATAAAGTGAGATGTTTAAAGTGATTTTCAAGCTTCCAGGGGCCCTAAACACAAGATTTGAGAAATGGGTAAAAATGAATGAAAATGGCCAATTTACTCACTCTGAGGCCTTAAAAAGTGTTTCTCCTCAACGGGAAGTGAATTAAATAACATTTGTAGGCCTTTATTGTTCAAGCGAAAACGACCGATTATTGACGAAAGAGATAACCACCCCCCCTTACGACATGCTTCAGAAACGAAAAAAATGGTCCGTTTTTAAATGTTGCGTCTTTGAATGACAATCCACATTTGTACGTGGATAATCACTTTTAGAGCTAAAATTAGATGTTTAAAGTGATTTTCAAGCTTCCAGGGGCCCTAAACACAAGATTTGAGAAATGGGTAAAAGTGAATGAAAATGGCCAATTTACTCACTCTGAGGCCTTAAAAAGTTTTTCTCCTCCACGGGAAGTGAATTAAATACCATTTGGAGGCCTTTATTGTTCAACCGAAAACGCCTGATTTTTGATGAAAGAGATAACCACCCCCCCTTACGACATGCTTCTGAAACAAAAAAAATGGTTCATTTTCAAATGTTGCGTCTTTGAACTACAATTAACATTGTACGTGGATAATCACTTTTAGAGATAAAATGAGATGTTTAAAGTGATTTTCAAGCTTCCAGGGGCCCTAAACACGAGATTTGAGAAATGGGTAAACATGAATGAAAATAGCCAATTTACTCACTCTGCGGCCTTAAAAAGTGTTTCTCCTCCACGGAAAGTGAATAAAATAACATTTGGATGCCTTTATTGTTCAATCAAAAACGCCCGTTTTTTGGTGAAAAAGATAACCACCCCCCCTTACAACATGCTTCAGAAACGAAAAAAATGGTCTGTTTTCAAATGTTGCCTCTTTGAACTACAATTCACAATTGTACGTGGAAAATCACTTTTAAAGATAAAATGAGATGTTTAAAGTGATTTTCATGCTTCCAGGGACCTTAAACACGAGATTTGAGGAATGGGTAAAAGTGAATGAAAATGGCCAATTTACTCACTCTGCGGCCTTAAAAAGTGTTTCTCCTCCACGGGAAGTGAATTAAATACCATTTGTAGACCTTTATTGTTCAAGCAAAAACGCCCGATTATTGACGAAAGAGATAACCACCCCCCCTTAAGACATGCTTCAGAAACGAAAAAAATGGTCCGTTTTCAAATGTTGCATCTTTGAAAGACAATCCACATTTGTACGTGGATAAACACTTTTAGAGATAAAATTAGATGTTTAAAGTGATTTTCAAGCTTCCAGGGGCCCTAAACACAAGATTTGAGAAATGGGTAAAAGTGAATGAAAATGGCCAATTTACTCACTCTGAGGCCTTAAAAAGTGTTTCTCCTCAACGGGAAGTGAATTAAATAACATTTGTAGGCCTTTATTGTTCAAGCGAAAACGCCCGATTATTGACGAAAGAGACAACCACCCCCCCTTACGACATGCTTCAGAAACTAAAAAAATAGTCCATTTTCAAATGTTTCCTCTTTGAACTACAATTCACATTTGTATGTGGAAAATCACTTTTAAAGATCAAATCAGATGTTTAAAGTGATTTTCATGCTTCCAGGGGCCTTAAACACAAGATTTGAGGAATGGGTAAAAGTGAATGAAAATGGCCAATGTACTCACTCTGAGGCCTTAAAAGGTGTTTCTCCTCCACGGGAAGTCAATTAAATAACATTTGGAGGCCTTTATTGTTCAAGCGAAAACGCCTGATTTTTGATGAAAGAGATATCCACCCCCCTTACGACATGCTTCTGAAACTAAAAAAATGGTTCATTTTCAAATGTTGCGTCTTTGAACTACAATTAACATTGTACGTGGATAATCACTTTTAGAGATAAAGTGAGATGTTTAAAGTGATTTTCAAGCTTCCAGGGGCCCTAAACACAAGATTTGAGAAATGGGTAAACGTGAATGAAAATGACCAATTTACTCACTCTGCGGCCTTAAAAAGTGTTTCTCCTCCACGGGAAGTGAATAAAATAACATTTGGAGGCCTTTATTGTTCAATCAAAAATGCCAGTTTGTTGGTGAAAGAGATAACCACTCCCCCTTACGACATGCTTCAGAAACGAAAAAAATGGTCCATTTTCAAATGTTGCGTCTTTGAACTACAATTCACATTTGTACGTGGATATTCACTTTTAGAGACAAAATTAGATGTTTAAAGTGATTTTTAAGCTTCCAGGGTCCCTAAACACAAGATTTGAGGAATAGGTAAATGTGAATGAAAATGGCCAATTTATTCACTCTGAGGCCTTAAAAAGTGTTTCTCCTTCACGGGAAGTGAATTAAATAACATTTGGAGGCCTTTATTGTTCAATCAAAAACGCCCGATTATTGACGAAAGAGATAACCACCCCCCCTTACGACATGCTTCAGAAACTAAAAAAATGTTCCATTTTCAAATGTTGCCTCTTTGAACTACAATTCACATTTGTATGTGGAAAATCACTTTTAAAGATCAAATGAGATGTTTAAAGTGATTTTCATGCTTCCAGGGGCCTTAAACACAAGATTTGAGGAATGGGTAAAAGTGAATGAAAATGGCCAATTTACTCACTCTGAGGCCTTAAAAGGTGTTTCTCCTCCACGGGAAGTGAATTAAATAACATTTGGAGGCCTTTATTGTTCAAGCGAAAACGCCTGATTTTTGATGAAAGAGATAACCACCCCCCTTATGACATGCTTCTGAAACTAAAAAAATGGTTCATTTTCAAATGTTGCGTCTTTAAACTACAATTAACATTGTACGTGGATAATCACTTTTAGAGATAAAGTGAGATGTTTAAAGTGATTTTCAAGCTTCCAGGGGCCCTAAACACAAGATTTGAGAAATGGGTAAACGTGAATGAAAATGACCAATTTACTCACTCTGCGGCCTTAAAAAGTGTTTCTCCTCCAAGGGAAGTGAATAAAATTACATTTGGAGGCCTTTATTGTTTAATCAAAAATGCCAGTTTTTTGGTGAAAGAGATAACCACTCCCCCTTACGACATGCTTCAGAAACGAAAAAAATGGTCCATTTTCAAATGTTGCGTCTTTGACTACAATTCACATTTGTACGTGGATATTCACTTTTAGAGACAAAATTAGATGTTTAAAGTGATTTTTAAGCTTCCAGGGTCCCTAAACACAAGATTTGAGGAATGGGTAAATGTGAATGAAAATGGCCAATTTATTCACTCTGAGGCCTTAAAAAGTGTTTCTCCTTCACGGGAAGTGAATTATATAACATTTGGAGGCCTTTATTGTTCAAGCGAAAACGCCTGATTTTTGATGAAAGAGATAACCACTCCCCCTTACGACATGCTTCAGAAACGAAAAAAATGGTCCGTTTTCAAATGTTGCATCTTTGAAAGACAATCCACATTTGTACGTGGATAAACACTTTTAGAGATAAAATTAGATGTTTAAAGTGATTTTCAAGCTTCCAGGGGCCCTAAACACAAGATTTGAGAAATGGGTAAAAGTGAATGAAAATGACCAATTTACTCACTCTGCGGCCTTAAAAAGTGTTTCTCCTCCACGGGAAGTGAATAAAATAACATTTGGAGGCCTTTATTGTTCAATCAAAAATGCCAGTTTGTTGGTGAAAGAGATAACCACTCCCCCTTACGACATGCTTCAGAAACGAAAAAAATGGTCCATTTTCAAATGTTGCCTCTTTGAACTACAATTCACATTTGTATGTGGAAAATCACTTTTAAAGATCAAATCAGATGTTTAAAGTGATTTTCATGCTTCCAGGGGCCTTAAACACAAGATTTGAGGAATGGGTAAAAGTGAATGAAAATGGCCAATTTACTCACTCTGAGGCCTTAAAAGGTGTTTCTCCTCCACGGGAAGTCAATTAAATAACATTTGGAGGCCTTTATTGTTCAAGCGAAAACGCCTGATTTTTGATGAAAGAGATATCCACCCCCCTTACGACATGCTTCTGAAGCTAAAAAAATGGTTCATTTTCAAATGTTGCGTCTTTGAACTACAATTAACATTGTACGTGGATAATCACTTTTAGAGATAAAGTGAGATGTTTAAAGTGATTTTCAAGCTTCCAGGGGCCCTAAACACAAGATTTGAGAAATGGGTAAACGTGAATGAAAATGACCAATTTACTCACTCTGCGGCCTTAAAAAGTGTTTCTCCTCCACGGGAAGTGAATAAAATAACATTTGGAGGCCTTTATTGTTCAATCAAAAATACCAGTTTGTTGGTGAAAGAGATAACCACTCCCCCTTACGACATGCTTCAGAAACGAAAAAAATGGTCCATTTTCAAATGTTGCGTCTTTGAACTACAATTCACATTTGTACGTGGATATTCACTTTTAGAGACAAAATTAGATGTTTAAAGTGATTTTTAAGCTTCCAGGGTCCCTAAACACAAGATTTGAGGAATGGGTAAATGTGAATGAAAATGGCCAATTTATTAACTCTGAGGCCTTAAAAAGTGTTTCTCCTTCACGGGAAGTGAATTAAATAACATTTGGAGGCCTTTATTGTTCAATCAAAAACGCCCGATTATTGACGAAAGAGATAACCACCCCCCCCTTACGACATGCTTCAGAAACTAAAAAAATGGTCCATTTTCAAATGTTGCCTCTTTGAACTACAATTCACATTTGTATGTGGAAAATCACTTTTAAAGATCAAATGAGATGTTTAAAGTGATTTTCATGCTTCCAGGGGCCTTAAACACAAGATTTGAGAAATGGGTAAACGTGAATGAAAATGCCCAATTTACTCACTCTGCGGCCTTAAAAAGTGTTTCTCCTCCACGGGAAGTGAATAAAATAACATTTGGAGGCCTTTATTGTTCAATCAAAAATGCCAGTTTTTTGGTGAAAGAGATAACCACTCCCCCTTACGACATGCTTCAGAAACGAAAAAAATGGTCCATTTTCAAATGTTGCGTCTTTGACTACAATTCACATTTGTACGTGGATATTCACTTTTAGAGACAAAATTAGATGTTTAAAGTGATTTTTAAGCTTCCAGGGTCCATAAACACAAGATTTGAGGAATGGGTAAATGTGCATGAAAATGGCCAATTTATTCACTCTGAGGCCTTAAAAAGTGTTTCTCCTTCACGGGAAGTGAATTATATAACATTTGGAGGCCTTTATTGTTCAAGCGAAAACGCCTGATTTTTGATGAAAGAGATAACCACCCCCCCTTACGACATGCTTCTGAAACTAAAAAAATGGTTCATTTTCAAATGTTGCGTCTTTGAACTACAATTAACATTGTACGTGGATAATCACTTTTAGAGATAAAGTGAGATGTTTAAAGTGATTTTCAAGCTTCCAGGGGCCCTAAACACAAGATTTGAGAAATGGGTAAAAATGAATGAAAATGGCCAATTTACTCACTCTGAGGCCTTAAAAAGTGTTTCTCCTCAACGGGAAGTGAATTAAATAACATTTGTAGGCCTTTATTGTTCAAGCGAAAACGACCGATTATTGACGAAAGAGATAACCACCCCCCCTTACGACATGCTTCTGAAACAAAAAAAATGGCCCGTTTTCAAATGTTGCGTCTTTGAATGACAATCCACATTTGTACGTGGATAATCACTTTTAGAGCTAAAATTAGATGTTTAAAGTGATTTTCAAGCTTCCAGGGGCCCTAAACACAAGATTTGAGAAATGGGTAAAAGTGAATGAAAATGGCCAATTTACTCACTCTGAGGCCTTAAAAAGTGTTTCTCCTCCACGGGAAGTGAATTAAATACCATTTGGAGGCCTTTATTGTTCAACCGAAAACGCCTGATTTTTGATGAAAGAGACAACCACCCCCCCTTACGACATGCTTCAGAAACTAAAAAAATAGTCCATTTTCAAATGTTTCCTCTTTGAACTACAATTCACATTTGTATGTGGAAAATCACTTTTAAAGATCAAATCAGATGTTTAAAGTGATTTTCATGCTTCCAGGGGCCTTAAACACAAGATTTGAGGAATGGGTAAAAGTGAATGAAAATGGCCAATGTACTCACTCTGAGGCCTTAAAAGGTGTTTCTCCTCCACGGGAAGTCAATTAAATAACATTTGGAGGCCTTTATTGTTCAAGCGAAAACGCCTGATTTTTGATGAAAGAGATATCCACCCCCCTTACGACATGCTTCTGAAACTAAAAAAATGGTTCATTTTCAAATGTTGCGTCTTTGAACTACAATTAACATTGTACGTGGATAATCACTTTTAGAGATAAAGTGAGATGTTTAAAGTGATTTTCAAGCTTCCAGGGGCCCTAAACACAAGATTTGAGAAATGGGTAAACGTGAATGAAAATGACCAATTTACTCACTCTGCGGCCTTAAAAAGTGTTTCTCCTCCACGGGAAGTGAATAAAATAACATTTGGAGGCCTTTATTGTTCAATCAAAAATGCCAGTTTGTTGGTGAAAGAGATAACCACTCCCCCTTACGACATGCTTCAGAAACGAAAAAAATGGTCCATTTTCAAATGTTGCGTCTTTGAACTACAATTCACATTTGTACGTGGATATTCACTTTTAGAGACAAAATTAGATGTTTAAAGTGATTTTTAAGCTTCCAGGGTCCCTAAACACAAGATTTGAGGAATAGGTAAATGTGAATGAAAATGGCCAATTTATTCACTCTGAGGCCTTAAAAAGTGTTTCTCCTTCACGGGAAGTGAATTAAATAACATTTGGAGGCCTTTATTGTTCAATCAAAAACGCCCGATTATTGACGAAAGAGATAACCACCCCCCCTTACGACATGCTTCAGAAACTAAAAAAATGTTCCATTTTCAAATGTTGCCTCTTTGAACTACAATTCACATTTGTATGTGGAAAATCACTTTTAAAGATCAAATGAGATGTTTAAAGTGATTTTCATGCTTCCAGGGGCCTTAAACACAAGATTTGAGGAATGGGTAAAAGTGAATGAAAATGGCCAATTTACTCACTCTGAGGCCTTAAAAGGTGTTTCTCCTCCACGGGAAGTGAATTAAATAACATTTGGAGGCCTTTATTGTTCAAGCGAAAACGCCTGATTTTTGATGAAAGAGATAACCACCCCCCTTATGACATGCTTCTGAAACTAAAAAAATGGTTCATTTTCAAATGTTGCGTCTTTAAACTACAATTAACATTGTACGTGGATAATCACTTTTAGAGATAAAGTGAGATGTTTAAAGTGATTTTCAAGCTTCCAGGGGCCCTAAACACAAGATTTGAGAAATGGGTAAACGTGAATGAAAATGACCAATTTACTCACTCTGCGGCCTTAAAAAGTGTTTCTCCTCCAAGGGAAGTGAATAAAATTACATTTGGAGGCCTTTATTGTTTAATCAAAAATGCCAGTTTTTTGGTGAAAGAGATAACCACTCCCCCTTACGACATGCTTCAGAAACGAAAAAAATGGTCCATTTTCAAATGTTGCGTCTTTGACTACAATTCACATTTGTACGTGGATATTCACTTTTAGAGACAAAATTAGATGTTTAAAGTGATTTTTAAGCTTCCAGGGTCCCTAAACACAAGATTTGAGGAATGGGTAAATGTGAATGAAAATGGCCAATTTATTCACTCTGAGGCCTTAAAAAGTGTTTCTCCTTCACGGGAAGTGAATTATATAACATTTGGAGGCCTTTATTGTTCAAGCGAAAACGCCTGATTTTTGATGAAAGAGATAACCACTCCCCCTTACGACATGCTTCAGAAACGAAAAAAATGGTCCGTTTTCAAATGTTGCATCTTTGAAAGACAATCCACATTTGTACGTGGATAAACACTTTTAGAGATAAAATTAGATGTTTAAAGTGATTTTCAAGCTTCCAGGGGCCCTAAACACAAGATTTGAGAAATGGGTAAAAGTGAATGAAAATGACCAATTTACTCACTCTGCGGCCTTAAAAAGTGTTTCTCCTCCACGGGAAGTGAATAAAATAACATTTGGAGGCCTTTATTGTTCAATCAAAAATGCCAGTTTGTTGGTGAAAGAGATAACCACTCCCCCTTACGACATGCTTCAGAAACGAAAAAAATGGTCCATTTTCAAATGTTGCCTCTTTGAACTACAATTCACATTTGTATGTGGAAAATCACTTTTAAAGATCAAATCAGATGTTTAAAGTGATTTTCATGCTTCCAGGGGCCTTAAACACAAGATTTGAGGAATGGGTAAAAGTGAATGAAAATGGCCAATTTACTCACTCTGAGGCCTTAAAAGGTGTTTCTCCTCCACGGGAAGTCAATTAAATAACATTTGGAGGCCTTTATTGTTCAAGCGAAAACGCCTGATTTTTGATGAAAGAGATATCCACCCCCCTTACGACATGCTTCTGAAGCTAAAAAAATGGTTCATTTTCAAATGTTGCGTCTTTGAACTACAATTAACATTGTACGTGGATAATCACTTTTAGAGATAAAGTGAGATGTTTAAAGTGATTTTCAAGCTTCCAGGGGCCCTAAACACAAGATTTGAGAAATGGGTAAACGTGAATGAAAATGACCAATTTACTCACTCTGCGGCCTTAAAAAGTGTTTCTCCTCCACGGGAAGTGAATAAAATAACATTTGGAGGCCTTTATTGTTCAATCAAAAATACCAGTTTGTTGGTGAAAGAGATAACCACTCCCCCTTACGACATGCTTCAGAAACGAAAAAAATGGTCCATTTTCAAATGTTGCGTCTTTGAACTACAATTCACATTTGTACGTGGATATTCACTTTTAGAGACAAAATTAGATGTTTAAAGTGATTTTTAAGCTTCCAGGGTCCCTAAACACAAGATTTGAGGAATGGGTAAATGTGAATGAAAATGGCCAATTTATTAACTCTGAGGCCTTAAAAAGTGTTTCTCCTTCACGGGAAGTGAATTAAATAACATTTGGAGGCCTTTATTGTTCAATCAAAAACGCCCGATTATTGACGAAAGAGATAACCACCCCCCCTTACGACATGCTTCAGAAACTAAAAAAATGGTCCATTTTCAAATGTTGCCTCTTTGAACTACAATTCACATTTGTATGTGGAAAATCACTTTTAAAGATCAAATGAGATGTTTAAAGTGATTTTCATGCTTCCAGGGGCCTTAAACACAAGATTTGAGAAATGGGTAAACGTGAATGAAAATGCCCAATTTACTCACTCTGCGGCCTTAAAAAGTGTTTCTCCTCCACGGGAAGTGAATAAAATAACATTTGGAGGCCTTTATTGTTCAATCAAAAATGCCAGTTTTTTGGTGAAAGAGATAACCACTCCCCCTTACGACATGCTTCAGAAACGAAAAAAATGGTCCATTTTCAAATGTTGCGTCTTTGACTACAATTCACATTTGTACGTGGATATTCACTTTTAGAGACAAAATTAGATGTTTAAAGTGATTTTTAAGCTTCCAGGGTCCATAAACACAAGATTTGAGGAATGGGTAAATGTGCATGAAAATGGCCAATTTATTCACTCTGAGGCCTTAAAAAGTGTTTCTCCTTCACGGGAAGTGAATTATATAACATTTGGAGGCCTTTATTGTTCAAGCGAAAACGCCTGATTTTTGATGAAAGAGATAACCACCCCCCCTTACGACATGCTTCTGAAACTAAAAAAATGGTTCATTTTCAAATGTTGCGTCTTTGAACTACAATTAACATTGTACGTGGATAATCACTTTTAGAGATAAAGTGAGATGTTTAAAGTGATTTTCAAGCTTCCAGGGGCCCTAAACACAAGATTTGAGAAATGGGTAAAAATGAATGAAAATGGCCAATTTACTCACTCTGAGGCCTTAAAAAGTGTTTCTCCTCAACGGGAAGTGAATTAAATAACATTTGTAGGCCTTTATTGTTCAAGCGAAAACGACCGATTATTGACGAAAGAGATAACCACCCCCCCTTACGACATGCTTCTGAAACAAAAAAAATGGCCCGTTTTCAAATGTTGCGTCTTTGAATGACAATCCACATTTGTACGTGGATAATCACTTTTAGAGCTAAAATTAGATGTTTAAAGTGATTTTCAAGCTTCCAGGGGCCCTAAACACAAGATTTGAGAAATGGGTAAAAGTGAATGAAAATGGCCAATTTACTCACTCTGAGGCCTTAAAAAGTGTTTCTCCTCCACGGGAAGTGAATTAAATACCATTTGGAGGCCTTTATTGTTCAACCGAAAACGCCTGATTTTTGATGAAAGAGATAACCACCCCCCCTTACGACATGCTTCTGAAACAAAAAAAATGGTTCATTTTCAAATGTTGCGTCTTTGAACTACAATTAACATTGTACGTGGATAATCACTTTTAGAGATAAAATGAGATGTTTAAAGTGATTTTCAAGCTTCCAGGGGCCCTAAACACGAGATTTGAGAAATGGGTAAACATGAATGAAAATGGCCAATTTACTCACTCTGCGGCCTTAAAAAGTGTTTCTCCTCCACGGAAAGTGAATAAAATAACATTTGGATGCCTTTATTGTTCAATCAAAAATGCCAGTTTTTTGGTGAAAGAGATAACCACTCCCCCTTACGACATGCTTCAGAAACGAAAAAAATGGTCCATTTTCAAATGTTGCGTCTTTGACTACAATTCACATTTGTACGTGGATATTCACTTTTAGAGACAAAATTAGATGTTTAAAGTGATTTTTAAGCTTCCAGGGTCCCTAAACACAAGTTTTGAGGAATGGGTAAATGTGAATGAAAATGGCCAATTTATTCACTCTGAGGCCTTAAAAAGTGTTTCTCCTTCACGGGAAGTGAATTATATAACATTTGGAGGCCTTTATTGTTCAAGCGAAAACGCCTGATTTTTGATGAAAGAGATAACCACTCCCCCTTACGACATGCTTCAGAAACGAAAAAAATGGTCCGTTTTCAAATGTTGCATCTTTGAAAGACAATCCACATTTGTACGTGGATAAACACTTTTAGAGATACAATTAGATGTTTAAAGTGATTTTCAAGCTTCCAGGGGCCCTAAACACAAGATTTGAGAAATGGGTAAAAGTGAATGAAAATGACCAATTTACTCACTCTGCGGCCTTAAAAAGTGTTTCTCCTCCACGGGAAGTGAATAAAATAACATTTGGAGGCCTTTATTGTTCAATCAAAAATGCCAGTTTGTTGGTGAAAGAGATAACCACTCCCCCTTACGACATGCTTCAGAAACGAAAAAAATGGTCCATTTTCAAATGTTGCCTCTTTGAACTACAATTCACATTTGTATGTGGAAAATCACTTTTAAAGATCAAATCAGATGTTTAAAGTGATTTTCATGCTTCCAGGGGCCTTAAACACAAGATTTGAGGAATGGGTAAAAGTGAATGAAAATGGCCAATTTACTCACTCTGAGGCCTTAAAAGGTGTTTCTCCTCCACGGGAAGTGAATTAAATAACATTTGGAGGCCTTTATTGTTGAAGCGAAAATGCCTGATTTTTGATGAAAGAGATCACCACCCCCCTTACGACATGCTTCTGAAACTAAAAAAATGGGTCATTTTCAAATGTTGCGTCTTTAAACTACAATTAACATTGTACGTGGATAATCACTTTTAGAGATAAAGTGAGAAGTTTAAAGTGATTTTCAAGCTTCCAGGGGCCCTAAACACAAGATTTGAGAAATGGGTAAACGTGAATGAAAATGACCAATTTAATCACTCTGCGGCCTTAAAAAGTGTTTCTCCTCCACGGGAAGTGAATAAAATAACATTTGGAGGCCTTTATTGTTCAATCAAAAATGCCAGTTTTTTGGTGAAAGAGATAACCACCCCCCCTTACGACATGCTTCAGAAACGAAAAAAATGGTCCATTTTCAAATGTTGCGTCTTTGAACTATAATTCACATTTGTACGTGGATATTCACTTTTAGAGATAAAATTAGATGTTTAAAGTGATTTTTAAGCTTCCAGGGGCCCTAAACACAAGATTTGAGGAATGGGTAAATGTGAATGAAAATGGCCAATTTACTCACTCTGAGGCCTTAAAAAGTTTTTCTCCACCCAAGAAAGTGAATTAAATAACATTTGTAGGCCTTTATTGTTCAAGCGAAAACGCCTGATTTTTGATGAAAGAGATAACCACCCCCCCTTACGACATGCTTCTGAAACTAAAAAAATGGTTCATTTTCAAATGTTGCGTCTTTGAACCACAATTAACATTGTATGTGGATAACCACTTTTAGAGATAAAATGAGATGTTTAAAGTGATTTTCAAGCTTCCAGGGGCCCTAAACACGAGATTTGAGAAATGGGTAAACGTGAATGAAAATGGCAAATTTACTCACTCTGCTGCCTTAAAAAGTGTTTCTCCTCCACGGAAAGTGAATAAAATAACATTTAGATGCCTTTATTGTTCAATCAAAAACGCGAGTTTTTTGGTGAAAAAGATAACCACCCCCCTTACGACATGCTTCAGAAACGAAAAAAATGGTCCATTTTCAAATGTTGCGTCTTTGAACTACAATTCACATTTGTACGTGGATAATCACTTTTAGAGATAAAATTAGATGTTTAAAGTGATTTACAAGCTTCCAGGGGCCCTAAACACAAGATATGAGGAATGGGTAAATATGAATGAAAATGGCCAATTTATTCACTCTGAGGCCTTAAAAAGTTTTTCTCCACTCCAGAAAGTGAATTAAATATCATTTGTAGACCATTATTGTTCAATCAAAAACGCCCGATTTTTGACGAAAGAGATAACCACCCCCCCTTACGACATGCTTCAGAAACGAAAAAAATGGTTCATTTTCAAATGTTGCATCTTTGAACAACAATCCACATTTGTACGTGGATAAACACTTTTAGAGATAAAATTAGATGTTTAAAGTGATTTTCAAGCTTCCAGGGGCCCTAAACACAAGATTTGAGAAATGGGTAAAAGTGAATGAAAATGGCCAATTTACTCACTCTGAGGCCTTAAAAAGTGTTTCTCCTCCACGGGAAGTGAATTAAATACCATTTGGAGGCCTTTATTGTTCAAGCGAAAACGCCTGATTTTTGATGAAAGAGATAACCACCCCCCCTTACGACATGCTTCTGAAACAAAAAAAATGGTTCATTTTCAAATGTTGCGTCTTTGAACTACAATTAACATTGTACGTGGATAATCACTTTTAGAGATAAAATGAGATGTTTAAAGTGATTTTTAAGCTTCCAGGGGCCCTAAACACGAGATTTGAGAAATGGGTAAACGTGAATGAAAATGGCCAATTTACTCACTCTGCGGCCTTAAAAAGTGTTTCTCCTCCACGGAAAGTGAATAAAATAACATTTGGATGCCTTTATTGTTCAATCAAAAACGCCCGTTTTTTGGTGAAAAAGATAACCACCCCCCCTTACGACATGCTTCAGAAACGAAAAAAATGGTCCATTTTCAAATGTTGGGTCTTTGAACTACAATTCACATTTGTACGTGCATATTCACTTTTAAAGATAAAATTAGATGTTTAAAGTGATTTACAAGCTTCCAGGGTCCCTAAACACAAGATATGAGGAATGGGTAAATGTGAATGAAAATGGCCAATGTATTCACTCTGAGGCCTTAAAAAGTGTTTCTCCTTCACGGGAAGTGAATTAAATAACATTTGGAGGCCTTTATTGTTCAAGCGAAAACACCTGATTTTTGATGAAAGAGATAACCACCCCCCCTTACGACATGCTTCTGAAACTAAAAAAATGGTTCATTTTCAAATGTTGCGTCTTTGAACTACAATTAACATTGTACGTGGATAATCACTTTTAGAGATAAAGTGAGATGTTTAAAGTGATTTTCAAGCTTCCAGGGGCCCTAAACACAAGATTTGAGAAATGGGTAAACGTGAATGAAAATGACCAATTTACTCACTCTGCGGCCTTAAAAAGTGTTTCTCCTCCACGGGAAGTGAATAAAATAACATTTGGAGGCCTTTATTGTTCAATCAAAAATGCCAGTTTTTTGGTGAAAGAGATAACCACCCCCCCTTACGACATGCTTCAGAAACGAAAAAAATGGTCCATTTTCAAATGTTGTGTCTTTGAACTACAATTCACATTTGTACGTGGATATTCACTTTTAGAGATAAAATTAGATGTTTAAAGTGATTTTTAAGCTTGCAGGGGCCCTAAACACAAGATTTGAGGAATGGGTAAATGTGAATGAAAATGGCCAATTTATTCACTCTGAGGCCTTAAAAAGTTTTTCTCCACCCCAGAAAGTGAATTAAATAACATTTGTAGGCCTTTATTGTTCAATCAAAAACGCCCGATTTTTGATGAAAGAGATAACCACCCCCCTTACGACATGCTTCAGAAACTAAAAAAAATGGTCTGTTTTCAAATGTTGCCTCTTTGAACTACAATTCACAATTGTACGTGGAAAATCACTTTTAAAGATAAAATGAGATGTTTAAAGTGATTTTCATGCTTCCAGGGACCTTAAACACGAGATTTGAGGAATGGGTAAAAGTGAATGAAAATGGCCAATTTACTCACTCTGCGGCCTTAAAAAGTGTTTCTCCTCCACGGGAAGTGAATTAAATACCATTTGTAGACCTTTATTGTTCAAGCAAAAACGCCCGATTATTGACGAAAGAGATAACCACCCCCCCTTAAGACATGCTTCAGAAACGAAAAAAATGGTCCGTTTTCAAATGTTGCATCTTTGAAAGACAATCCACATTTGTACGTGGATAAACACTTTTAGAGATAAAATTAGATGTTTAAAGTGATTTTCAAGCTTCCAGGGGCCCTAAACACAAGATTTGAGAAATGGGTAAAAGTGAATGAAAATGGCCAATTTACTCACTCTGAGGCCTTAAAAAGTGTTGCTCCTCAACGGGAAGTGAATTAAATAATATTTGTAGGCCTTTATTGTTCAAGCGAAAACGCCCGATTATTGACGAAAGAGACAACCACCCCCCCTTACGACATGCTTCAGAAACTAAAAAAATAGTCCATTTTCAAATGTTTCCTCTTTGAACTACAATTCACATTTGTATGTGGAAAATCACTTTTAAAGATCAAATCAGATGTTTAAAGTGATTTTCATGCTTCCAGGGGCCTTAAACACAAGATTTGAGGAATGGGTAAAAGTGAATGAAAATGGCCAATGTACTCACTCTGAGGCCTTAAAAGGTGTTTCTCCTCCACGGGAAGTCAATTAAATAACATTTGGAGGCCTTTATTGTTCAAGCGAAAACGCCTGATTTTTGATGAAAGAGATATCCACCCCCCTTACGACATGCTTCTGAAACTAAAAAAATGGTTCATTTTCAAATGTTGCGTCTTTGAACTACAATTAACATTGTACGTGGATAATCACTTTTAGAGATAAAGTGAGATGTTTAAAGTGATTTTCAAGCTTCCAGGGGCCCTAAACACAAGATTTGAGAAATGGGTAAACGTGAATGAAAATGACCAATTTACTCACTCTGCGGCCTTAAAAAGTGATTCTCCTCCACGGGAAGTGAATAAAATAACATTTGGAGGCCTTTATTGTTCAATCAAAAATGCCAGTTTGTTGGTGAAAGAGATAACCACTCCCCCTTACGACATGCTTCAGAAACGAAAAAAATGGTCCATTTTCAAATGTTGCGTCTTTGAACTACAATTCACATTTGTACGTGGATATTCACTTTTAGAGACAAAATTAGATGTTTAAAGTGATTTTTAAGCTTCCAGGGTCCCTAAACACAAGATTTGAGGAATAGGTAAATGTGAATGAAAATGGCCAATTTATTCACTCTGAGGCCTTAAAAAGTGTTTCTCCTTCACGGGAAGTGAATTAAATAACATTTGGAGGCCTTTATTGTTCAATCAAAAACGCCCGATTATTGACGAAAGAGATAACCACCCCCCCTTACGACATGCTTCAGAAACTAAAAAAATGGTCCATTTTCAAATGTTGCCTCTTTGAACTACAATTCACATTTGTATGTGGAAAATCACTTTTAAAGATCAAATGAGATGTTTAAAGTGATTTTCATGCTTCCAGGGGCCTTAAACACAAGATTTGAGGAATGGGTAAAAGTGAATGAAAATGGCCAATTTACTCACTCTGAGGCCTTAAAAGGTGTTTCTCCTCCACGGGAAGTGAATTAAATTACATTTGGAGGCCTTTATTGTTCAAGCGAAAACGCCTGATTTTTGATGAAAGAGATAACCACCCCCCTTATGACATGCTTCTGAAACTAAAAAAATGGTTCATTTTCAAATGTTGCGTCTTTATAAACTACAATTAACATTGTACGTGGATAATCACTTTTAGAGATAAAGTGAGATGTTTAAAGTGATTTTCAAGCTTCCAGGGGCCCTAAACACAAGATTTGAGAAATGGGTAAACGTGAATGAAAATGACCAATTTACTCACTCTGCGGCCTTAAAAAGTGTTTCTCCTCCAAGGGAAGTGAATAAAATTACATTTGGAGGCCTTTATTGTTTAATCAAAAATGCCAGTTTTTTGATGAAAGAGATAACCACTCCCCCTTACGACATGCTTCAGAAACGAAAAAAATGGTCCGTTTTCAAATGTTGCATCTTTGAAAGACAATCCACATTTGTACGTGGATAAACACTTTTAGAGATAAAATTAGATGTTTAAAGTGATTTTCAAGCTTCCAGGGGCCTTAAACACAAGATTTGAGGAATGGGTAAAAGTGAATGAAAATGGCCAATTTACTCACTCTGAGGCCTTAAAAGGTGTTTCTCCTCCACGGGAAGTCAATTAAATAACATTTGGAGGCCTTTATTGTTCAAGCGAAAACGCCTGATTTTTGATGAAAGAGATATCCACCCCCCTTACGACATGCTTCTGAAACTAAAAAAATGGTTCATTTTCAAATGTTGCGTCTTTGAACTACAATTAACATTGTACGTGGATAATCACTTTTAGAGATAAAGTGAGATGTTTAAAGTGATTTTCAAGCTTCCAGGGGCCCTAAACACAAGATTTGAGAAATGGGTAAACGTGAATGAAAATGACCAATTTACTCACTCTGCGGCCTTAAAAAGTGTTTCTCCTCCACGGGAAGTGAATAAAATAACATTTGGAGGCCTTTATTGTTCAATCAAAAATGCCAGTTTGTTGGTGAAAGAGATAACCACTCCCCCTTACGACATGCTTCAGAAACGAAAAAAATGGTCCATTTTCAAATGTTGCGTCTTTGAACTACAATTCACATTTGTACGTGGATATTCACTTTTAGAGACAAAATTAGATGTTTAAAGTGATTTTTAAGCTTCCAGGGTCCCTAAACACAAGATTTGAGGAATGGGTAAATGTGAATGAAAATGGCCAATTTATTAACTCTGAGGCCTTAAAAAGTGTTTCTCCTTCACGGGAAGTGAATTAAATAACATTTGGAGGCCTTTATTGTTCAATCAAAAACGCCCGATTATTGACGAAAGAGATAACCACCCCCCCTTACGACATGCTTCAGAAACTAAAAAAATGGTCCATTTTCAAATGTTGCCTCTTTGAACTACAATTCACATTTGTATGTGGAAAATCACTTTTAAAGATCAAATGAGATGTTTAAAGTGATTTTCATGCTTCCAGGGGCCTTAAACACAAGATTTGAGAAATGGGTAAACGTGAATGAAAATGCCCAATTTACTCACTCTGCGGCCTTAAAAAGTGTTTCTCCTCCACGGGAAGTGAATAAAATAACATTTGGAGGCCTTTATTGTTCAATCAAAAATGCCAGTTTTTTGGTGAAAGAGATAACCACTCCCCCTTACGACATGCTTCAGAAACGAAAAAAATGGTCCATTTTCAAATGTTGCGTCTTTGACTACAATTCACATTTGTACGTGGATATTCACTTTTAGAGACAAAATTAGATGTTTAAAGTGATTTTTAAGCTTCCAGGGTCCATAAACACAAGATTTGAGGAATGGGTAAATGTGCATGAAAATGGCCAATTTATTCACTCTGAGGCCTTAAAAAGTGTTTCTCCTTCACGGGAAGTGAATTATATAACATTTGAGGGCCTTTATTGTTCAAGCGAAAACGCCTGATTTTTGATGAAAGAGATAACCACCCCCCCTTACGACATGCTTCTGAAACTAAAAAAATGGTTCATTTTCAAATGTTGCGTCTTTGAACTACAATTAACATTGTACGTGGATAATCACTTTTAGAGATAAAGTGAGATGTTTAAAGTGATTTTCAAGCTTCCAGGGGCCCTAAACACAAGATTTGAGAAATGGGTAAAAATGAATGAAAATGGCCAATTTACTCACTCTGAGGCCTTAAAAAGTGTTTCTCCTCAACGGGAAGTGAATTAAATAACATTTGTAGGCCTTTATTGTTCAAGCGAAAACGACCGATTATTGACGAAAGAGATAACCACCCCCCCTTACGACATGCTTCAGAAACGAAAAAAATGGTCCGTTTTCAAATGTTGCGTCTTTGAATGACAATCCACATTTGTACGTGGATAATCACTTTTAGAGCTAAAATTAGATGTTTAAAGTGATTTTCAAGCTTCCAGGGGCCCTAAACACAAGATTTGAGAAATGGGTAAAAGTGAATGAAAATGGCCAATTTACTCACTCTGAGGCCTTAAAAAGTGTTTCTCCTCCACGGGAAGTGAATTAAATACCATTTGGAGGCCTTTATTGTTCAACCGAAAACGCCTGATTTTTGATGAAAGAGATAACCACCCCCCCTTACGACATGCTTCTGAAACAAAAAAAATGGTTCATTTTCAAATGTTGCGTCTTTGAACTACAATTAACATTGTACGTGGATAATCACTTTTAGAGATAAAATGAGATGTTTAAAGTGATTTTCAAGCTTCCAGGGGCCCTAAACACGAGATTTGAGAAATGGGTAAACATGAATGAAAATGGACAATTTACTCACTCTGCGGCCTTAAAAAGTGTTTCTCCTCCACGGAAAGTGAATAAAATAACATTTGGATGCCTTTATTGTTCAATCAAAAACGCCCGTTTTTTGGTGAAAAAGATAACCACCCCCCCTTACAACATGCTTCAGAAACGAAAAAAATCGTCCATTTTCAAATGTTGCGTCTTTGAACTACAATTCACATTTGTACGTGGATGATCACTTTTAGAGATAAAATTAGATGTTTAAAGTGATTTACAAGCTTCCAGGGGCCCTAAACAGAAGATATGAGGAATGGGTAAATATGAATGAAAATGGCCAATTTATTCACTCTGAGGCCTTAAAAAGTTTTTCTCCACCCCAGAAAGTGAATTAAATAACATTTGTAGGCCTTTATTGTTCAATCAAAAACGCCCGATTTTTGACGAAAGAGATAACCACCCCCCCTTACGACATGCTTCAGAAACTAAAAAAATGGTCCGTTTTCAAATGTTGCCTCTTTGAACTACAATTCACATTTGTACGTGGAAAAGCACTTTTAAAGATCAAATGAGATGTTTAAAGTGATTTTCATGCTTCCAGGGGCCTTAAACACAAGATTTGAGGAATGGGTAAAAGTGAAGGAAAATGGCCAATTTACTCTCTCTGAGGCCTTAAAAAGTGTTCCTCCTCCACGGGAAGTGACTTAAATAACATTTGTAGGCCTTTATTGTTCAAGCGAAAACGCCCGATTATTGACGAAAGAGATAACCACCCCCCCTTACGACATGCTTCAGAAACGAAAAAAATGGCCCGTTTTCAAATGTTGCGTCTTTGAATGACAATCCACATTTGTACGTGGATAATCACTTTTAGAGCTAAAATTAGATGTTTAAAGTGATTTTTAAGCCTCCAGGGGCCCTAAACACAAGATTTGAGAAATGGGTAAAAGTGAATGAAAATGGACAATTTACTCACTCTAAGGCCTTAAAAAGTGTTTCTCCTCCACGGGAAGTGAATTAAATACCATTTGGAGGCCTTTATTGTTCAAGCGAAAACGCCTGATTTTTGATGAAAGAGATAACCACCCCCCCTTACGACATGCTTCTGAAACTAAAAAAATGGTTCATTTTCAAATGTTGCGTCTTTGAACCACAATTAACATTGTACGTGGATAATCACTTTTAGAGATAAAATGAGATGTTTAAAGTGATTTTCAAGCTTCCAGAGGACCTAAACACGAGATTTGAGAAATGGGTAAACGTGAATGAAAATGGCCAATTTACTCACTCTGCGGCCTTAAAAAGTGTTTCTCCTCCACGGAAAGTGAATAAAATAACATTTGGATGCCTTTATTGTTCAATCTAAAACGCCCGTTTTTTGGTGAAAAAGATAACCACCCCCCCTTACGACATGCTTCAGAAACGAAAAAAATGGTCCATTTTTAAATGTTGCGTCTTTGAACTACAATTCACATTTGTACGTGGATAATCACTTTTAGAGATAAAATTAGATGTTTAAAGTGATTTACAATCTTCCAGGGGCCCTAAACACAAGATATGAGGAATGGGTAAATATGAATGAAAATGGCCAATTTATTCACTCTGAGGTCTTAAAAAGTTTTTCTCCACTCCAGAAAGTGAATTAAATAACATTTGCAGGCCTTTATTGTTCAATCAAAAACGCCCGATTTTTGACGAAAGAGATAACCACCCCCCCTTACGACATGCTTCAGAAACGAAAAAAATGGCCCGTTTTCAAATGTTGCGTCTTTGAATGACAATCCACATTTGTACGTGGATAATCACTTTTAGAGCTAAAATTAGATGTTTAAAGTGATTTTTAAGCCTCCAGGGGCCCTAAACACAAGATTTGAGAAATGGGTAAAAGTGAATGAAAATGGACAATTTACTCACTCTGAGGCCTTAAAAAGTGTTTCTCCTCCACGGGAAGTGAATTAAATACCATTTGGAGGCCTTTATTGTTCAAGCGAAAACGCCTGATTTTTGATGAAAGAGATAACCACCCCCCCTTACGACATGCTTCTGAAACTAAAAAAATGGTTCATTTTCAAATGTTGCGTCTTTGAACCACAATTAACATTGTACGTGGATAATCACTTTTAGAGATAAAATGAGATGTTTAAAGTGATTTTCAAGCTTCCAGGGGACCTAAACACGAGATTTGAGAAATGGGTAAACGTGAATGAAAATGGCCAATTTACTCACTCTGCGGCCTTAAAAAGTGTTTCTCCTCCACGGAAAGTGAATAAAATAACATTTGGATGCCTTTATTGTTCAATCTAAAACGCCCGTTTTTTGGTGAAAAAGATAACCACCCCCCCTTACGACATGCTTCAGAAACGAAAAAAATGGTCCATTTTTAAATGTTGCGTCTTTGAACTACAATTCACATTTGTACGTGGATAATCACTTTTAGAGATAAAATTAGATGTTTAAAGTGATTTACAAGCTTCCAGGGGCCCTAAACACAAGATATGAGGAATGGGTAAATATGAATGAAAATGGCCAATTTATTCACTCTGAGGCCTTAAAAAGTTTTTCTCCACTCCAGAAAGTGAATTAAATAACATTTGCAGGCCTTTATTGTTCAATCAAAAACGCCCGATTTTTGACGAAAGAGATAACCACCCCCCCTTACGACATGCTTCAGAAAATAAAAAAATGGTCCATTTTCAAATGTTGCCTCTTTGAACTACAATTCACATTTGTACGTGGAAAAGCACTTTTAAAGATCAAATGAGATGTTTAAGTGATTTTCATGCTTCCAGGGGCCTTAAACACAAGATTTGAGGAATGGGTAAAAGTGAATGAAAATGGCCAATTTACTCACTCTGAGGCCTTAAAAAGTGTTTCTCCTCCACGGGAAGTGAATTAAATACCATTTGGAGGCCTTTATTGTTCAAGCGAAACCGCCTGATTTTTGATGAAAGAGATAACCACCCCCCCTTACGACATGCTTCAGAAACTAAAAAAAATGGTCTGGTTCATTTTCAAATGTTGCGCCTTTGAACTACAATTAACATTGTACGTGGATAATCACTTTTAGAGATAAAATGAGATGTTTAAAGTGATTTTCAAGCTTCCAGGGGCCCTAAACACGAGATTTGAGAAATGGGTAAACGTGAATGAAAATAGCCAATTTACTCACTCTGCGGCCATAAAAGTGTTTCTCCTCCACGGAAAGTGAATAAAATAACATTTGGATGCCTTTATTGTTCAATCAAAAACGCCCGTTTTTTGGTGAAAAAGATAACCACCCCCCCTTACGACATGCTTCAGAAACGAAAAAATTGGTCCATTTTCAAATGTTTCGTCTTTGAACTACAATTCACATTTGTACGTGGATGATCACTTTTAGAGATAAAATTAGATGTTTAAAGTGATTTACAAGCTTCCAGGGGCCCTAAACACAAGATATGAGGAATGGGTAAATATGAATGAAAATGGCCAATTTATTCACTCTGAGGCCTTAAAAAGTTTTTCTCCACCCCAGAAAGTGAATTAAATAACATTTGTAGGCCTTTATTGTTCAATCAAAAACGCCCGATTTTTGACGAAAGAGATAACCACCCCCCCTTACGACATGCTTCAGAAACTAAAAAAATGGTCCGTTTTCAAATGTTGCCTCTTTGAACTACAATTCACATTTGTACGTGGAAAAGCACTTTTAAAGATCAAATGAGATGTTTAAGTGATTTTCATGCTTCCAGGGGCCTTAAACACAAGATTTGAGGAATGGGTAAAAGTGAATGAAAATGGCCAATTTACTCACTCTGAGGCCTTAAAAAGTGTTTCTCCTCCACGGGAAGTGAATTAAATAACATTTGTAGGCCTTTATTGTTCAAGCGAAAACGCCCGATTATTGACGAAAGAGATAACCACCCCCCCTTACGACATGCTTCAGAAACGAAAAAAATGGTCCGTTTTCAAATGTTGCGTCTTTGAATGACAATCCACATTTGTACGTGAATAATCACTTTTAGAGCTAAAATTAGATGTTTAAAGTGATTTCAAGCTTCCAGGGGCCCTAAACACAAGATTTGAGAAATGGGTAAAAGTGAATGAAAATGGCCAATTTACTCACTCTGAGGCCTTAAAAAGTGTTTCTCTTCCACGGGAAGTGAATTAAATACCATTTGGAGGCCTTTATTGTTCAAGCGAAAACGCCTGATTTTTGATGAAAGAGATAACCACCCCCCCTTACGACATGCTTCTGAAGCTAAAAAAATGGTTCATTTTCAAATGTTGCGTCTTTGAACCACAATTAACATGGTACGTGGATAATCACTTTTAGAGATAAAATGAGATGTTTAAAGTGATTTTCAACTTCCAGGGGCCCTAAACACTAGATTTGAGAAATGGGTAAACGTGAATGAAAATGGCCAATTTACTCACTCTGCGGCCTTAAAAAGTGTTTCTCCTCCACGGAAAGTGAATAAAATAACATTTGGATGCCTTTATTGTTCAATCAAAAACGCCCGTTTTTTGGTAAAAAGATAACCACCCCCCCTTACGACATGCTTCAGAAACGAAAAAAATGGTCTATTTTCAAATGTTGCGTCTTTGAACTACAATTCACATTTGTACGTGGAAAAGCACTTTTAAAGATCAAATGAGATGTTTAAAGTGATTTTCATGCTTCCAGTCGCCTTAAACACAAGATTTGAGGAATGGGAAAAAGTGAATGAAAATGGCCAATTTACTCACTCTGAGGCCTTAAAAAGTGTTTCTCCTCCACGGGAAGTGAATTAAATAACATTTGTAGGCCTTTATTGTTCAAGCGAAAACGCCCGATTATTGACGAAAGAGATAACCACCCCCCCTTATGACATGCTTCAGAAACGAAAGAAATGGTCCATTTTCAAATGGTGCGTCTTTGAATGACAATCCACATTTGTACGTGGATAATCACTTTTAGAGCTAAAGTGAGATGTTTAAAGTGATTTTCAAGCTTCCAGGGGCCCTAAACACAAGATTTGAGAAATGGGTAAACGTGAATGAAAATGGCCAATTTACTCACTCTGCGGCCTTAAAAAGTGTTTCTCCTCCACGGGAAGTGAATAAAATAACATTTGGAGGCCTTTATTGTTCAATCAAAAATGCCAGTTTTTTGGTGAAAGAGATAACCACCCCCCCTTACGACATGCTTCAGAAACGAAAAAAATGGTCCATTTTCAAATGTTGCGTCTTTGAACTACAATTCACATTTGTACGTGGATATTCACTTTTAGAGATAAAATGAGATGTTTAAAGTGATTTTCAAGCTTCCAGAGGACCTAAACACGAGATTTGAGAAATGGGTAAACGTGAATGAAAATGGCCAATTTACTCACTCTGCGGCCTTAAAAAGTGTTTCTCCTCCACGGAAAGTGAATAAAATAACATTTGGATGCCTTTATTGTTCAATCTAAAACGCCCGTTTTTTGGTGAAAAAGATAACCACCCCCCCTTACGACATGCTTCAGAAACGAAAAAAATGGTCCATTTTTAAATGTTGCGTCTTTGAACTACAATTCACATTTGTACGTGGATAATCACTTTTAGAGATAAAATTAGATGTTTAAAGTGATTTACAAGCTTCCAGGGGCCCTAAACACAAGATATGAGGAATGGGTAAATATGAATGAAAATGGCCAATTTATTCACTCTGAGGCCTTAAAAAGTTTTTCTCCACTCGAGAAAGTGAATTAAATAACATTTGCAGGCCGTTATTGTTCAATCAAAAACGCCCGATTTTTGACGAAAGAGATAACCACCCCCCCTTACGACATGCTTCAGAAACGAAAAAAATGGCCCGTTTTCAAATGTTGCGTCTTTGAATGACAATCCACATTTGTACGTGGATAATCACTTTTAGAGCTAAAATTAGATGTTTAAAGTGATTTTTAAGCCTCCAGGGGCCCTAAACACAAGATTTGAGAAATGGGTAAAAGTGAATGAAAATGGACAATTTACTCACTCTGAGGCCTTAAAAAGTGTTTCTCCTCCACGGGAAGTGAATTAAATACCATTTGGAGGCCTTTATTGTTCAAGCGAAAACGCCTGATTTTTGATGAAAGAGATAACCACCCCCCCTTACGACATGCTTCTGAAACTAAAAAAATGGTTCATTTTCAAATGTTGCGTCTTTGAACCACAATTAACATTGTACGTGGATAATCACTTTTAGAGATAAAATGAGATGTTTAAAGTGATTTTCAAGCTTCCAGGGGACCTAAACACGAGATTTGAGAAATGGGTAAACGTGAATGAAAATGGCCAATTTACTCACTCTGCGGCCTTAAAAAGTGTTTCTCCTCCACAGAAAGTGAATAAAATAACATTTGGATGCCTTTATTGTTCAATCTAAAACGCCCGTTTTTTGGTGAAAAAGATAACCACCCCCCCTTACGACATGCTTCAGAAACGAAAAAAATGGTCCATTTTTAAATGTTGCGTCTTTGAACTACAATTCACATTTGTACGTGGATAATCACTTTTAGAGATAAAATTAGATGTTTAAAGTGATTTACAAGCTTCCAGGGGCCCTAAACACAAGATATGAGGAATGGGTAAATATGAATGAAAATGGCCAATTTATTCACTCTGAGGCCTTAAAAAGTTTTTCTCCACTCCAGAAAGTGAATTAAATAACATTTGCAGGCCTTTATTGTTCAATCAAAAACATCCGATTTTTGACGAAAGAGATAACCACCCCCCCTTACGACATGCTTCAGAAAATAAAAAAATGGTCCATTTTCAAATGTTGCCTCTTTGAACTACAATTCACATTTGTACGTGGAAAAGCACTTTTAAAGATCAAATGAGATGTTTAAGTGATTTTCATGCTTCTAGGGGCCTTAAACACAAGATTTGAGGAATGGGTAAAAGTGAATGAAAATGGCCAATTTACTCACTCTGAGGCCTTAAAAAGTGTTTCTCCTCCACGGGAAGTGAATTAAATACCATTTGGAGGCCTTTATTGTTCAAGCGAAACCGCCTGATTTTTGATGAAAGAGATAACCACCCCCCCTTACGACATGCTTCAGAAACTAAAAAAAATGGTCTGGTTCATTTTCAAATGTTGCGCCTTTGAACTACAATTAACATTGTACGTGGATAATCACTTTTAGAGATAAAATGAGATGTTTAAAGTGATTTTCAAGCTTCCAGGGGCCCTAAACACGAGATTTGAGAAATGGGTAAACGTGAATGAAAATAGCCAATTTACTCACTCTGCGGCCATAAAAGTGTTTCTCCTCCACGGAAAGTGAATAAAATAACATTTGGATGCCTTTATTGTTCAATCAAAAACGCCCGTTTTTTGGTGAAAAAGATAACCACCCCCCCTTACGACATGCTTCAGAAACGAAAAAATTGGTCCATTTTCAAATGTTTCGTCTTTGAACTACAATTCACATTTGTACGTGGATGATCACTTTTAGAGATAAAATTAGATGTTTAAAGTGATTTACAAGCTTCCAGGGGCCCTAAACACAAGATATGAGGAATGGGTAAATATGAATGAAAATGGCCAATTTATTCACTCTGAGGCCTTAAAAAGTTTTTCTCCACCCCAGAAAGTGAATTAAATAACATTTGTAGGCCTTTATTGTTCAATCAAAAATGCCCGATTTTTGACGAAAGAGATAACCACCCCCCCTTACGACATGCTTCAGAAACTAAAAAAATGGTCCGTTTTCAAATGTTGCCTCTTTGAACTACAATTCACATTTGTACGTGGAAAAGCACTTTTAAAGATCAAATGAGATGTTTAAGTGATTTTCATGCTTCCAGGGGCCTTAAACACAAGATTTGAGGAATGGGTAAAAGTGAATGAAAATGGCCAATTTACTCACTCTGAGGCCTTAAAAAGTGTTTCTCCTCCACGGGAAGTGAATTAAATAACATTTGTAGGCCTTTATTGTTCAAGCGAAAACGCCCGATTATTGACGAAAGAGATAACCACCCCCCTTACGACATGCTTCAGAAACGAAAAAAATGGTCCGTTTTCAAATGTTGCGTCTTTGAATGACAATCCACATTTGTACGTGAATAATCACTTTTAGAGCTAAAATTAGATGTTTAAAGTGATTTCAAGCTTCCAGGGGCCCTAAACACAAGATTTGAGAAATGGGTAAAAGTGAATGAAAATGGCCAATTTACTCACTCTGAGGCCTTAAAAAGTGTTTCTCTTCCACGGGAAGTGAATTAAATACCATTTGGAGGCCTTTATTGTTCAAGCGAAAACGCCTGATTTTTGATGAAAGAGATAACCACCCCCCCTTACGACATGCTTCTGAAGCTAAAAAAATGGTTCATTTTCAAATGTTGCGTCTTTGAACCACAATTAACATGGTACGTGGATAATCACTTTTAGAGATAAAATGAGATGTTTAAAGTGATTTTCAACTTCCAGGGGCCCTAAACACTAGATTTGAGAAATGGGTAAACGTGAATGAAAATGGCCAATTTACTCACTCTGCGGCCTTAAAAAGTGTTTCTCCTCCACGGAAAGTGAATAAAATAACATTTGGATGCCTTTATTGTTCAATCAAAACCGCCCGTTTTTTGGTAAAAAGATAACCACCCCCCCTTACGACATGCTTCAGAAACGAAAAAAATGGTCTATTTTCAAATGTTGCGTCTTTGAACTACAATTCACATTTGTACGTGGAAAAGCACTTTTAAAGATCAAATGAGATGTTTAAAGTGATTTTCATGCTTCCAGTCGCCTTAAACACAAGATTTGAGGAATGGGTAAAAGTGAATGAAAATGGCCAATTTACTCACTCTGAGGCCTTAAAAAGTGTTTCTCCTCCACGGGAAGTGAATTAAATAACATTTGTAGGCCTTTATTGTTCAAGCGAAAACGCCCGATTATTGACAAAAGAGATAACCACCCCCCCTTATGACATGCTTCAGAAACGAAAAAAATGGTCCATTTTCAAATGTTGCGTCTTTGAATGACAATCCACATTTGTACGTGGATAATCACTTTTAGAGCTAAAGTGAGATGTTTAAAGTGATTTTCAAGCTTCCAGGGGCCCTAAACACAAGATTTGAGAAATGGGTAAACGTGAATGAAAATGGCCAATTTACTCACTCTGCGGCCTTAAAAAGTGTTTCTCCTCCACGGGAAGTGAATAAAATAACATTTGGAGGCCTTTATTGTTCAATCAAAAATGCCAGTTTTTTGGTGAAAGAGATAACCACCCCCCCTTACGACATGCTTCAGAAACGAAAAAAATGGTCCATTTTCAAATGTTGCGTCTTTGAACTACAATTCACATTTGTACGTGGATATTCACTTTTAGAGATAAAATTAGATGTTTAAAGTGATTTTTAAGCTTCCAGGGGCCCTAAACACAAGATTTGAGGAATGGGTAAATGTGAATGAAAATGGCCAATTTACTCACTCTGAGGCCTTAAAAAGTTTTTCTCCGCCCCAGAAAGTGAATTAAATAACATTTGTAGGCCTTTATTGTTCAATCAAAAACGCCCGATTTTTGATGAAAGAGATAACCACCCCCCCTTACGACATGCTTCAGAAACTAAAAAAAATGGTCTGTTTTCAAATGTTGCCTCTTTGAACTACAATTCACATTTGTACGTGGAAAATCACTTGTAAAGATAAAATGAGATGTTTAAAGTGATTTTCATGCTTCCAGGGACCTTAAACACGAGATTTGAGGAATGGGTAAAAGTGAATGAAAATGGCCAATTTACTCACTCTGCCGCCTTAAAAAGTGTTTCTCCTCCACGGGAAGTGAATTAAATACAATTTGTAGACCTTTATTGTTCAAGCGAAAACGCCCGATTATTGACGAAAGAGATAACCACCCCCCCTTACGACATGCTTCAGAAACGAAAAAAATGGTCCGTTTTCAAATGTTGCATCTTTGAACGACAATCCACATTTGTACGTGGATAAACACTTTTAGAGATCAAATGAGATGTTTAAGTGATTTTCATGCTTCCAGGGGCCTTCAACACAAGATTTGAGGAATGGGTAAAAGTGAATGAAAATGGCCAATTTACTCACTCTGAGGCCTTAAAAAGTGTTTCTCCTCCACGGGAAGTGAATTAAATAACATTTGTAGGCCTTTATTGTTCAAGCGAAAATGCCCGATTATTGACGAAAGAGATAACCACCCCCCCTTACGACATGCTTCAGAAACGAAAAAAATGGTCCGTTTTCAAATGTTGCGTCTTTGAATGACAATCCACATTTGTACGTGGATAATCACTTTTAGAGCTAAAATTAGATGTTTAAAGTGATTTTCAAGCTTCCAGGGGCCCTAAACACAAGATTTGAGAAATGGGTAAAAGTGAATGAAAATGGCCAATTTACTCACTCTGAGGCCTTAAAAAGTGTTTCTCCTCCACGGGAAGTGAATTAAATACCATTTGGAGGCCTTTATTGTTCAAGCGAAAACACCTGATTTTTGATGAAAGAGATAACCACCCCCCCTTACGACATGCTTCTGAAACAAAAAAAATGGTTCATTTTCAAATGTTGCGTCTTTGAACTACAATTAACATTGTACGTGGATAATTACTTTTAGAGATAAAATGAGATGTTTAAAGTGATTTTCAAGCTTCCAGGGGCCCTAAACACGAGATTTGAGAAATGGGTAAACATGAATGAAAATGGCCAATTTACTCACTCTGCGGCCTTAAAAAGTGTTTCTCCTCCACGGAAAGTGAATAAAATAACATTTGGATGCCTTTATTGTTCAATCAAAAACGCCAGTTTTTTGGTGAAAAAGATAACCACCCCCCCTTACAACATGCTTCAGAAACGAAAAAAATGGTCCATTTTCAAATGTTGCGTCTTTGAACTACAATTCACATTTGTACGTGGATGATCACTTTTAGAGATAAAATTAGATGTTTAAAGTGATGTACAAGCTTCCAGGGGCCCTAAACACAAGATATGAGGAATGGGTAAATATGAATGAAAATGGCCAATTTATTCACTCTGAGGCCTTAAAAAGTATTTCTCCACTCCAGAAAGTGAATTAAATAACATTTGTAGGCCTTTATTGTTCAATCAAAAACGCCCGATTTTTGACGAAAGAGATAACCAGCCCCCCTTACGACATGCTTCAGAAACTAAAAAAATGGTCCGTTTTCAAATGTTGCCTCTTTGAACTACAATTCACATTTGTACGTGGAAAAGCACTTTTAAAGATCAAATGAGATGTTTAAAGTGATTTTCATGCTTCCAGGGGCCTTAAACACAAGATTTGAGGAATGGGTAAAAGTGAATGAAAATGGCCAATTTACTCTCTCTGAGGCCTTAAAAAGTGTTTCTCCTCCACGGGAAGTGAATTAAATAACATTTGTAGGCCTTTATTGTTCAAGCGAAAACGCCCGATTATTGACGAAAGAGATAACCACCCCCCCTTACGACATGCTTCAGAAACGAAAAAAATGGCCCGTTTTCAAATGTTGCGTCTTTGAATGACAATCCACATTTGTACGTGGATAATCACTTTTAGAGCTAAAATTAGATGTTTAAAGTGATTTTTAAGCCTCCAGGGGCCCTAAACACAAGATTTGAGAAATGGGTAAAAGTGAATGAAAATGGACAATTTACTCACTCTGAGGCCTTAAAAAGTGTTTCTCCTCCACGGGAAGTGAATTAAATAACATTTGTAGGCCTTTATTGTTCAATCTAAAACGCCCGTTTTTTGGTGAAAAAGATAACCACCCCCCCTTACGACATGCTTCAGAAACGAAAAAAATGGTCCATTTTTAAATGTTGCGTCTTTGAACTACAATTCACATTTGTACGTGGATAATCACTTTTAGAGATAAAATTAGATGTTTAAAGTGATTTACAAGCTTCCAGGGGCCCTAAACACAAGATATGAGGAATGGGTAAATATGAATGAAAATGGCCAATTTATTCACTCTGAGGCCTTAATCCACTCCAGAAAGTGAATTAAATAACATTTGTAGACCTTTATTGTTCAATCAAAAACGCCCGATTATTGACGAAAGAAATAACCACCCCCCCCTTACGACATGCTTCAGAAACGAAAAAAATGGTCCATTTTCAAACGTTGCGTGTTTGAATGACAATCCACATTTGTACGTGGATAATCACTTTTAGAGCTAAAATTAGATGTTTAAAGTGATTTTCAAGCTTCCAGGGGCCCTAAACACAAGATTTGAGAAATGGGTAAATATGAATGAAAATGGCCAATTTATTCACTCTGAGGCCTTAAAAAGTTTTTCTCCACTCCAGAAAGTGAATTAAATAACATTTGCAGGCCTTTATTGTTCAATCAAAAACGCCCGATTTTTGACGAAAGAGATAACCACCCCCCCTTACGACATGCTTCAGAAAATAAAAAAATGGTCCATTTTCAAATGTTACCTCTTTGAACTACAATTCACATTTGTACGTGGAAAAGCACTTTTAAAGATCAAATGAGATGTTTAAGTGATTTTCATGCTTCCAGGGGCCTTAAACACAAGATTTGAGGAATGGGTAAAAGTGAATGAAAATGGCCAATTTACTCACTCTGAGGCCTTAAAAAGTGTTTCTCCTCCACGGGAAGTGAATTAAATACCATTTGGAGGCCTTTATTGTTCAAGCGAAAACGCCTGATTTTTGATGAAAGAGATAACCACCCCCCCTTACGACATGCTTCAGAAACTAAAAAAAATGGTCTGGTTCATTTTCAAATGTTGCGCCTTTGAACTACAATTAACATTGTACGTGGATAATCACTTTTAGAGATAAAATGAGATGTTTAAAGTGATTTTCAAGCTACCAGGGGCCCTAAACACGAGATTTGAGAAATGGGTAAACGTGAATGAAAATAGCCAATTTACTCACTCTGCGGCCATAAAAGTGTTTCTCCTCCACGGAAAGTGAATAAAATAACATTTGGATGCCTTTATTGTTCAATCAAAAACGCCCGTTTTTTGGTGAAAAAGATAACCACCCCCCCCTTACGACATGCTTCAGAAACGAAAAAATTGGTCCATTTTCAAATGTTTCGTCTTTGAACTACAATTCACATTTGTACGTGGATGATCACTTTTAGAGATAAAATTAGATGTTTAAAGTGATTTACAAGCTTCCAGGGGCCCTAAACACAAGATATGAGGAATGGGTAAATATGAATGAAAATGGCCAATTTATTCACTCTGAGGCCTTAAAAAGTTTTTCTCCACCCCAGAAAGTGAATTAAATAACATTTGTAGGCCTTTATTGTTCAATCAAAAACGCCCGATTTTTGACGAAAGAGATAACCACCCCCCCTTACGACATGCTTCAGAAACTAAAAAAATGGTCCGTTTTCAAATGTTGCCTCTTTGAACTACAATTCACATTTGTACGTGGAAAAGCACTTTTAAAGATCAAATGAGATGTTTAAGTGATTTTCATGCTTCCAGGGGCCTTAAACACAAGATTTGAGGAATGGGTAAAAGTGAATGAAAATGGCCAATTTACTCACTCTGAGGCCTTAAAAAGTGTTTCTCCTCCACGGGAAGTGAATTAAATAACATTTGTAGGCCTTTATTGTTCAAGCGAAAACGCCCGATTATTGACGAAAGAGATAACCACCCCCCCTTACGACATGCTTCAGAAACGAAAAAAATGGTCCGTTTTCAAATGTTGCGCTTTGAATGACAATCCACATTTGTACGTGAATAATCACTTTTAGAGCTAAAATTAGATGTTTAAAGTGATTTCAAGCTTCCAGGGGCCCTAAACACAAGATTTGAGAAATGGGTAAAAGTGAATGAAAATGGCCAATTTACTCACTCTGAGGCCTTAAAAAGTGTTTCTCTTCCACGGGAAGTGAATTAAATACCATTTGGAGGCCTTTATTGTTCAAGCGAAAACGCCTGATTTTTGATGAAAGAGATAACCACCCCCCCTTACGACATGCTTCTGAAGCTAAAAAAATGGTTCATTTTCAAATGTTGCGTCTTTGAACCACAATTAACATGGTACGTGGATAATCACTTTTAGAGATAAAATGAGATGTTTAAAGTGATTTTCAACTTCCAGGGGCCCTAAACACTAGATTTGAGAAATGGGTAAACGTGAATGAAAATGGCCAATTTACTCACTCTGCGGCCTTAAAAAGTGTTTCTCCTCCACGGAAAGTGAATAAAATAACATTTGGATGCCTTTATTGTTCAATCAAAAACGCCCGTTTTTTGGTAAAAATATAACCACCCCCCCTTACGACATGCTTCAGAAACGAAAAAAATGGTCTATTTTCAAATGTTGCGTCTTTGAACTACAATTCACATTTGTACGTGGAAAAGCACTTTTAAAGATCAAATGAGATGTTTAAAGTGATTTTCATGCTTCCAGTCGCCTTAAACATAAGATTTGAGGAATGGGTAAAAGTGAATGAAAATGGCCAATTTACTCACTCTGAGGCCTTAAAAAGTGTTTCTCCTCCACGGTAAGTGAATTAAATAACATTTGTAGGCCTTTATTGTTCAAGCGAAAACGCCCGATTATTGACGAAAGAGATAACCCCCCCCCCTTATGACATGCTTCAGAAACGAAAAAAATGGTCCATTTTCAAATGTTGCGTCTTTGAATGACAATCCACATTTGTACGTGGATAATCACTTTTAGAGCTAAAGTGAGATGTTTAAAGTGATTTTCAAGCTTCCAGGGGCCCTAAACACAAGATTTGAGAAATGGGTAAACGTGAATGAAAATGGCCAATTTACTCACTCTGCGGCCTTAAAAAGTGTTTCTCCTCCACGGGAAGTGAATAAAATAACATTTGGAGGCCTTTATTGTTCAATCAAAAATGCCAGTTTTTTGGTGAAAGAGATAACCACCCCCCCTTACGACATGCTTCAGAAACGAAAAAAATGGTCCATTTTCAAATGTTGCGTCTTTGAACTACAATTCACATTTGTACGTGGATATTCACTTTTAGAGATAAAATGAGATGTTTAAAGTGATTTTCAAGCTTCCAGAGGACCTAAACACGAGATTTGAGAAATGGGTAAACGTGAATGAAAATGGCCAATTTACTCACTCTGCGGCCTTAAAAAGTGTTTCTCCTCCACGGAAAGTGAATAAAATAACATTTGGATGCCTTTATTGTTCAATCTAAAACGCCCGTTTTTTGGTGAAAAAGATAACCACCCCCCCTTACGACATGCTTCAGAAACGAAAAAAATGGTCCATTTTTAAATGTTGCGTCTTTGAACTACAATTCACATTTGTACGTGGATAATCACTTTTAGAGATAAAATTAGATGTTTAAAGTGATTTACAAGCTTCCAGGGGCCCTAAACACAAGATATGAGGAATGGGTAAAAGTGAATGAAAATGGCCAATTTACTCTCTCTGAGGCCTTAAAAAGTGTTTCTCCTCCACGGGAAGTGAATTAAATAACATTTGTAGGCCTTTATTGTTCAAGCGAAAACGCCCGATTATTGACGAAAGAGATAACCACCCCCCCTTACGACATGCTTCAGAAACGAAAAAAATGGCCCGTTTTCAAATGTTGCGTCTTTGAATGACAATCCACATTTGTACGTGGATAATCACTTTTAGAGCTAAAATTAGATGTTTAAAGTGATTTTTAAGCCTCCAGGGGCCCTAAACACAAGATTTGAGAAATGGGTAAAAGTGAATGAAAATGGACAATTTACTCACTCTGAGGCCTTAAAAAGTGTTTCTCCTCCACGGGAAGTGAATTAAATACCATTTGGAGGCCTTTATTGTTCAAGCGAAAACGCCTGATTTTTGATGAAAGAGATAACCACCCCCCCTTACGACATGCTTCTGAAACTAAAAAAATGGTTCATTTTCAAATGTTGCGTCTTTGAACCACAATTAACATTGTACGTGGATAATCACTTTTAGAGATAAAATGAGATGTTTAAAGTGATTTTCAAGCTTCCAGGGGACCTAAACACGAGATTTGAGAAATGGGTAAACGTGAATGAAAATGGCCAATTTACTCACTCTGCGGCCTTAAAAAGTGTTTCTCCTCCACGGAAAGTGAATAAAATAACATTTGGATGCCTTTATTGTTCAATCTAAAACGCCCGTTTTTTGGTGAAAAAGATAACCACCCCCCCTTACGACATGCTTCAGAAACGAAAAAAATGGTCCATTTTTAAATGTTGCGTCTTTGAACTACAATTCACATTTGTACGTGGATAATCACTTTTAGAGATAAAATTAGATGTTTAAAGTGATTTACAAGCTTCCAGGGGCCCTAAACACAAGATATGAGGAATGGGCAAATATGAATGAAAATGGCCAATTTATTCACTCTGAGGCCTTAATCCACTCCAGAAAGTGAATTAAATAACATTTGTAGACCTTTATTGTTCAATCAAAAACGCCCGATTATTGACGAAAGAAATAACCACCCCCCCCTTACGACATGCTTCAGAAACGAAAAAAATGGTCCATTTTCAAACGTTGCGTCTTTGAATGACAATCCACATTTGTACGTGGATAATCACTTTTAGAGCTAAAATTAGATGTTTAAAGTGATTTTCAAGCTTCCAGGGGCCCTAAACACAAGATTTGAGAAATGGGTAAAAGTGAATGAAAATGGCCAATTTACTCACTCTGAGGCCTTAAAAAGTGTTTCTCCTCCACGGGAAGTGAATTAAATACCATTTGGAGGCCTTTATTGTTCAAGCGAAAACGCCTGATTTTTGATCAAAGAGATAACCACCCCCCCTTACGACATGCTTCTGAAACTAAAAAAATGGTTCATTTTCAAATGTTGCGTCTTTGAACTACAATTAACATTGTACGTGGATAATCACTTTTAGAGATAAAATGAGATGTTTAAAGTGATTTTCAAGCTTCCAGGGGCCCTAAACACAAGATATGAGGAATGGGTAAATATGAATGAAAATGGCCAATTTATTCACTCTGAGGCCTTAAAAAGTTTTTCTCCACTCCAGAAAGTGAATTAAATAACATTTGCAGGCCTTTATTGTTCAATCAAAAACGCCCGATTTTTGACGAAAGAGATAACCACCCCCCTTACGACATGCTTCAGAAAATAAAAAAATGGTCCATTTTCAAATGTTACCTCTTTGAACTACAATTCACATTTGTACGTGGAAAAGCACTTTTAAAGATCAAATGAGATGTTTAAGTGATTTTCATGCTTCCAGGGGCCTTAAACACAAGATTTGAGGAATGGGTAAAAGTGAATGAAAATGGCCAATTTACTCACTCTGAGGCCTTAAAAAGTGTTTCTCCTCCACGGGAAGTGAATTAAATACCATTTGGAGGCCTTTATTGTTCAAGCGAAAACGCCTGATTTTTGATGAAAGAGATAACCACCCCCCCTTACGACATGCTTCAGAAACTAAAAAAAATGGTCTGGTTCATTTTCAAATGTTGCGCCTTTGAACTACAATTAACATTGTACGTGGATAATCACTTTTAGAGATAAAATGAGATGTTTAAAGTGATTTTCAAGCTTCCAGGGGCCCTAAACACGAGATTTGAGAAATGGGTAAACGTGAATGAAAATAGCCAATTTACTCACTCTGCGGCCATAAAAGTGTTTCTCCTCCACGGAAAGTGAATAAAATAACATTTGGATGCCTTTATTGTTCAATCAAAAACGCCCGTTTTTTGGTGAAAAAGATAACCACCCCCCCCTTACGACATGCTTCAGAAACGAAAAAATTGGTCCATTTTCAAATGTTTCGTCTTTGAACTACAATTCACATTTGTACGTGGATGATCACTTTTAGAGATAAAATTAGATGTTTAAAGTGATTTACAAGCTTCCAGGGGCCCTAAACACAAGATATGAGGAATGGGTAAATATGAATGAAAATGGCCAATTTATTCACTCTGAGGCCTTAAAAAGTTTTTCTCCACCCCAGAAAGTGAATTAAATAACATTTGTAGGCCTTTATTGTTCAATCAAAAACACCCGATTTTTGACGAAAGAGATAACCACCCCCCCTTACGACATGCTTCAGAAACTAAAAAAATGGTCCGTTTTCAAATGTTGCCTCTTTGAACTACAATTCACATTTGTACGTGGAAAAGCACTTTTAAAGATCAAATGAGATGTTTAAGTGATTTTCATGCTTCCAGGGGCCTTAAACACAAGATTTGAGGAATGGGTAAAAGTGAATGAAAATGGCCAATTTACTCACTCTGAGGCCTTAAAAAGTGTTTCTCCTCCACGGGAAGTGAATTAAATAACATTTGTAGGCCTTTATTGTTCAAGCGAAAACGCCCGATTATTGACGAAAGAGATAACCACCCCCCCTTACGACATGCTTCAGAAACGAAAAAAATGGTCCGTTTTCAAATGTTGCGTCTTTGAATGACAATCCACATTTGTACGTGAATAATCACTTTTAGAGCTAAAATTAGATGTTTAAAGTGATTTCAAGCTTCCAGGGGCCCTAAACACAAGATTTGAGAAATGGGTAAAAGTGAATGAAAATGGCCAATTTACTCACTCTGAGGCCTTAAAAAGTGTTTCTCTTCCACGGGAAGTGAATTAAATACCATTTGGAGGCCTTTATTGTTCAAGCGAAAACGCCTGATTTTTGATGAAAGAGATAACCACCCCCCCTTACGACATGCATCTGAAGCTAAAAAAATGGTTCATTTTCAAATGTTGCGTCTTTGAACCACAATTAACATGGTACGTGGATAATCACTTTTAGAGATAAAATGAGATGTTTAAAGTGATTTTCAACTTCCAGGGGCCCTAAACACTAGATTTGAGAAATGGGTAAACGTGAATGAAAATGGCCAATTTACTCACTCTGCGGCCTTAAAAAGTGTTTCTCCTCCACGGAAAGTGAATAAAATAACATTTGGATGCCTTTATTGTTCAATCAAAAACGCCCGTTTTTTGGTAAAAAGATAACCACCCCCCCTTACGACATGCTTCAGAAACGAAAAAAATGGTCTATTTTCAAATGTTGCGTCTTTGAACTACAATTCACATTTGTACGTGGAAAAGCACTTTTAAAGATCAAATGAGATGTTTAAAGTGATTTTCATGCTTCCAGTCGCCTTAAACACAAGATTTGAGGAATGGGTAAAAGTGAATGAAAATGGCCAATTTACTCACTCTGAGGCCTTAAAAAGTGTTTCTCCTCCACGGGAAGTGAATTAAATAACATTTGTAGGCCTTTATTGTTCAAGCGAAAACGCCCGATTATTGACGAAAGAGATAACCACCCCCCCTTATGACATGCTTCAGAAACGAAAAAAATGGTCCATTTTCAAATGTTGCGTCTTTGAATGACAATCCACATTTGTACGTGGATAATCACTTTTAGAGCTAAAGTGAGATGTTTAAAGTGATTTTCAAGCTTCCAGGGGCCCTAAACACAAGATTTGAGAAATGGGTAAACGTGAATGAAAATGGCCAATTTACTCACTCTGCGGCCTTAAAAAGTGTTTATCCTCCACGGGAAGTGAATAAAATAACATTTGGAGGCCTTTATTGTTCAATCAAAAATGCCAGTTTTTTGGTGAAAGAGATAACCACCTCCCCTTACGACATGCTTCAGAAACGAAAAAAATGGTCCATTTTCAAATGTTGCGTCTTTGAACTACAATTCACATTTGTACGTGGATATTCACTTTTAGAGATAAAATGAGATGTTTAAAGTGATTTTCAAGCTTCCAGAGGACCTAAACACGAGATTTGAGAAATGGGTAAACGTGAATGAAAATGGCCAATTTACTCACTCTGCGGCCTTAAAAAGTGTTTCTCCTCCACGGAAAGTGAATAAAATAACATTTGGATGCCTTTATTGTTCAATCTAAAACGCCCGTTTTTTGGTGAAAAAGATAACCACCCCCCCTTACGACATGCTTCAGAAACGAAAAAAATGGTCCATTTTTAAATGTTGCGTCTTTGAACTACAATTCACATTTGTACGTGGATAATCACTTTTAGAGATAAAATTAGATGTTTAAAGTGATTTACAAGCTTCCAGGGGCCCTAAACACAAGATATGAGGAATGGGTAAATATGAATGAAAATGGCCAATTTATTCACTCTGAGGCCTTAAAAAGTTTTTCTCCACTCCAGAAAGTGAATTAAATAACATTTGCAGGCCTTTATTGTTCAATCAAAAACGCCCGATTTTTGACGAAAGAGATAACCACCCCCCCTTACGACATGCTTCAGAAACGAAAAAAATGGCCCGTTTTCAAATGTTGCGTCTTTGAATGACAATCCACATTTGTACGTGGATAATCACTTTTAGAGCTAAAATTAGATGTTTAAAGTGATTTTTAAGCCTCCAGGGGCCCTAAACACAAGATTTGAGAAATGGGTAAAAGTGAATGAAAATGGACAATTTACTCACTCTGAGGCCTTAAAAAGTGTTTCTTCTCCACGGGAAGTGAATTAAATACCATTTGGAGGCCTTTATTGTTCAAGCGAAAACGCCTGATTTTTGATGAAAGAGATAACCACCCCCCCTTACGACATGCTTCTGAAACTAAAAAAATGGTTCATTTTCAAATGTTGCGTCTTTGAACCACAATTAACATTGTACGTGGATAATCACTTTTAGAGATAAAATGAGATGTTTAAAGTGATTTTCAAGCTTCCAGGGGACCTAAACACGAGATTTGAGAAATGGGTAAACGTGAATGAAAATGGCCAATTTACTCACTCTGCGGCCTTAAAAAGTGTTTCTCCTCCACGGAAAGTGAATAAAATAACATTTGGATGCCTTTATTGTTCAATCTAAAACGCCCGTTTTTTGGTGAAAAAGATAACCACCCCCCCCTTACGACATGCTTCAGAAACGAAAAAAATGGTCCATTTTTAAATGTTGCGTCTTTGAACTACAATTCACATTTGTACGTGGATAATCACTTTTAGAGATAAAATTAGATGTTTAAAGTGATTTACAAGCTTCCAGGGGCCCTAAACACAAGATATGAGGAATGGGTAAATATGAATGAAAATGGCCAATTTATTCACTCTGAGGCCTTAAAAAGTTTTTCTCCACTCCAGAAAGTGAATTAAATAACATTTGCAGGCCTTTATTGTTCAATCAAAAACGCCCGATTTTTGACGAAAGAGATAACCACCCCCCCTTACGACATGCTTCAGAAAATAAAAAAATGGTCCATTTTCAAATGTTGCCTCTTTGAACTACAATTCACATTTGTACGTGGAAAAGCACTTTTAAAGATCAAATGAGATGTTTAAATGATTTTCATGCTTCCAGGGGCCTTAAACACAAGATTTGAGGAATGGGTAAAAGTGAATGAAAATGGCCAATTTACTCACTCTGAGGCCTTAAAAAGTGTTTCTCCTCCACGGGAAGTGTATTAAATACCATTTGGAGGCCTTTATTGTTCAAGCGAAACCGCCTGATTTTTGATGAAAGAGATAACCACCCCCCCTTACGACATGCTTCAGAAACTAAAAAAAATGGTCTGGTTCATTTTCAAATGTTGCGCCTTTGAACTACAATTAACATTGTACGTGGATAATCACTTTTAGAGATAAAATGAGATGTTTAAAGTGATTTTCAAGCTTCCAGGGGCCCTAAACACGAGATTTGAGAAATGGGTAAACGTGAATGAAAATGGCCAATTTACTCACTCTGCGGCCATAAAAGTGTTTCTCCTCCACGGAAAGTGAATAAAATAACATTTGGATGCCTTTATTGTTCAATCAAAAACGCCCGTTTTTTGGTGAAAAAGATAACCACCCCCCCTTACGACATGCTTCAGAAACGAAAAAATTGGTCCATTTTCAAATGTTTCGTCTTTGAACTACAATTCACATTTGTACGTGGATGATCACTTTTAGAGATAAAATTAGATGTTTAAAGTGATTTACAAGCTTCCAGGGGCCCTAAACACAAGATATGAGGAATGGGTAAATATGAATGAAAATGGCCAATTTATTGACTCTGAGGCCTTAAAAAGTTTTTCTCCACCCCAGAAAGTGAATTAAATAACATTTGTAGGCCTTTATTGTTCAATCAAAAACGCCCGATTTTTGACGAAAGAGATAACCACCCCCCCTTACGACATGCTTCAGAAACTAAAAAAATGGTCCGTTTTCAAATGTTGCCTCTTTGAACTACAATTCACATTTGTACGTGGAAAAGCACTTTTAAAGATCAAATGAGATGTTTAAGTGATTTTCATGCTTCCAGGGGCCTTAAACACAAGATTTGAGGAATGGGTAAAAGTGAATGAAAATGGCCAATTTACTCACTCTGAGGCCTTAAAAAGTGTTTCTCCTCCACGGGAAGTGAATTAAATAACATTTGTAGGCCTTTATTGTTCAAGCGAAAACGCCCGATTATTGACGAAAGAGATAACCACCCCCCCTTACGACATGCTTCAGAAACGAAAAAAATGGTCCGTTTTCAAATGTTGCGTCTTTGAATGACAATCCACATTTGTACGTGAATAATCACTTTTAGAGCTAAAATTAGATGTTTAAAGTGATTTCAAGCTTCCAGGGGCCCTAAACACAAGATTTTAGAAATGGGTAAAAGTGAATGAAAATGGCCAATTTACTCACTCTGAGGCCTTAAAAAGTGTTTCTCTTCCACGGGAAGTGAATTAAATACCATTTGGAGGCCTTTATTGTTCAAGCGAAAACGCCTGATTTTTGATGAAAGAGATAACCACCCCCCCTTACGACATGCTTCTGAAGCTAAAAAAATGGTTCATTTTCAAATGTTGCGTCTTTGAACCACAATTAACATGGTACGTGGATAATCACTTTTAGAGATAAAATGAGATGTTTAAAGTGATTTTCAACTTCCAGGGGCCCTAAACACGAGATTTGAGAAATGGGTAAACGTGAATGAAAATGGCCAATTTACTCACTCTGCGGCCTTAAAAAGTGTTTCTCCTCCACGGAAAGTGAATAAAATAACATTTGGATGCCTTTATTGTTCAATCAAAAACGCCCGTTTTTTGGTAAAAAGATAACCACCCCCCCTTACGACATGCTTCAGAAACGAAAAAAATGGTCTATTTTCAAATGTTGCGTCTTTGAACTACAATTCACATTTGTACGTGGATAATCACTTTTAGAGATAAAATTAGATGTTTAAAGTGATTTACAAGCTTCCAGGGGCCCTAAACACAAGATATGAGGAATGGGTAAATATGAATGAAAATGGCCAATTTATTCACTCTGAGGCCTTAAAAAGTTTTTCTCCACTCCAGAAAGTGAATTAAATAACATTTGTAGGCCTTTATTGTTCAATCAAAAACGCCCGATTTTTTACGAAAGAGATAACCACCCCCCCTTACGACATGCTTCAGAAACTAAAAAAATGGTCCGTTTTCAAATGTTGCCTCTTTGAACTACAATTCACATTTGTACGTGGAAAAGCACTTTTAAAGATCAAATGAGATGTTTAAAGTGATTTTCATGCTTCCAGTCGCCTTAAACACAAGATTTGAGGAATGGGTAAAAGTGAATGAAAATGGCCAATTTACTCACTCTGAGGCCTTAAAAAGTGTTTCTCCTCCACGGGAAGTGAATAAAATAACATTTGTAGGCCTTTATTGTTCAATCAAAAATGCCAGTTTTTTGGTGAAAGAGATAACCACCCCCCCTTACGACATGCTTCAGAAACGAAAAAAATGGTCCATTTTCAAATGTTGCGTCTTTGAACTACAATTCACATTTGTACGTGGATATTCACTTTTAGAGATAAAATTAGATGTTTAAAGTGATTTTTAAGCTTCCAGGGGCCCTAAACACAAGATTTGAGGAATGGGTAAAAGTGAATGAAAATGGCCAATTTACTCACTCTGAGGCCTTAAAAAGTGTTTCTCCTCCACGGGAAGTGAATTAAATACCATTTGTAGGCCTTTATTGTTCAAGCGAAAATGCCCGATTATTGACGAAAGAGATAACCACCCCCCCTTACGACATGCTTCAGAAACGAAAAAAATGGTCCGTTTTCAAATGTTGCGTCTTTGAATGACAATCCACATTTGTACGTGGATAATCACTTTTAGAGCTAAAATTAGATGTTTAAAGTGATTTTCAAGCTTCCAGGGGCCCTAAACACAAGATTTGAGAAATGGGTAAAAGTGAATTAAAATGGCCAATTTACTCACTATGAGGCCTTAAAAAGTGTTTCTCCTCCACGGGAAGTGAATTAAATACCATTTGTAGGCCTTTATTGTTCAAGCGAAAACGCCTGATTTTTGATGAAAGAGATAACCACCCCCCCTTACGACATGCTTCTGAAACAAAAAAAATGGTTCATTTTCAAATGTTGCGTCTTTGAACTACAATTAACATAGTACGTGGATAATCACTTTTAGAGATAAAATGAGATGTTTAAAGTGATTTTCAAGCTTCCAGGGGCCCTAAACACGAGATTTGAGAAATGGGTAAACATGAATGAAAATGGCCAATTTACTCACTCTGCGGCCTTAAAAAGTGTTTCTCCTCCACGGAAAGTGAATAAAATAACATTTGGATGCCTTTATTGTTCAATCAAAAACGCCAGTTTTTTGGTGAAAAAGATAACCACCCCCCTTACAACATGCTTCAGAAACGAAAAAAATGGTCCATTTTCAAATGTTGCGTCTTTGAACTACAATTCACATTTGTACGTGGATGATCACTTTTAGAGATAAAATTAGATGTTTAAAGTGATGTACAAGCTTCCAGGGGCCCTAAACACAAGATATGAGGAATGGGTAAATATGAATGAAAATGGCCAATTTATTCACTCTGAGGCCTTAAAAAGTTTTTCTCCACTCCAGAAAGTGAATTAAATAACATTTGTAGACCTTTATTGTTCAATCAAAAACGCCCGATTATTAACGAAAGAAATAACCACCCCCCCCTTACGACATGCTTCAGAAACGAAAAAAATGGTCCATTTTCAAACGTTGCGTCTTTGAATGACAATCCACATTTGTACGTGGATAATCACTTTTAGAGCTAAAATTAGATGTTTAAAGTGATTTTCAAGCTTCCAGGGGCCCTAAACACAAGATTTGAGAAATGGGTAAAAGTGAATGAAAATGGCCAATTTACTCACTCTGAGGCCTTAAAAAGTGTTTCTCCTCCACGGGAAGTGAATTAAATACCATTTGGAGGCCTTTATTGTTCAAGCGAAAACGCCTGATTTTTGATCAAAGAGATAACCACCCCCCTTACGACATGCTTCTGAAACTAAAAAAATGGTTCATTTTCAAATGTTGCGTCTTTGAACTACAATTAACATTGTACGTGGATAATCACTTTTAGAGATAAAATGAGATGTTTAAAGTGATTTTCAAGCTTCCAGGGGCCCTAAACACAAGATATGAGGAATGGGTAAATATGAATGAAAATGCCCAAATTATTCACTCTGAGGCCTTAAAAAGTTTTTCTCCACTCCAGAAAGTGAATTAAATAACATTTGCAGGCCTTTATTGTTCAATCAAAAACGCCTGATTTTTGACGAAAGAGATAACCACCCCCCCTTACGACATGCTTCAGAAAATAAAAAAATGGTCCATTTTCAAATGTTACCTCTTTGAACTACAATTCACATTTGTACGTGGAAAAGCACTTTTAAAGATCAAATGAGATGTTTAAGTGATTTTCATGCTTCCAGGGGCCTTAAACACAAGATTTGAGGAATGGGTAAAAGTGAATGAAAATGGCCAATTTACTCACTCTGAGGCCTTAAAAAGTGTTTCTCCTCCACGGGAAGTGAATTAAATACCATTTGGAGGCCTTTATTGTTCAAGCGAAAACGCCTGATTTTTGATGAAAGAGATAACCACCCCCCCTTACGACATGCTTCAGAAACTAAAAAAAATGGTCTGGTTCATTTTCAAATGTTGCGCCTTTGAACTACAATTAACATTGTACGTGGATAATCACTTTTAGAGATAAAATGAGATGTTTAAAGTGATTTTCAAGCTTCCAGGGGCCCTAAACACGAGATTTGAGAAATGGGTAAACGTGAATGAAAATAGCCAATTTACTCACTCTGCGGCCATAAAAGTGTTTCTCCTCCACGGAAAGTGAATAAAATAACATTTGGATGCCTTTATTGTTCAATCAAAAACGCCCGTTTTTTGGTGAAAAAGATAACCACCCCCCCCTTACGACATGCTTCAGAAACGAAAAAATTGGTCCATTTTCAAATGTTTCGTCTTTGAACTACAATTCACATTTGTACGTGGATGATCACTTTTAGAGATAAAATTAGATGTTTAAAGTGATTTACAAGCTTCCAGGGGCCCTAAACACAAGATATGAGGAATGGGTAAATATGAATGAAAATGGCCAATTTATTCACTCTGAGGCCTTAAAAAGTTTTTCTCCACCCCAGAAAGTGAATTAAATAACATTTGTAGGCCTTTATTGTTCAATCAAAAACGCCCGATTTTTGACGAAAGAGATAACCACCCCCCCTTACGACATGCTTCAGAAACTAAAAAAATGGTCCGTTTTCAAATGTTGCCTCTTTGAACTACAATTCACATTTGTACGTGGAAAAGCACTTTTAAAGATCAAATGAGATGTTTAAGTGATTTTCATGCTTCCAGGGGCCTTAAACACAAGATTTGAGGAATGGGTAAAAGTGAATGAAAATGGCCAATTTACTCACTCTGAGGCCTTAAAAAGTGTTTCTCCTCCACGGGAAGTGAATTAAATAACATTTGTAGGCCTTTATTGTTCAAGCGAAAACGCCCGATTATTGACGAAAGAGATAACCACCCCCCCTTACGACATGCTTCAGAAACGAAAAAAATGGTCCGTTTTCAAATGTTGCGTCTTTGAATGACAATCCACATTTGTACGTGGATAATCACTTTTAGAGCTAAAATTAGATGTTTAAAGTGATTTCAAGCTTCCAGGGGCCCTAAACACAAGATTTGAGAAATGGGTAAAAGTGAATGAAAATGGCCAATTTACTCACTCTGAGGCCTTAAAAAGTGTTTCTCCTCCACGGGAAGTGAATTAAATACCATTTGGAGGCCTTTATTGTTCAAGCGAAAACGCCTGATTTTTGATGAAAGAGATAACCACCCCCCCTTACGACATGCTTCTGAAACTAAAAAAATGGTTCATTTTCAATTGTTGCGTCTTTGAACCACAATTAACATGGTACGTGGATAATCACTTTTAGAGATAAAATTAGATGTTTAAAGTGATTTACAAGCTTCCAGGGGCCCTAAACACAAGATATGAGGAATGGGTAAATATGAATGAAAATGGCCAATTTATTTACTCTGAGGCCTTAAAAAGTTTTTCTCCACTCCAGAAAGTGAATTAAATAACATTTGTAGGCCTTTATTGTTCAATCAAAAACGCCCGATTTTTGACGAAAGAGATAACCACCCCCCCTTACGACACGCTTCAGAAACTAAAAAAATGGTCCGTTTTCAAATGTTGCCTCTTTGAACTACAATTCACATTTGTACGTGGAAAAGCACTTTTAAAGATCAAATGAGATGTTTAAAGTGATTTTCATGCTTCCAGGGGCCTTAAACACAAGATTTGAGGAATGGGTAAAAGTGAATGAAAATGGACAATTTACTCTCTCTGAGGCCTTAAAAAGTGTTTCTCCTCCACGGGAAGTGAATAAAATAACATTTGGAGGCCTTTATTGTTCAATCAAAAATGCCAGTTTTTTGGTGAAAGAGATAACCACTCCCCCTTACGACATGCTTCAGAAACGAAAAAAATGGTCCATTTTCAAATGTTGCGTCTTTGACTACAATTCACATTTGTACGTGGATATTCACTTTTAGAGACAAAATTAGATGTTTAAAGTGATTTTTAAGCTTCCAGGGTCCATAAACACAAGATTTGAGGAATGGGTAAATGTGCATGAAAATGGCCAATTTATTCACTCTGAGGCCTTAAAAAGTGTTTCTCCTTCACGGGAAGTGAATTATATAACATTTGGAGGCCTTTATTGTTCAAGCGAAAACGCCTGATTTTTGATGAAAGAGATAACCACCCCCCCTTACGACATGCTTCAGAAACTAAAAAAATGGTCCGTTTTCAAATGTTGCCTCTTTGAACTACAATTCACATTTGTACGTGGAAAAGCACTTTTAAAGATCAAATGAGATGTTTAAAGTGATTTTCATGCTTCCAGGGGCCTTAAACACAAGATTTGAGGAATGGGTAAAAGTGAATGAAAATGGCCAATTTACTCTCTCTGAGGCCTTAAAAAGTGTTTCTCCTCCACGGGAAGTGACTTAAATAACATTTGTAGGCCTTTATTGTTCAAGCGAAAACGCCCGATTATTGACGAAAGAGATAACCACCCCCCCTTACGACATGCTTCAGAAACGAAAAAAATGGCCCGTTTTCAAATGTTGCGTCTTTGAATGACAATCCACATTTGTACGTGGATAATCACTTTTAGAGCTAAAATTAGATGTTTAAAGTGATTTTTAAGCCTCCAGGGGCCCTAAACACAAGATTTGAGAAATGGGTAAAAGTGAATGAAAATGGACAATTTACTCACTCTGAGGCCTTAAAAAGTGTTTCTCCTCCACGGGAAGTGAATTAAATACCATTTGGAGGCCTTTATTGTTCAAGCGAAAACGCCTGATTTTTGATGAAAGAGATAACCACCCCCCCTTACGACATGCTTCTGAAACTAAAAAAATGGTTAATTTTCAAATGTTGCGTCTTTGAACCACAATTAACATTGTACGTGGATAATCACTTTTAGAGATAAAATGAGATGTTTAAAGTGATTTTCAAGCTTCCAGAGGACCTAAACACGAGATTTGAGAAATGGGTAAACGTGAATGAAAATGGCCAATTTACTCACTCTGCGGCCTTAAAAAGTGTTTCTCCTCCACGGAAAGTGAATAAAATAACATTTGGATGCCTTTATTGTTCAATCTAAAACGCCCGTTTTTTGGTGAAAAAGATAACCACCCCCCCTTACGACATGCTTCACAAACGAAAAAAATGGTCCATTTTTAAATGTTGCGTCTTTGAACTACAATTCACATTTGTACGTGGATAATCACTTTTAGAGATAAAATTAGATGTTTAAAGTGATTTACAAGCTTCCAGGGGCCCTAAACACAAGATATGAGGAATGGGTAAATATGAATGAAAATGGCCAATTTATTCACTCTGAGGCCTTAAAAAGTTTTTCTCCACTCCAGAAAGTGAATTAAATAACATTTGCAGGCCTTTATTGTTCAATCAAAAACGCCCGATTTTTGACGAAAGAGATAACCACCCCCCCTTACGACATGCTTCAGAAACGAAAAAAATGGCCCGTTTTCAAATGTTGCGTCTTTGAATGACAATCCACATTTGTACGTGGATAATCACTTTTAGAGCTAAAATTAGATGTTTAAAGTGATTTTTAAGCCTCCAGGGGCCCTAAACACAAGATTTGAGAAATGGGTAAAAGTGAATGAAAATGGACAATTTACTCACTCTGAGGCCTTAAAAAGTGTTTCTCCTCCACGGGAAGTGAATTAAATACCATTTGGAGGCCTTTATTGTTCAAGCGAAAACGCCTGATTTTTGATGAAAGAGATAACCACCCCCCCTTACGACATGCTTCTGAAACTAAAAAAATGGTTCATTTTCAAATGTTGCGTCTTTGAACCACAATTAACATTGTACGTGGATAATCACTTTTAGAGATAAAATGAGATGTTTAAAGTGATTTTCAAGCTTCCAGGGGACCTAAACACGAGATTTGAGAAATGGGTAAACGTGAATGAAAATGGCCAATTTACTCACTCTGAGGCCTTAAAAAGTGTTTTTCCTCCACGGGAAGTGAATTAAATACCATTTGGAGGCCTTTATTGTTCAAGCGAAAACGCCTGATTTTTGATGAAAGAGATAACCACCCCCCCTTACGACATGCTTCAGAAACTAAAAAAAATGGTCTGGTTCATTTTCAAATGTTGCGCCTTTGAACTACAATTAACATTGTACGTGGATAATCACTTTTAGAGATAAAATGAGATGTTTAAAGTGATTTTCAAGCTTCCAGGGGCCCTAAACACGAGATTTGAGAAATGGGTAAACGTGAATGAAAATAGCCAATTTACTCACTCTGCGGCCATAAAAGTGTTTCTCCTCCACGGAAAGTGAATAAAATAACATTTGGATGCCTTTATTGTTCAATCAAAAACGCCCGTTTTTTGGTGAAAAAGATAACCACCCCCCCTTACGACATGCTTCAGAAACGAAAAAATTGGTCCATTTTCAAATGTTTCGTCTTTGAACTACAATTCACATTTGTACGTGGAAAAGCACTTTTAAAGATCAAATGAGATGTTTAAAGTGATTTTCATGCTTCCAGTCGCCTTAAACACAAGATTTGAGGAATGGGTAAAAGTGAATGAAAATGGCCAATTTACTCACTCTGAGGCCTTAAAAAGTGTTTCTCCTCCACGGGAAGTGAATTAAATAACATTTGTAGGCCTTTATTGTTCAAGCGAAAACGCCCGATTATTGACGAAAGAGATAACCACCCCCCCTTATGACATGCTTCAGAAACGAAAAAAATGGTCCATTTTCAAATGTTGCGTCTTTGAATGACAATCCACATTTGTACGTGGATAATCACTTTTAGAGCTAAAGTGAGATGTTTAAAGTGATTTTCAAGCTTCCAGGGGCCCTAAACACAAGATTTGAGAAATGGGTAAACGTGAATGAAAATGGCCAATTTACTCACTCTGCGGCCTTAAAAAGTGTTTCTCCTCCACGGGAAGTGAATAAAATAACATTTGGAGGCCTTTATTGTTCAATCAAAAATGCCAGTTTTTTGGTGAAAGAGATAACCACCCCCCCTTACGACATGCTTCAGAAACGAAAAAAATGGTCCATTTTCAAATGTTGCGTCTTTGAACTACAATTCACATTTGTACGTGGATATTCACTTTTAGAGATAAAATGAGATGTTTAAAGTGATTTTCAAGCTTCCAGAGGACCTAAACACGAGATTTGAGAAATGGGTAAACGTGAATGAAAATGGCCAATTTACTCACTCTGCGGCCTTAAAAAGTGTTTCTCCTCCACGGAAAGTGAATAAAATAACATTTGGATGCCTTTATTGTTCAATCTAAAACGCCCGTTTTTTGGTGAAAAAGATAACCACCCCCCCTTACGACATGCTTCAGAAACGAAAAAAATGGTCCATTTTTAAATGTTGCGTCTTTGAACTACAATTCACATTTGTACGTGGATAATCACTTTTAGAGATAAAATTAGATGTTTAAAGTGATTTACAAGCTTCCAGGGGCCCTAAACACAAGATATGAGGAATGGGTAAATATGAATGAAAATGGCCAATTTATTCACTCTGAGGCCTTAAAAAGTTTTTCTCCACTCCAGAAAGTGAATTAAATAACATTTGCAGGCCTTTATTGTTCAATCAAAAACGCCCGATTTTTGACGAAAGAGATAACCACCCCCCCTTACGACATGCTTCAGAAACGAAAAAAATGGCCCGTTTTCAAATGTTGCGTCTTTGAATGACAATCCACATTTGTACGTGGATAATCACTTTTAGAGCTAAAATTAGATGTTTAAAGTGATTTTTAAGCCTCCAGGGGCCCTAAACACAAGATTTGAGAAATGGGTAAAAGTGAATGAAAATGGACAATTTACTCACTCTGAGGCCTTAAAAAGTGTTTCTTCTCCACGGGAAGTGAATTAAATACCATTTGGAGGCCTTTATTGTTCAAGCGAAAACGCCTGATTTTTGATGAAAGAGATAACCACCCCCCCTTACGACATGCTTCTGAAACTAAAAAAATGGTTCATTTTCAAATGTTGCGTCTTTGAACCACAATTAACATTGTACGTGGATAATCACTTTTAGAGATAAAATGAGATGTTTAAAGTGATTTTCAAGCTTCCAGGGGACCTAAACACGAGATTTGAGAAATGGGTAAACGTGAATGAAAATGGCCAATTTACTCACTCTGCGGCCTTAAAAAGTGTTTCTCCTCCACGGAAAGTGAATAAAATAACATTTGGATGCCTTTATTGTTCAATCTAAAACGCCCGTTTTTTGGTGAAAAAGATAACCACCCCCCCTTACGACATGCTTCACAAACGAAAAAAATGGTCCATTTTTAAATGTTGCGTCTTTGAACTACAATTCACATTTGTACGTGGATAATCACTTTTAGAGATAAAATTAGATGTTTAAAGTGATTTACAAGCTTCCAGGGGCCCTAAACACAAGATATGAGGAATGGGTAAATATGAATGAAAATGGCCAATTTATTCACTCTGAGGCCTTAAAAAGTTTTTCTCCACTCCAGAAAGTGAATTAAATAACATTTGCAGGCCTTTATTGTTCAATCAAAAACGCCCGATTTTTGACGAAAGAGATAACCACCCCCCCTTACGACATGCTTCAGAAACGAAAAAAATGGCCCGTTTTCAAATGTTGCGTCTTTGAATGACAATCCACATTTGTACGTGGATAATCACTTTTAGAGCTAAAATTAGATGTTTAAAGTGATTTTTAAGCCTCCAGGGGCCCTAAACACAAGATTTGAGAAATGGGTAAAAGTGAATGAAAATGGACAATTTACTCACTCTGAGGCCTTAAAAAGTGTTTCTCCTCCACGGGAAGTGAATTAAATACCATTTGGAGGCCTTTATTGTTCAAGCGAAAACGCCTGATTTTTGATGAAAGAGATAACCACCCCCCCTTACGACATGCTTCTGAAACTAAAAAAATGGTTCATTTTCAAATGTTGCGTCTTTGAACCACAATTAACATTGTACGTGGATAATCACTTTTAGAGATAAAATGAGATGTTTAAAGTGATTTTCAAGCTTCCAGGGGACCTAAACACGAGATTTGAGAAATGGGTAAACGTGAATGAAAATGGCCAATTTACTCACTCTGAGGCCTTAAAAAGTGTTTCTCCTCCACGGGAAGTGAATTAAATACCATTTGGAGGCCTTTATTGTTCAAGCGAAAACGCCTGATTTTTGATGAAAGAGATAACCACCCCCCCTTACGACATGCTTCAGAAACTAAAAAAAATGGTCTGGTTCATTTTCAAATGTTGCGCCTTTGAACTACAATTAACATTGTACGTGGATAATCACTTTTAGAGATAAAATGAGATGTTTAAAGTGATTTTCAAGCTTCCAGGGGCCCTAAACACGAGATTTGAGAAATGGGTAAACGTGAATGAAAATAGCCAATTTACTCACTCTGCGGCCATAAAAGTGTTTCTCCTCCACGGAAAGTGAATAAAATAACATTTGGATGCCTTTATTGTTCAATCAAAAACGCCCGTTTTTTGGTGAAAAAGATAACCACCCCCCCTTACGACATGCTTCAGAAACGAAAAAATTGGTCCATTTTCAAATGTTTCGTCTTTGAACTACAATTCACATTTGTACGTGGAAAAGCACTTTTAAAGATCAAATGAGATGTTTAAAGTGATTTTCATGCTTCCAGTCGCCTTAAACACAAGATTTGAGGAATGGGTAAAAGTGAATGAAAATGGCCAATTTACTCACTCTGAGGCCTTAAAAAGTGTTTCTCCTCCACGGGAAGTGAATTAAATAACATTTGTAGGCCTTTATTGTTCAAGCGAAAACGCCCGATTATTGACGAAAGAGATAACCACCCCCCCTTATGACATGCTTCAGAAACGAAAAAAATGGTCCATTTTCAAATGTTGCGTCTTTGAATGACAATCCACATTTGTACGTGGATAATCACTTTTAGAGCTAAAGTGAGATGTTTAAAGTGATTTTCAAGCTTCCAGGGGCCCTAAACACAAGATTTGAGAAATGGGTAAACGTGAATGAAAATGGCCAATTTACTCACTCTGCGGCCTTAAAAAGTGTTTCTCCTCCACGGGAAGTGAATAAAATAACATTTGGAGGCCTTTATTGTTCAATCAAAAATGCCAGTTTTTTGGTGAAAGAGATAACCACCCCCCCTTACGACATGCTTCAGAAACGAAAAAAATGGTCCATTTTCAAATGTTGCGTCTTTGAACTACAATTCACATTTGTACGTGGATATTCACTTTTAGAGATAAAATGAGATGTTTAAAGTGATTTTCAAGCTTCCAGAGGACCTAAACACGAGATTTGAGAAATGGGTAAACGTGAATGAAAATGGCCAATTTACTCACTCTGCGGCCTTAAAAAGTGTTTCTCCTCCACGGAAAGTGAATAAAATAACATTTGGATGCCTTTATTGTTCAATCTAAAACGCCCGTTTTTTGGTGAAAAAGATAACCACCCCCCCTTACGACATGCTTCAGAAACGAAAAAAATGGTCCATTTTTAAATGTTGCGTCTTTGAACTACAATTCACATTTGTACGTGGATAATCACTTTTAGAGATAAAATTAGATGTTTAAAGTGATTTACAAGCTTCCAGGGGCCCTAAACACAAGATATGAGGAATGGGTAAATATGAATGAAAATGGCCAATTTATTCACTCTGAGGCCTTAAAAAGTTTTTCTCCACTCCAGAAAGTGAATTAAATAACATTTGCAGGCCTTTATTGTTCAATCAAAAACGCCCGATTTTTGACGAAAGAGATAACCACCCCCCCTTACGACATGCTTCAGAAACGAAAAAAATGGCCCGTTTTCAAATGTTGCGTCTTTGAATGACAATCCACATTTGTACGTGGATAATCACTTTTAGAGCTAAAATTAGATGTTTAAAGTGATTTTTAAGCCTCCAGGGGCCCTAAACACAAGATTTGAGAAATGGGTAAAAGTGAATGAAAATGGACAATTTACTCACTCTGAGGCCTTAAAAAGTGTTTCTTCTCCACGGGAAGTGAATTAAATACCATTTGGAGGCCTTTATTGTTCAAGCGAAAACGCCTGATTTTTGATGAAAGAGATAACCACCCCCCCTTACGACATGCTTCTGAAACTAAAAAAATGGTTCATTTTCAAATGTTGCGTCTTTGAACCACAATTAACATTGTACGTGGATAATCACTTTTAGAGATAAAATGAGATGTTTAAAGTGATTTTCAAGCTTCCAGGGGACCTAAACACGAGATTTGAGAAATGGGTAAACGTGAATGAAAATGGCCAATTTACTCACTCTGCGGCCTTAAAAAGTGTTTCTCCTCCACGGAAAGTGAATAAAATAACATTTGGATGCCTTTATTGTTCAATCTAAAACGCCCGTTTTTTGGTGAAAAAGATAACCACCCCCCCCTTACGACATGCTTCAGAAACGAAAAAAATGGTCCATTTTTAAATGTTGCGTCTTTGAACTACAATTCACATTTGTACGTGGATAATCACTTTTAGAGATAAAATTAGATGTTTAAAGTGATTTACAAGCTTCCAGGGGCCCTAAACACAAGATATGAGGAATGGGTAAATATGAATGAAAATGGCCAATTTATTCACTCTGAGGCCTTAAAAAGTTTTTCTCCACTCCAGAAAGTGAATTAAATAACATTTGCAGGCCTTTATTGTTCAATCAAAAACGCCCGATTTTTGACGAAAGAGATAACCACCCCCCCTTACGACATGCTTCAGAAAATAAAAAAATGGTCCATTTTCAAATGTTGCCTCTTTGAACTACAATTCACATTTGTACGTGGAAAAGCACTTTTAAAGATCAAATGAGATGTTTAAATGATTTTCATGCTTCCAGGGGCCTTAAACACAAGATTTGAGGAATGGGTAAAAGTGAATGAAAATGGCCAATTTACTCACTCTGAGGCCTTAAAAAGTGTTTCTCCTCCACGGGAAGTGTATTAAATACCATTTGGAGGCCTTTATTGTTCAAGCGAAACCGCCTGATTTTTGATGAAAGAGATAACCACCCCCCCTTACGACATGCTTCAGAAACTAAAAAAAATGGTCTGGTTCATTTTCAAATGTTGCGCCTTTGAACTACAATTAACATTGTACGTGGATAATCACTTTTAGAGATAAAATGAGATGTTTAAAGTGATTTTCAAGCTTCCAGGGGCCCTAAACACGAGATTTGAGAAATGGGTAAACGTGAATGAAAATGGCCAATTTACTCACTCTGCGGCCATAAAAGTGTTTCTCCTCCACGGAAAGTGAATAAAATAACATTTGGATGCCTTTATTGTTCAATCAAAAACGCCCGTTTTTTGGTGAAAAAGATAACCACCCCCCCTTACGACATGCTTCAGAAACGAAAAAATTGGTCCATTTTCAAATGTTTCGTCTTTGAACTACAATTCACATTTGTACGTGGATGATCACTTTTAGAGATAAAATTAGATGTTTAAAGTGATTTACAAGCTTCCAGGGGCCCTAAACACAAGATATGAGGAATGGGTAAATATGAATGAAAATGGCCAATTTATTCACTCTGAGGCCTTAAAAAGTTTTTCTCCACCCCAGAAAGTGAATTAAATAACATTTGTAGGCCTTTATTGTTCAATCAAAAACGCCCGATTTTTGACGAAAGAGATAACCACCCCCCCTTACGACATGCTTCAGAAACTAAAAAAATGGTCCGTTTTCAAATGTTGCCTCTTTGAACTACAATTCACATTTGTACGTGGAAAAGCACTTTTAAAGATCAAATGAGATGTTTAAGTGATTTTCATGCTTCCAGGGGCCTTAAACACAAGATTTGAGGAATGGGTAAAAGTGAATGAAAATGGCCAATTTACTCACTCTGAGGCCTTAAAAAGTGTTTCTCCTCCACGGGAAGTGAATTAAATAACATTTGTAGGCCTTTATTGTTCAAGCGAAAACGCCCGATTATTGACGAAAGAGATAACCACCCCCCCTTACGACATGCTTCAGAAACGAAAAAAATGGTCCGTTTTCAAATGTTGCGTCTTTGAATGACAATCCACATTTGTACGTGAATAATCACTTTTAGAGCTAAAATTAGATGTTTAAAGTGATTTCAAGCTTCCAGGGGCCCTAAACACAAGATTTTAGAAATGGGTAAAAGTGAATGAAAATGGCCAATTTACTCACTCTGAGGCCTTAAAAAGTGTTTCTCTTCCACGGGAAGTGAATTAAATACCATTTGGAGGCCTTTATTGTTCAAGCGAAAACGCCTGATTTTTGATGAAAGAGATAACCACCCCCCCTTACGACATGCTTCTGAAGCTAAAAAAATGGTTCATTTTCAAATGTTGCGTCTTTGAACCACAATTAACATGGTACGTGGATAATCACTTTTAGAGATAAAATGAGATGTTTAAAGTGATTTTCAACTTCCAGGGGCCCTAAACACGAGATTTGAGAAATGGGTAAACGTGAATGAAAATGGCCAATTTACTCACTCTGCGGCCTTAAAAAGTGTTTCTCCTCCACGGAAAGTGAATAAAATAACATTTGGATGCCTTTATTGTTCAATCAAAAACGCCCGTTTTTTGGTAAAAAGATAACCACCCCCCCTTACGACATGCTTCAGAAACGAAAAAAATGGTCTATTTTCAAATGTTGCGTCTTTGAACTACAATTCACATTTGTACGTGGATAATCACTTTTAGAGATAAAATTAGATGTTTAAAGTGATTTACAAGCTTCCAGGGGCCCTAAACACAAGATATGAGGAATGGGTAAATATGAATGAAAATGGCCAATTTATTCACTCTGAGGCCTTAAAAAGTTTTTCTCCACTCCAGAAAGTGAATTAAATAACATTTGTAGGCCTTTATTGTTCAATCAAAAACGCCCGATTTTTTACGAAAGAGATAACCACCCCCCCTTACGACATGCTTCAGAAACTTAAAAAATGGTCCGTTTTCAAATGTTGCCTCTTTGAACTACAATTCACATTTGTACGTGGAAAAGCACTTTTAAAGATCAAATGAGATGTTTAAAGTGATTTTCATGCTTCCAGTCGCCTTAAACACAAGATTTGAGGAATGGGTAAAAGTGAATGAAAATGGCCAATTTACTCACTCTGAGGCCTTAAAAAGTGTTTCTCCTCCACGGGAAGTGAATAAAATAACATTTGTAGGCCTTTATTGTTCAATCAAAAATGCCAGTTTTTTGGTGAAAGAGATAACCACCCCCCCTTACGACATGCTTCAGAAACGAAAAAAATGGTCCATTTTCAAATGTTGCGTCTTTGAACTACAATTCACATTTGTACGTGGATATTCACTTTTAGAGATAAAATTAGATGTTTAAAGTGATTTTTAAGCTTCCAGGGGCCCTAAACACAAGATTTGAGGAATGGGTAAAAGTGAATGAAAATGGCCAATTTACTCACTCTGAGGCCTTAAAAAGTGTTTCTCCTCCACGGGAAGTGAATTAAATAACATTTGTAGGCCTTTATTGTTCAAGCGAAAATGCCCGATTATTGACGAAAGAGATAACCACCCCCCCTTACGACATGCTTCAGAAACGAAAAAAATGGTCCGTTTTCAAATGTTGCGTCTTTGAATGACAATCCACATTTGTACGTGGATAATCACTTTTAGAGCTAAAATTAGATGTTTAAAGTGATTTTCAAGCTTCCAGGGGCCCTAAACACAAGATTTGAGAAATGGGTAAAAGTGAATTAAAATGGCCAATTTACTCACTATGAGGCCTTAAAAAGTGTTTCTCCTCCACGGGAAGTGAATTAAATACCATTTGTAGGCCTTTATTGTTCAAGCGAAAACGCCTGATTTTTGATGAAAGAGATAACCACCCCCCCTTACGACATGCTTCTGAAACAAAAAAAATGGTTCATTTTCAAATGTTGCGTCTTTGAACTACAATTAACATAGTACGTGGATAATCACTTTTAGAGATAAAATGAGATGTTTAAAGTGATTTTCAAGCTTCCAGGGGCCCTAAACACGAGATTTGAGAAATGGGTAAACATGAATGAAAATGGCCAATTTACTCACTCTGCGGCCTTAAAAAGTGTTTCTCCTCCACGGAAAGTGAATAAAATAACATTTGGATGCCTTTATTGTTCAATCAAAAACGCCAGTTTTTTGGTGAAAAAGATAACCACCCCCCTTACAACATGCTTCAGAAACGAAAAAAATGGTCCATTTTCAAATGTTGCGTCTTTGAACTACAATTCACATTTGTACGTGGATGATCACTTTTAGGGATAAAATTAGATGTTTAAAGTGATGTACAAGCTTCCAGGGGCCCTAAACACAAGATATGAGGAATGGGTAAATATGAATGAAAATGGCCAATTTATTCACTCTGAGGCCTTAAAAAGTTTTTCTCCACTCCAGAAAGTGAATTAAATAACATTTGTAGGCCTTTATTGTTCAATCAAAAACGCCCGATTTTTGACGAAAGAGATAACCAGCCCCCCTTACGACATGCTTCAGAAACTAAAAAAATGGTCCGTTTTCAAATGTTGCCTCTTTGAACTACAATTCACATTTGTACGTGGAAAAGCACTTTTAAAGATCAAATGAGATGTTTAAAGTGATTTTCATGCTTCCAGGGGCCTTAAACACAAGATTTGAGGAATGGGTAAAAGTGAATGAAAATGGCCAATTTACTCTCTCTGAGGCCTTAAAAAGTGTTTCTCCTCCACGGGAAGTGAATTAAATAACATTTGTAGGCCTTTATTGTTCAAGCGAAAACGCCTGATTATTGACGAAAGAGATAACCACCCCCCCTTACGACATGCTTCAGAAACGAAAAAAATGGCCCGTTTTCAAATGTTGCGTCTTTGAATGACAATCCACATTTGTACGTGGATAATCACTTTTAGAGCTAAAATTAGATGTTTAAAGTGATTTTTAAGCCTCCAGGGGCCCTAAACACAGATTTGAGAACTGGGTAAAAGTGAATGAAAATGGACAATTTACTCACTCTGAGGCCTTAAAAAGTGTTTCTCCTCCACGGGAAGTGAATTAAATACCATTTGGAGGCCTTTATTGTTCAAGCGAAAACACCTGAATTTTGATGAAAGAGATAACCACCCCCCCTTACGACATGCTTCTGAAACTAAAAAAATGGTTCATTTTCAAATGTTGCGTCTTTGAACCACAATTAACATTGTACGTGGATAATCACTTTTAGAGATAAAATGAGATGTTTAAAGTGATTTTCAAGCTTCCAGGGGACCTAAACACGAGATTTGAGAAATGGGTAAACGTGAATGAAAATGGCCAATTTACTCACTCTGCGGCCTTAAAAAGTGTTTCTCCTCCACGGAAAGTGAATAAAATAACATTTGGATGCCTTTATTGTTCAATCTAAAACGCCCGTTTTTTGGTGAAAAAGATAACCACCCCCCCTTACGACATGCTTCAGAAACGAAAAAAATGGTCCATTTTTAAATGTTGCGTCTTTGAACTACAATTCACATTTGTACGTGGATAATCACTTTTAGAGATAAAATTAGATGTTTAAAGTGATTTACAAGCTTGCAGGGGCCCTAAACACAAGATATGAGGAATGGGTAAATATGAATGAAAATGGCCAATTTATTCACTCTGAGGCCTTAAAAAGTTTTTCTCCACTCCAGAAAGTGAATTAAATAACATTTGTAGACCTTTATTGTTCAATCAAAAACGCCCGATTATTAACGAAAGAAATAACCACCCCCCCTTACGACATGCTTCAGAAACGAAAAAAATGGTCCATTTTCAAACGTTGCGTCTTTGAATGACAATCCACATTTGTACGTGGATAATCACTTTTAGAGCTAAAATTAGATGTTTAAAGTGATTTTCAAGCTTCCAGGGGCCCTAAACACAAGATTTGAGAAATGGGTAAAAGTGAATGAAAATGGCCAATTTACTCACTCTGAGGCCTTAAAAAGTGTTTCTCCTCCACGGGAAGTGAATTAAATACCATTTGGAGGCCTTTATTGTTCAAGCGAAAACGCCTGATTTTTGATCAAAGAGATAACCACCCCCCTTACGACATGCTTCTGAAACTAAAAAAATGGTTCATTTTCAAATGTTGCGTCTTTGAACTACAATTAACATTGTACGTGGATAATCACTTTTAGAGATAAAATGAGATGTTTAAAGTGATTTTCAAGCTTCCAGGGGCCCTAAACACAAGATATGAGGAATGGGTAAATATGAATGAAAATGCCCAAATTATTCACTCTGAGGCCTTAAAAAGTTTTTCTCCACTCCAGAAAGTGAATTAAATAACATTTGCAGGCCTTTATTGTTCAATCAAAAACGCCTGATTTTTGACGAAAGAGATAACCACCCCCCCTTACGACATGCTTCAGAAAATAAAAAAATGGTCCATTTTCAAATGTTACCTCTTTGAACTACAATTCACATTTGTACGTGGAAAAGCACTTTTAAAGATCAAATGAGATGTTTAAGTGATTTTCATGCTTCCAGGGGCCTTAAACACAAGATTTGAGGAATGGGTAAAAGTGAATGAAAATGGCCAATTTACTCACTCTGAGGCCTTAAAAAGTGTTTCTCCTCCACGGGAAGTGAATTAAATACCATTTGGAGGCCTTTATTGTTCAAGCGAAAACGCCTGATTTTTGATGAAAGAGATAACCACCCCCCCTTACGACATGCTTCAGAAACTAAAAAAAATGGTCTGGTTCATTTTCAAATGTTGCGCCTTTGAACTACAATTAACATTGTACGTGGATAATCACTTTTAGAGATAAAATGAGATGTTTAAAGTGATTTTCAAGCTTCCAGGGGCCCTAAACACGAGATTTGAGAAATGGGTAAACGTGAATGAAAATAGCCAATTTACTCACTCTGCGGCCATAAAAGTGTTTCTCCTCCACGGAAAGTGAATAAAATAACATTTGGATGCCTTTATTGTTCAATCAAAAACGCCCGTTTTTTGGTGAAAAAGATAACCACCCCCCCCTTACGACATGCTTCAGAAACGAAAAAATTGGTCCATTTTCAAATGTTTCGTCTTTGAACTACAATTCACATTTGTACGTGGATGATCACTTTTAGAGATAAAATTAGATGTTTAAAGTGATTTACAAGCTTCCAGGGGCCCTAAACACAAGATATGAGGAATGGGTAAATATGAATGAAAATGGCCAATTTATTCACTCTGAGGCCTTAAAAAGTTTTTCTCCACCCCAGAAAGTGAATTAAATAACATTTGTAGGCCTTTATTGTTCAATCAAAAACGCCCGATTTTTGACGAAAGAGATAACCACCCCCCCTTACGACATGCTTCAGAAACTAAAAAAATGGTCCGTTTTCAAATGTTGCCTCTTTGAACTACAATTCACATTTGTACGTGGAAAAGCACTTTTAAAGATCAAATGAGATGTTTAAGTGATTTTCATGCTTCCAGGGGCCTTAAACACAAGATTTGAGGAATGGGTAAAAGTGAATGAAAATGGCCAATTTACTCACTCTGAGGCCTTAAAAAGTGTTTCTCCTCCACGGGAAGTGAATTAAATAACATTTGTAGGCCTTTATTGTTCAAGCGAAAACGCCCGATTATTGACGAAAGAGATAACCACCCCCCCTTACGACATGCTTCAGAAACGAAAAAAATGGTCCGTTTTCAAATGTTGCGTCTTTGAATGACAATCCACATTTGTACGTGGATAATCACTTTTAGAGCTAAAATTAGATGTTTAAAGTGATTTCAAGCTTCCAGGGGCCCTAAACACAAGATTTGAGAAATGGGTAAAAGTGAATGAAAATGGCCAATTTACTCACTCTGAGGCCTTAAAAAGTGTTTCTCCTCCACGGGAAGTGAATTAAATACCATTTGGAGGCCTTTATTGTTCAAGCGAAAACGCCTGATTTTTGATGAAAGAGATAACCACCCCCCCTTACGACATGCTTCTGAAACTAAAAAAATGGTTCATTTTCAAATGTTGCGTCTTTGAACCACAATTAACATGGTACGTGGATAATCACTTTTAGAGATAAAATTAGATGTTTAAAGTGATTTACAAGCTTCCAGGGGCCCTAAACACAAGATATGAGGAATGGGTAAATATGAACGAAAATGGCCAATTTATTTACTCTGAGGCCTTAAAAAGTTTTTCTCCACTCCAGAAAGTGAATTAAATAACATTTGTAGGCCTTTATTGTTCAATCAAAAACGCCCGATTTTTGACGAAAGAGATAACCACCCCCCCTTACGACACGCTTCAGAAACTAAAAAAATGGTCCGTTTTCAAATGTTGCCTCTTTGAACTACAATTCACATTTGTACGTGGAAAAGCACTTTTAAAGATCAAATGAGATGTTTAAAGTGATTTTCATGCTTCCAGGGGCCTTAAACACAAGATTTGAGGAATGGGTAAAAGTGAATGAAAATGGCCAATTTACTCTCTCTGAGGCCTTAAAAAGTGTTTCTCCTCCACGGGAAGTGAATAAAATAACATTTGGAGGCCTTTATTGTTCAATCAAAAATGCCAGTTTTTTGGTGAAAGAGATAACCACTCCCCCTTACGACATGCTTCAGAAACGAAAAAAATGGTCCATTTTCAAATGTTGCGTCTTTGACTACAATTCACATTTGTACGTGGATATTCACTTTTAGAGACAAAATTAGATGTTTAAAGTGATTTTTAAGCTTCCAGGGTCCATAAACACAAGATTTGAGGAATGGGTAAATGTGCATGAAAATGGCCAATTTATTCACTCTGAGGCCTTAAAAAGTGTTTCTCCTTCACGGGAAGTGAATTATATAACATTTGGAGGCCTTTATTGTTCAAGCGAAAACGCCTGATTTTTGATGAAAGAGATAACCACCCCCCCTTACGACATGCTTCAGAAACTAAAAAAATGGTCCGTTTTCAAATGTTGCCTCTTTGAACTACAATTCACATTTGTACGTGGAAAAGCACTTTTAAAGATCAAATGAGATGTTTAAAGTGATTTTCATGCTTCCAGGGGCCTTAAACACAAGATTTGAGGAATGGGTAAAAGTGAATGAAAATGGCCAATTTACTCTCTCTGAGGCCTAAAAAGTGTTTCTCCTCCACGGGAAGTGACTTAAATAACATTTGTAGGCCTTTATTGTTCAAGCGAAAACGCCCGATTATTGACGAAAGAGATAACCACCCCCCCTTACGACATGCTTCAGAAACGAAAAAAATGGCCCGTTTTCAAATGTTGCGTCTTTGAATGACAATCCACATTTGTACGTGGATAATCACTTTTAGAGCTAAAATTAGATGTTTAAAGTGATTTTTAAGCCTCCAGGGGCCCTAAACACAAGATTTGAGAAATGGGTAAAAGTGAATGAAAATGGACAATTTACTCACTCTGAGGCCTTAAAAAGTGTTTCTCCTCCACGGAAAGTGAATAAAATAACATTTGGATGCCTTTATTGTTCAATCAAAAACGCCCGTTTTTTGGTGAAAAAGATAACCACCCCCCCCTTACGACATGCTTCAGAAACGAAAAAATTGGTCCATTTTCAAATGTTTCGTCTTTGAACTACAATTCACATTTGTACGTGGATGATCACTTTTAGAGATAAAATTAGATGTTTAAAGTGATTTACAAGCTTCCAGGGGCCCTAAACACAAGATATGAGGAATGGGTAAATATGAATGAAAATGGCCAATTTATTCACTCTGAGGCCTTAAAAAGTTTTTCTCCACCCCAGAAAGTGAATTAAATAACATTTGTAGGCCTTTATTGTTCAATCAAAAACGCCCGATTTTTGACGAAAGAGATAACCACCCCCCCTTACGACATGCTTCAGAAACTAAAAAAATGGTCCGTTTTCAAATGTTGCCTCTTTGAACTACAATTCACATTTGTACGTGGAAAAGCACTTTTAAAGATCAAATGAGATGTTTAAGTGATTTTCATGCTTCCAGGGGCCTTAAACACAAGATTTGAGGAATGGGTAAAAGTGAATGAAAATGGCCAATTTACTCACTCTGAGGCCTTAAAAAGTGTTTCTCCTCCACGGGAAGTGAATTAAATAACATTTGTAGGCCTTTATTGTTCAAGCGAAAACGCCCGATTATTGACGAAAGAGATAACCACCCCCCCTTACGACATGCTTCAGAAACGAAAAAAATGGTCCGTTTTCAAATGTTGCGTCTTTGAATGACAATCCACATTTGTACGTGGATAATCACTTTTAGAGCTAAAATTAGATGTTTAAAGTGATTTCAAGCTTCCAGGGGCCCTAAACACAAGATTTGAGAAATGGGTAAAAGTGAATGAAAATGGCCAATTTACTCACTCTGAGGCCTTAAAAAGTGTTTCTCCTCCACGGGAAGTGAATTAAATACCATTTGGAGGCCTTTATTGTTCAAGCGAAAACGCCTGATTTTTGATGAAAGAGATAACCACCCCCCCTTACGACATGCTTCTGAAACTAAAAAAATGGTTCATTTTCAAATGTTGCGTCTTTGAACCACAATTAACATGGTACGTGGATAATCACTTTTAGAGATAAAATTAGATGTTTAAAGTGATTTACAAGCTTCCAGGGGCCCTAAACACAAGATATGAGGAATGGGTAAATATGAACGAAAATGGCCAATTTATTTACTCTGAGGCCTTAAAAAGTTTTTCTCCACTCCAGAAAGTGAATTAAATAACATTTGTAGGCCTTTATTGTTCAATCAAAAACGCCCGATTTTTGACGAAAGAGATAACCACCCCCCCTTACGACACGCTTCAGAAACTAAAAAAATGGTCCGTTTTCAAATGTTGCCTCTTTGAACTACAATTCACATTTGTACGTGGAAAAGCACTTTTAAAGATCAAATGAGATGTTTAAAGTGATTTTCATGCTTCCAGGGGCCTTAAACACAAGATTTGAGGAATGGGTAAAAGTGAATGAAAATGGCCAATTTACTCTCTCTGAGGCCTTAAAAAGTGTTTCTCCTCCACGGGAAGTGAATAAAATAACATTTGGAGGCCTTTATTGTTCAATCAAAAATGCCAGTTTTTTGGTGAAAGAGATAACCACTCCCCCTTACGACATGCTTCAGAAACGAAAAAAATGGTCCATTTTCAAATGTTGCGTCTTTGACTACAATTCACATTTGTACGTGGATATTCACTTTTAGAGACAAAATTAGATGTTTAAAGTGATTTTTAAGCTTCCAGGGTCCATAAACACAAGATTTGAGGAATGGGTAAATGTGCATGAAAATGGCCAATTTATTCACTCTGAGGCCTTAAAAAGTGTTTCTCCTTCACGGGAAGTGAATTATATAACATTTGGAGGCCTTTATTGTTCAAGCGAAAACGCCTGATTTTTGATGAAAGAGATAACCACCCCCCCTTACGACATGCTTCAGAAACTAAAAAAATGGTCCGTTTTCAAATGTTGCCTCTTTGAACTACAATTCACATTTGTACGTGGAAAAGCACTTTTAAAGATCAAATGAGATGTTTAAAGTGATTTTCATGCTTCCAGGGGCCTTAAACACAAGATTTGAGGAATGGGTAAAAGTGAATGAAAATGGCCAATTTACTCTCTCTGAGGCCTAAAAAGTGTTTCTCCTCCACGGGAAGTGACTTAAATAACATTTGTAGGCCTTTATTGTTCAAGCGAAAACGCCCGATTATTGACGAAAGAGATAACCACCCCCCCTTACGACATGCTTCAGAAACGAAAAAAATGGCCCGTTTTCAAATGTTGCGTCTTTGAATGACAATCCACATTTGTACGTGGATAATCACTTTTAGAGCTAAAATTAGATGTTTAAAGTGATTTTTAAGCCTCCAGGGGCCCTAAACACAAGATTTGAGAAATGGGTAAAAGTGAATGAAAATGGACAATTTACTCACTCTGAGGCCTTAAAAAGTGTTTCTCCTCCACGGGAAGTGAATTAAATACCATTTGGAGGCCTTTATTGTTCAAGCGAAAACGCCTGATTTTTGATGAAAGAGATAACCACCCCCCCTTACGACATGCTTCTGAAACTAAAAAAATGGTTAATTTTCAAATGTTGCGTCTTTGAACCACAATTAACATTGTACGTGGATAATCACTTTTAGAGATAAAATGAGATGTTTAAAGTGATTTTCAAGCTTCCAGAGGACCTAAACACGAGATTTGAGAAATGGGTAAACGTGAATGAAAATGGCCAATTTACTCACTCTGCGGCCTTAAAAAGTGTTTCTCCTCCACGGAAAGTGAATAAAATAACATTTGGATGCCTTTATTGTTCAATCTAAAACGCCCGTTTTTTGGTGAAAAAGATAACCACCCCCCCTTACGACATGCTTCACAAACGAAAAAAATGGTCCATTTTTAAATGTTGCGTCTTTGAACTACAATTCACATTTGTACGTGGATAATCACTTTTAGAGATAAAATTAGATGTTTAAAGTGATTTACAAGCTTCCAGGGGCCCTAAACACAAGATATGAGGAATGGGTAAATATGAATGAAAATGGCCAATTTATTCACTCTGAGGCCTTAAAAAGTTTTTCTCCACTCCAGAAAGTGAATTAAATAACATTTGCAGGCCTTTATTGTTCAATCAAAAACGCCCGATTTTTGACGAAAGAGATAACCACCCCCCCTTACGACATGCTTCAGAAACGAAAAAAATGGCCCGTTTTCAAATGTTGCGTCTTTGAATGACAATCCACATTTGTACGTGGATAATCACTTTTAGAGCTAAAATTAGATGTTTAAAGTGATTTTTAAGCCTCCAGGGGCCCTAAACACAAGATTTGAGAAATGGGTAAAAGTGAATGAAAATGGACAATTTACTCACTCTGAGGCCTTAAAAAGTGTTTCTCCTCCACGGGAAGTGAATTAAATACCATTTGGAGGCCTTTATTGTTCAAGCGAAAACGCCTGATTTTTGATGAAAGAGATAACCACCCCCCCTTACGACATGCTTCTGAAACTAAAAAAATGGTTCATTTTCAAATGTTGCGTCTTTGAACCACAATTAACATTGTACGTGGATAATCACTTTTAGAGATAAAATGAGATGTTTAAAGTGATTTTCAAGCTTCCAGGGGACCTAAACACGAGATTTGAGAAATGGGTAAACGTGAATGAAAATGGCCAATTTACTCACTCTGAGGCCTTAAAAAGTGTTTCTCCTCCACGGGAAGTGAATTAAATACCATTTGGAGGCCTTTATTGTTCAAGCGAAAACGCCTGATTTTTGATGAAAGAGATAACCACCCCCCCTTACGACATGCTTCAGAAACTAAAAAAAATGGTCTGGTTCATTTTCAAATGTTGCGCCTTTGAACTACAATTAACATTGTACGTGGATAATCACTTTTAGAGATAAAATGAGATGTTTAAAGTGATTTTCAAGCTTCCAGGGGCCCTAAACACGAGATTTGAGAAATGGGTAAACGTGAATGAAAATAGCCAATTTACTCACTCTGCGGCCATAAAAGTGTTTCTCCTCCACGGAAAGTGAATAAAATAACATTTGGATGCCTTTATTGTTCAATCAAAAACGCCCGTTTTTTGGTGAAAAAGATAACCACCCCCCCTTACGACATGCTTCAGAAACGAAAAAATTGGTCCATTTTCAAATGTTTCGTCTTTGAACTACAATTCACATTTGTACGTGGATGATCACTTTTAGAGATAAAATTAGATGTTTAAAGTGATTTACAAGCTTCCAGGGGCCCTAAACACAAGATATGAGGAATGGGTAAATATGAATGAAAATGGCCAATTTATTCACTCTGAGGCCTTAAAAAGTTTTTCTCCACCCCAGAAAGTGAATTAAATAACATTTGTAGGCCTTTATTGTTCAATCAAAAACGCCCGATTTTTGACGAAAGAGATAACCACCCCCCCTTACGACATGCTTCAGAAACTAAAAAAATGGTCCGTTTTCAAATGTTGCCTCTTTGAACTACAATTCACATTTGTACGTGGAAAAGCACTTTTAAAGATCAAATGAGATGTTTAAGTGATTTTCATGCTTCCAGGGGCCTTAAACACAAGATTTGAGGAATGGGTAAAAGTGAATGAAAATGGCCAATTTACTCACTCTGAGGCCTTAAAAAGTGTTTCTCCTCCACGGGAAGTGAATTAAATAACATTTGTAGGCCTTTATTGTTCAAGCGAAAACGCCCGATTATTGACGAAAGAGATAACCACCCCCCCTTACGACATGCTTCAGAAACGAAAAAAATGGTCCGTTTTCAAATGTTGCGTCTTTGAATGACAATCCACATTTGTACGTGAATAATCACTTTTAGAGCTAAAATTAGATGTTTAAAGTGATTTCAAGCTTCCAGGGGCCCTAAACACAAGATTTGAGAAATGGGTAAAAGTGAATGAAAATGGCCAATTTACTCACTCTGAGGCCTTAAAAAGTGTTTCTCTTCCACGGGAAGTGAATTAAATACCATTTGGAGGCCTTTATTGTTCAAGCGAAAACGCCTGATTTTTGATGAAAGAGATAACCACCCCCCCTTACGACATGCTTCTGAAGCTAAAAAAATGGTTCATTTTCAAATGTTGCGTCTTTGAACCACAATTAACATGGTACGTGGATAATCACTTTTAGAGATAAAATGAGATGTTTAAAGTGATTTTCAACTTCCAGGGGCCCTAAACACTAGATTTGAGAAATGGGTAAACGTGAATGAAAATGGCCAATTTACTCACTCTGCGGCCTTAAAAAGTGTTTCTCCTCCACGGAAAGTGAATAAAATAACATTTGGATGCCTTTATTGTTCAATCAAAAACGCCCGTTTTTTGGTAAAAAGATAACCACCCCCCCTTACGACATGCTTCAGAAACGAAAAAAATGGTCTATTTTCAAATGTTGCGTCTTTGAACTACAATTCACATTTGTACGTGGAAAAGCACTTTTAAAGATCAAATGAGATGTTTAAAGTGATTTTCATGCTTCCAGTCGCCTTAAACACAAGATTTGAGGAATGGGTAAAAGTGAATGAAAATGGCCAATTTACTCACTCTGAGGCCTTAAAAAGTGTTTCTCCTCCACGGGAAGTGAATTAAATAACATTTGTAGGCCTTTATTGTTCAAGCGAAAACGCCCGATTATTGACGAAAGAGATAACCACCCCCCCTTATGACATGCTTCAGAAACGAAAAAAATGGTCCATTTTCAAATGTTGCGTCTTTGAATGACAATCCACATTTGTACGTGGATAATCACTTTTAGAGCTAAAGTGAGATGTTTAAAGTGATTTTCAAGCTTCCAGGGGCCCTAAACACAAGATTTGAGAAATGGGTAAACGTGAATGAAAATGGCCAATTTACTCACTCTGCGGCCTTAAAAAGTGTTTCTCCTCCACGGAAAGTGAATAAAATAACATTTGGATGCCTTTATTGTTCAATCTAAAACGCCCGTTTTTTGGTGAAAAAGATAACCACCCCCCCTTACGACATGCTTCAGAAACGAAAAAAATGGTCCATTTTTAAATGTTGCGTCTTTGAACTACAATTCACATTTGTACGTGGATAATCACTTTTAGAGATAAAATTAGATGTTTAAAGTGATTTACAAGCTTGCAGGGGCCCTAAACACAAGATATGAGGAATGGGTAAATATGAATGAAAATGGCCAATTTATTCACTCTGAGGCCTTAAAAAGTTTTTCTCCACTCCAGAAAGTGAATTAAATAACATTTGTAGACCTTTATTGTTCAATCAAAAACGCCCGATTATTAACGAAAGAAATAACCACCCCCCCCTTACGACATGCTTCAGAAACGAAAAAAATGGTCCATTTTCAAACGTTGCGTCTTTGAATGACAATCCACATTTGTACGTGGATAATCACTTTTAGAGCTAAAATTAGATGTTTAAAGTGATTTTCAAGCTTCCAGGGGCCCTAAACACAAGATTTGAGAAATGGGTAAAAGTGAATGAAAATGGCCAATTTACTCACTCTGAGGCCTTAAAAAGTGTTTCTCCTCCACGGGAAGTGAATTAAATACCATTTGGAGGCCTTTATTGTTCAAGCGAAAACGCCTGATTTTTGATCAAAGAGATAACCACCCCCCTTACGACATGCTTCTGAAACTAAAAAAATGGTTCATTTTCAAATGTTGCGTCTTTGAACTACAATTAACATTGTACGTGGATAATCACTTTTAGAGATAAAATGAGATGTTTAAAGTGATTTTCAAGCTTCCAGGGGCCCTAAACACAAGATATGAGGAATGGGTAAATATGAATGAAAATGCCCAAATTATTCACTCTGAGGCCTTAAAAAGTTTTTCTCCACTCCAGAAAGTTAATTAAATAACATTTGCAGGCCTTTATTGTTCAATCAAAAACGCCTGATTTTTGACGAAAGAGATAACCACCCCCCCTTACGACATGCTTCAGAAAATAAAAAAATGGTCCATTTTCAAATGTTACCTCTTTGAACTACAATTCACATTTGTACGTGGAAAAGCACTTTTAAAGATCAAATGAGATGTTTAAGTGATTTTCATGCTTCCAGGGGCCTTAAACACAAGATTTGAGGAATGGGTAAAAGTGAATGAAAATGGCCAATTTACTCACTCTGAGGCCTTAAAAAGTGTTTCTCCTCCACGGGAAGTGAATTAAATACCATTTGGAGGCCTTTATTGTTCAAGCGAAAACGCCTGATTTTTGATGAAAGAGATAACCACCCCCCCTTACGACATGCTTCAGAAACTAAAAAAAATGGTCTGGTTCATTTTCAAATGTTGCGCCTTTGAACTACAATTAACATTGTACGTGGATAATCACTTTTAGAGATAAAATGAGATGTTTAAAGTGATTTTCAAGCTTCCAGGGGCCCTAAACACGAGATTTGAGAAATGGGTAAACGTGAATGAAAATAGCCAATTTACTCACTCTGCGGCCATAAAAGTGTTTCTCCTCCACGGAAAGTGAATAAAATAACATTTGGATGCCTTTATTGTTCAATCAAAAACGCCCGTTTTTTGGTGAAAAAGATAACCACCCCCCCCTTACGACATGCTTCAGAAACGAAAAAATTGGTCCATTTTCAAATGTTTCGTCTTTGAACTACAATTCACATTTGTACGTGGATAATCACTTTTAGAGCTAAAATTAGATGTTTAAAGTGATTTCAAGCTTCCAGGGGCCCTAAACACAAGATTTGAGAAATGGGTAAAAGTGAATGAAAATGGCCAATTTACTCACTCTGAGGCCTTAAAAAGTGTTTCTCCTCCACGGGAAGTGAATTAAATACCATTTGGAGGCCTTTATTGTTCAAGCGAAAACGCCTGATTTTTGATGAAAGAGATAACCACCCCCCCTTACGACATGCTTCTGAAACTAAAAAAATGGTTCATTTTCAAATGTTGCGTCTTTGAACCACAATTAACATGGTACGTGGATAATCACTTTTAGAGATAAAATTAGATGTTTAAAGTGATTTACAAGCTTCCAGGGGCCCTAAACACAAGATATGAGGAATGGGTAAATATGAATGAAAATGGCCAATTTATTTACTCTGAGGCCTTAAAAAGTTTTTCTCCACTCCAGAAAGTGAATTAAATAACATTTGTAGGCCTTTATTGTTCAATCAAAAACGCCCGATTTTTGACGAAAGAGATAACCACCCCCCCTTACGACACGCTTCAGAAACTAAAAAAATGGTCCGTTTTCAAATGTTGCCTCTTTGAACTACAATTCACATTTGTACGTTGAAAAGCACTTTTAAAGATCAAATGAGATGTTTAAAGTGATTTTCATGCTTCCAGGGGCCTTAAACACAAGATTTGAGGAATGGGTAAAAGTGAATGAAAATGGCCAATTTACTCTCTCTGAGGCCTTAAAAAGTGTTTCTCCTCCACGGGAAGTGAATAAAATAACATTTGGAGGCCTTTATTGTTCAATCAAAAATGCCAGTTTTTTGGTGAAAGAGATAACCACTCCCCCTTACGACATGCTTCAGAAACGAAAAAAATGGTCCATTTTCAAATGTTGCGTCTTTGACTACAATTCACATTTGTACGTGGATATTCACTTTTAGAGACAAAATTAGATGTTTAAAGTGATTTTTAAGCTTCCAGGGTCCATAAACACAAGATTTGAGGAATGGGTAAATGTGCATGAAAATGGCCAATTTATTCACTCTGAGGCCTTAAAAAGTGTTTCTCCTTCACGGGAAGTGAATTATATAACATTTGGAGGCCTTTATTGTTCAAGCGAAAACGCCTGATTTTTGATGAAAGAGATAACCACCCCCCCTTACGACATGCTTCAGAAACTAAAAAAATGGTCCGTTTTCAAATGTTGCCTCTTTGAACTACAATTCACATTTGTACGTGGAAAAGCACTTTTAAAGATCAAATGAGATGTTTAAAGTGATTTTCATGCTTCCAGGGGCCTTAAACACAAGATTTGAGGAATGGGTAAAAGTGAATGAAAATGGCCAATTTACTCTCTCTGAGGCCTTAAAAAGTGTTTCTCCTCCACGGGAAGTGACTTAAATAACATTTGTAGGCCTTTATTGTTCAAGCGAAAACGCCCGATTATTGACGAAAGAGATAACCACCCCCCCTTACGACATGCTTCAGAAACGAAAAAAATGGCCCGTTTTCAAATGTTGCGTCTTTGAATGACAATCCACATTTGTACGTGGATAATCACTTTTAGAGCTAAAATTAGATGTTTAAAGTGATTTTTAAGCCTCCAGGGGCCCTAAACACAAGATTTGAGAAATGGGTAAAAGTGAATGAAAATGGACAATTTACTCACTCTGAGGCCTTAAAAAGTGTTTCTCCTCCACGGGAAGTGAATTAAATACCATTTGGAGGCCTTTATTGTTCAAGCGAAAACGCCTGATTTTTGATGAAAGAGATAACCACCCCCCCTTACGACATGCTTCTGAAACTAAAAAAATGGTTAATTTTCAAATGTTGCGTCTTTGAACCACAATTAACATTGTACGTGGATAATCACTTTTAGAGATAAAATGAGATGTTTAAAGTGATTTTCAAGCTTCCAGAGGACCTAAACACGAGATTTGAGAAATGGGTAAACGTGAATGAAAATGGCCAATTTACTCACTCTGCGGCCTTAAAAAGTGTTTCTCCTCCACGGAAAGTGAATAAAATAACATTTGGATGCCTTTATTGTTCAATCTAAAACGCCCGTTTTTTGGTGAAAAAGATAACCACCCCCCCTTACGACATGCTTCACAAACGAAAAAAATGGTCCATTTTTAAATGTTGCGTCTTTGAACTACAATTCACATTTGTACGTGGATAATCACTTTTAGAGATAAAATTAGATGTTTAAAGTGATTTACAAGCTTCCAGGGGCCCTAAACACAAGATATGAGGAATGGGTAAATATGAATGAAAATGGCCAATTTATTCACTCTGAGGCCTTAAAAAGTTTTTCTCCACTCCAGAAAGTGAATTAAATAACATTTGCAGGCCTTTATTGTTCAATCAAAAACGCCCGATTTTTGACGAAAGAGATAACCACCCCCCTTACGACATGCTTCAGAAACGAAAAAAATGGCCCGTTTTCAAATGTTGCGTCTTTGAATGACAATCCACATTTGTACGTGGATAATCACTTTTAGAGCTAAAATTAGATGTTTAAAGTGATTTTTAAGCCTCCAGGGGCCCTAAACACAAGATTTGAGAAATGGGTAAAAGTGAATGAAAATGGACAATTTACTCACTCTGAGGCCTTAAAAAGTGTTTCTCCTCCACGGGAAGTGAATTAAATACCATTTGGAGGCCTTTATTGTTCAAGCGAAAACGCCTGATTTTTAATGAAAGAGATAACCACCCCCCCTTACGACATGCTTCTGAAACTAAAAAAATGGTTCATTTTCAAATGTTGCGTCTTTGAACCACAATTAACATTGTACGTGGATAATCACTTTTAGAGATAAAATGAGATGTTTAAAGGGATTTTCAAGCTTCCAGGGGACCTAAACACGAGATTTGAGAAATGGGTAAACGTGAATGAAAATGGCCAATTTACTCACTCTGAGGCCTTAAAAAGTGTTTCTCCTCCACGGGAAGTGAATTAAATACCATTTGGAGGCCTTTATTGTTCAAGCGAAAACGCCTGATTTTTGATGAAAGAGATAACCACCCCCCCTTACGACATGCTTCAGAAACTAAAAAAAATGGTCTGGTTCATTTTCAAATGTTGCGCCTTTGAACTACAATTAACATTGTACGTGGATAATCACTTTTAGAGATAAAATGAGATGTTTAAAGTGATTTTCAAGCTTCCAGGGGCCCTAAACACGAGATTTGAGAAATGGGTAAACGTGAATGAAAATAGCCAATTTACTCACTCTGCGGCCATAAAAGTGTTTCTCCTCCACGGAAAGTGAATAAAATAACATTTGGATGCCTTTATTGTTCAATCAAAAACGCCCGTTTTTAGGTGAAAAAGATAACCACCCCCCCTTACGACATGCTTCAGAAACGAAAAAATTGGTCCATTTTCAAATGTTTCGTCTTTGAACTACAATTCACATTTGTACGTGGATGATCACTTTTAGAGATAAAATTAGATGTTTAAAGTGATTTACAAGCTTCCAGGGGCCCTAAACACAAGATATGAGGAATGGGTAAATATGAATGAAAATGGCCAATTTATTCACTCTGAGGCCTTAAAAAGTTTTTCTCCACCCCAGAAAGTGAATTAAATAACATTTGTAGGCCTTTATTGTTCAATCAAAAACGCCCGATTTTTGACGAAAGAGATAACCACCCCCCCTTACGACATGCTTCAGAAACTAAAAAAATGGTCCGTTTTCAAATGTTGCCTCTTTGAACTACAATTCACATTTGTACGTGGAAAAGCACTTTTAAAGATCAAATGAGATGTTTAAGTGATTTTCATGCTTCCAGGGGCCTTAAACACAAGATTTGAGGAATGGGTAAAAGTGAATGAAAATGGCCAATTTACTCACTCTGAGGCCTTAAAAAGTGTTTCTCCTCCACGGGAAGTGAATTAAATAACATTTGTAGGCCTTTATTGTTCAAGCGAAAACGCCCGATTATTGACGAAAGAGATAACCACCCCCCCTTACGACATGCTTCAGAAACGAAAAAAATGGTCCGTTTTCAAATGTTGCGTCTTTGAATGACAATCCACATTTGTACGTGAATAATCACTTTTAGAGCTAAAATTAGATGTTTAAAGTGATTTCAAGCTTCCAGGGGCCCTAAACACAAGATTTGAGAAATGGGTAAAAGTGAATGAAAATGGCCAATTTACTCACTCTGAGGCCTTAAAAAGTGTTTCTCTTCCACGGGAAGTGAATTAAATACCATTTGGAGGCCTTTATTGTTCAAGCGAAAACGCCTGATTTTTGATGAAAGAGATAACCACCCCCCCTTACGACATGCTTCTGAAGCTAAAAAAATGGTTCATTTTCAAATGTTGCGTCTTTGAACCACAATTAACATGGTACGTGGATAATCACTTTTAGAGATAAAATGAGATGTTTAAAGTGATTTTCAACTTCCAGGGGCCCTAAACACTAGATTTGAGAAATGGGTAAACGTGAATGAAAATGGCCAATTTACTCACTCTGCGGCCTTAAAAAGTGTTTCTCCTCCACGGAAAGTGAATAAAATAACATTTGGATGCCTTTATTGTTCAATCAAAAACGCCCGTTTTTTGGTAAAAAGATAACCACCCCCCCTTACGACATGCTTCAGAAACGAAAAAAATGGTCTATTTTCAAATGTTGCGTCTTTGAACTACAATTCACATTTGTACGTGGAAAAGCACTTTTAAAGATCAAATGAGATGTTTAAAGTGATTTTCATGCTTCCAGTCGCCTTAAACACAAGATTTGAGGAATGGGTAAAAGTGAATGAAAATGGCCAATTTACTCACTCTGAGGCCTTAAAAAGTGTTTCTCCTCCACGGGAAGTGAATTAAATAACATTTGTAGGCCTTTATTGTTCAAGCGAAAACGCCCGATTATTGACGAAAGAGATAACCACCCCCCCTTATGACATGCTTCAGAAACGAAAAAAATGGTCCATTTTCAAATGTTGCGTCTTTGAATGACAATCCACATTTGTACGTGGATAATCACTTTTAGAGCTAAAGTGAGATGTTTAAAGTGATTTTCAAGCTTCCAGGGGCCCTAAACACAAGATTTGAGAAATGGGTAAACGTGAATGAAAATGGCCAATTTACTCACTCTGCGGCCTTAAAAAGTGTTTCTCCTCCACGGGAAGTGAATAAAATAACATTTGGAGGCCTTTATTGTTCAATCAAAAATGCCAGTTTTTTGTGAAAGAGATAACCACCCCCCCTTACGACATGCTTCAGAAACGAAAAAAATGGTCCATTTTCAAATGTTGCGTCTTTGAACTACAATTCACATTTGTACGTGGATATTCACTTTTAGAGATAAAATTAGATGTTTAAAGTGATTTTTAAGCTTCCAGGGGCCCTAAACACAAGATTTGAGGAATGGGTAAATGTGAATGAAAATGGCCAATTTACTCACTCTGAGGCCTTAAAAAGTTTTTCTCCGCCCCAGAAAGTGAATTAAATAACATTTGTAGGCCTTTATTGTTCAATCAAAAACGCCCGATTTTTGATGAAAGAGATAACCACCCCCCCTTACGACATGCTTCAGAAACTAAAAAAAATGGTCTGTTTTCAAATGTTGCCTCTTTGAACTACAATTCACATTTGTACGTGGAAAATCACTTGTAAAGATAAAATGAGATGTTTAAAGTGATTTTCATGCTTCCAGGGACCTTAAACACGAGATTTGAGGAATGGGTAAAAGTGAATGAAAATGGCCAATTTACTCACTCTGCCGCCTTAAAAAGTGTTTCTCCTCCACGGGAAGTGAATTAAATACAATTTGTAGACCTTTATTGTTCAAGCGAAAACGCCCAATTATTGACGAAAGAGATAACCACCCCCCCTTACGACATGCTTCAGAAACGAAAAAAATGGTCCGTTTTCAAATGTTGCATCTTTGAACGACAATCCACATTTGTACGTGGATAAACACTTTTAGAGATCAAATGAGATGTTTAAGTGATTTTCATGCTTCCAGGGGCCTTCAACACAAGATTTGAGGAATGGGTAAAAGTGAATGAAAATGGCCAATTTACTCACTCTGAGGCCTTAAAAAGTGTTTCTCCTCCACGGGAAGTGAATTAAATAACATTTGTAGGCCTTTATTGTTCAAGCGAAAATGCCCGATTATTGACGAAAGAGATAACCACCCCCCCTTACGACATGCTTCAGAAACGAAAAAAATGGTCCGTTTTCAAATGTTGCGTCTTTGAATGACAATCCACATTTGTACGTGGATAATCACTTTTAGAGCTAAAATTAGATGTTTAAAGTGATTTTCAAGCTTACAGGGGCCCTAAACACAAGATTTGAGAAATGGGTAAAAGTGAATGAAAATGGCCAATTTCCTCACTCTGAGGCCTTAAAAAGTGTTTCTCTCGGGGGCGTGGCCAAGATGGCGGGGTGAGCGGACGCTTCCTCCCGTAGCTCCTCCGGCCCGGCCAAGCTAAAGCCCTTTTCTTATGCTTCTCTCCCCCCGCTGAGGCTCAGCGCGGGAGAGGAGCGTGGCGGAACATCAGGGGCATACACCGGTGCTGTTTTGGTCCGGATCGCCCCGGGGGAACCCCCCCAAAAGTTCGCCCGAGATCAAAGGACGACGGCGGCGAGCCCGAGGGGCGGAGCGTATTGGAGAGCTGTCCGGGCGCCTCGGTTGGGCCTGGTGCTGAAAGTTGCGGTCTGGAGGGGATCTGGCCCGCCGCTCGACGGTGACTGAAGGAGCCTGGCGGGAAGGGGCCCGACGGTGTGGAAGGCTTGGGACGGGTGCCCCGGCACTCGGACTGGTGATGGCGACACCTTGCACTGCGGAAGCCCTGACCCCTGGCCGAGGTACGGCGGACTCTCTGATGGGGTCGGATCATCTGGCCCCCTGTGAGTGACAATCGGGGGCCGGTGGTGGAACTTATTTTACTGCGGGGTGCCTCGGAGGCCCCGGAGGTGTCGCCGGGCCTAGTCGTTTTGGCTTGCTCCGCCCGGCCGCCATTTTGTCCCCGACGGAGGAGTGGTGGCGGCCTCCGCTGGAGTCCTGGCTGCTGGCTGCGGGCGACCTCCCGCTATTGCTGGATTGACTACCGGAGGGATGAGCTGTTGGGACCCCTCCGCTGCGGTCCCCTTGGATGTCTCACGCTAGTTCTTGCGGCTGACGGTGACCGGACTAGGCCGCCATTTTGTCACCTGTGACGCAGCGACCTCACTTGTGGGGGATACCCGGGCCGAGTGCTTGCCGGCGGCTGAGCATCCCTGGGGCGCCTGGATCGGTGCCCGACTGCGGAGCTGGCGATGTCTGGAAAAGGAGGCCCGAAGAAAGGGGACCGTACTCTGCCGGACATGCTTGGCAGGGCCCAGCACCTGCGGGACAGGACACAGCCCTCACCGGGGCCCTCCCGGGCTCCGGCAGATGTGACTGGAGGGGAGCCGCCTGTCACGAGGGCCTTTATGGAGGAATTGTTTAGCTCCCTCAGAGAGGACTTCCAGACACTGAAGCGGGAGGTGGCCAGCGAGGTCCGAGAAGTGCGCAGAGAGGTGGAGGGCCTAGGTGAGCGTGTGGAAGCGGCGGAGACGGAGGGCCAACAGCGAGCGGAGGAGATAGTTCATCTCCAGCAGGACGTTCTTCGCCTCCGGGAACAGTGTGTGGAGCTCCAGGCCCACTCTGAGGACCTTGAGAACAGATCTCGGAGGAACAACATCCGAGTGCGTGGCGTGCCGACTGCGGATGAGGGGTCCGATCTGGGGGGCTACCTGCGGGCCCTGTTCCGAGAGATCCTGGGGGAGGCCACGGACTTTCCCATCAGCATCGACAGGGCGCATAGGGTTGGCCGTCAGCGCCAGCCATCGGCGCCCCCACCGGACATTCTGGCCTTCCTGCCCGACTTTCCACTAAAGGAGCGTATCATGGCTGAAGCCCGCAGGAAACAGCCCCTGACCTTTCGGGATCGGCCGGTGGCGCTTTACCAGGATCTCTCCGCCATCACTCTGCAGAAACGCAGGTCCTTTAGGATTGCCACTGACTTTTTGCGCGAACATGAGACGCCGTACTCTTGGGGTCACCCCTTCCGCCTGATTTTTCGGTGGAACGGAGTATTACACCAGCTACGCTCCTTGCAAGACATTTGTGGTGTCCTGGGGCTCACGGCAGCGGAGGAGGACGGAGCTACGCCGTCGTGGAGGTCCTCGGAGGGACGGAATCGGCGGAGGTCAACGAGGCGGCGCTCAGCGACCAGCGCGGGGCGCCCGGACTCCCCTACCATTAGGGCGGACAGGGCTGACGCCCTGAGGGCGGCGGCCGGGGACTCGACCGGCTCCTCTAGCGTGGCCTTGACGGCCTAACACACACTCCGGGGGGAGATGTCTTTAGCTTCTTAACATGCTTGGCACGGGGCGGGGGGGTTGGGGGGAGCGGGCGGAGGTGAGTGGCTGGACGTCCACTTTGCTTTTTTCTACGGACTTGCCCGTTTTGGGGCTTGACTGAGACTATGGGGTGTTTGAGTTTGGGGATGGCTAGTTGCCGAGGTTGTGTTTTGGGTGGGGGAGGGAGTTGTTTTGGGGTTGGGAAGGTCCCGTCCGATGTTGTCTATGCCCGCTTTGTTTTGGCTTGTCCCGCGCTGCGGCCCCGCGCGCCCCACCCGCCGATTCCCTACCCATTGCATGGCGCTCCCGATCCCTGCGAGGAATGCCGGGCCTAAAGGTAGTGACCCTTAATGTTCAGGGTCTGAATAACCCGGTGAAGCGCAGAGCGATCCTGTCGTTGCTGGAGGGGACGCAGGCGGACATTTGCCTTTTGCAGGAGACACACTTATTGCCCCGAGACTGCCATAGGATGCGCTCTGCTAAGTTCCCCACCCAGTTCTTTTCCTCGGCAGCGAACAAGACGGCGGGGGTGGCCATTCTCCTAGCGAGCTCCTTTCGGGGGGAGGTGTTGCATAAGTGTGCTGAACAGAAGGGGAGGCTCCTTGCGTACCGCATGCGCCTGGGAGGCATAGCATTTACGGTTGGCTCCGTTTATAGCCCAAACGAGCATCAAGAGCGCTTCCTAGATTCCGCGCTGGTGGATGTCACTGCTTCCCCAGACCGACACATTATCTTGGGCGGAGACCTCAACATTGTCTTTGACTCTGGGATGGACAGATCGGCGCAGCGCTTTCCGCAGACGGGGGAACTGTCCCAGGCTGGGAAGGCCCGGATTGCGGAAATGGACTTGCACGATCTCTGGCGCTCCCTGCACCCCACGGATAGGGACTACTCTTTCTTCTCGCACGCACACCGCACCTACTCACGGCTGGACTACCTCCTGGTGAGTGGACCAATGCGTGCCGCTGCCACGGCGGCGGACATCGGGGTCCTGACCCTGTCTGACCACTCTCCAGTCACCGGCGTTTTCCGGTGGCCGGCGGCCTCCCCCTCTCGGGGGGCGTGGCGCCTCCGGGACACACTTCTACACAAAAAATCGGTGGTACAACGCGTCGGGGAGGTCATACAGGACTATCTCACTCACAACAGCAACACTGACACTTCGCAGGCGACACAGTGGGCGGCACTGAAGGCCGTCCTACGGGGGGAATTCATCTCTATCTCTGCAGCCGAGAATAAGGAGCGGCAACTGAAGAGGGATGAGTTGACAGCTCAAGTCCGGGAGCTTGAGCAGGTCCACCGCCGCACGGGAGCGCCGAGGGTATGGAGGCAGTTGAAGGCAGCGAGGAAGCTCCTCTCCGCTCTGGATCTTGATAGGGCGGAGTATGCCGCCTTACGCTTGAAACATGCCTACTACACTGGGGGGGACAGATGTGGCAAGCTCCTAGCACACCGGCTCCGGGTCGCGCAACAGCGCAGCGTGGTGAAAGAACTGGTGGGTGCGGACGGGGGGGTTGTCTCCGGGGACGCGGAGGTAGCGGAGACTTTCCGCGGCTTCTACGAGGCGCTGTATGCTGAGGAGCCCTCCTCGCCACGGGATGCCGATAGCTATTTGGAGTCGGTGACCCTCCCGGTGCTGGACCCGGCTCAGGCTGACCACCTGGAGCGGGACATCCATGTGGAGGAAGTGATTTCGGCTATCGCGCGGCTGAAACATGGCAAGGCCCCGGGCCCGGACGGGTACACGTCGCTATTCTACAAGACTTTTTGCACGACCGTGGCCCCTGTTCTTACGCGGCTGTTTAACTCTTTCTCCGAACCGGGAGCCATCCCTCCGGATCTCTTGAGGGCGACGGTCGCGGTAATCCCGAAGCCTGGGAAGGACCGGGCCCTCTGCGGCTCGTACCGGCCCATCTCGCTCCTAAATGTCGACCTCAAGTTGTACACGGGGATTCTCGCATCCCGGCTGGGTCCACACCTCCCCGACCTGGTGGAGGCGGACCAGGCTGGTTTTGTGCCCGGTAGACAGACGGTTGACAACACCAAGAGGGTGACGCATGTTCTGGAGAAGGCCTCAAGGATCTCGGGGGAGCGGATGTTGTTGTCCGTTGACGCGGAGAAGGCCTTCGACAGAGTTCACTGGCCGTATCTTGAGCGGGTCCTCAAAAAACTGGGAATCGGCGATAAGTTCCGCACCATGGTATTTAATTGCTATAAGCATCCTTCAGCGTCGGTGCGGGTAAACGGGTGTAGCTCTGGTGGCTTCGCCATCGAGCGCGGCACGCGGCAGGGCTGCCCTCTCTCGCCGCTCCTGTTTGCCCTCTACATGGAGCCGTTTGCTCAGAGGATCCGTGATAATCCGGATGCTGTCGGGGTCCGGATGGGCCAGTACGTCCACACCGTCAGTCTCTACGCGGATGATGTCCTGCTGACTTTGGACGACCCTAGGAGGTCGCTGCCTGCTTGCCTCCGAGAGTTGGACGCCTTTGCGGGGGTGGCCGGCTTCAAAATGAATATGAGCAAGTCGATGGCATTAGACGTGTCCCTGGCTGCGGAAACCAGGAGGGATCTTCAACGGCTCTTCCCCATGCAGTGGTCCTCGTCCACGGTGCCGTATCTGGGGATTCTGCTGGCGCCTACATTATCGGAGATGGTTACGGCCAATTATGCCTCCCTCAGCAGGAAGATCAAGGACGAGCTTGGCCGATGGAACAAAGGCCTGCTGTCCTGGCTGGGGCGAATCGCGGCGGTCAAAATGACGGTGCTGCCCCAGATACTATATCTTTTCCGAGCCCTTCCGCTCCAACCCCCGGTGGGCTGGATCCGACAAATGCAGGCTGACATCTCCCGCTTTGTCTGGCAGGGCCGCAGGCCACGCATGAAGAGGGTCCTCTCCACGCTTGCTCCGGAAGCGGGGGGTCTCGGCATTCCGGACCTCCGTAAGTACTTTCAGGCGGCACAGCTTCGCTATCTGGTGGAGTGGAGCAGGTGGGAGTCCGACAAACATTGGCTCTTCCAAGACCAGGCAGTGGCGGGCCGCACCTTACAAGAGGTTCCATTCTTGCGCCGCACGCATCGCCCCCCTAATCTTTACGCTTCCTTTGTTACGCGGGTCCCCCTGCGTGTGTGGGACGCGGTCTGCGAGACCCGGGGCCTTACCACCTTCCCTTCGCCGCTCACGCCCATTACGGGCAACCCGGACTTCTCCCCAGGGATGGAGCCGGGGGTTTTCTCCCACTGGGTACGGGCGGGCTGCAGGGCACTCTTCCAGATCTATGGCCCGGAAGGCGTGGTTCCTTTTCAGCAACTCCGCCAGGAGTTCGGCCTGACGGAGCTGGACAGATTGCACTACATGCAAGTTCGGCATTGGGCCATCCAGCCTCAGGTGCGGGCCACTGCTGCCCGTCCAATTACACCGTACGAGCGGTGGTTGGCTACTCGGACCTCCGACGCTAAACTGATCACTGATCTGTACAAACACCTACAACCCCCGCCGTTTCACTACTACAACCCGGGGAGGGAGCGCTGGCACAGGGAATTGGGTAGGACACTCAGCCACAAGGAATGGGACAAAATTGCGTATCGGGCTCGGCACTCTGCATATCACACGGGCCTTACGGAGACATTCACTAAGGTGTCCACATACTGGTACTACACCCCGGAGAGACTGTATGAAATGCATAAACACACTGACAAGGGGTGCTGGCGGAGCTGCGGGCAGGAAGGTACCCTTACACACATTCTATGGGATTGCCCAGTGCTGACCGCCTACTGGAAAGAAGTCTTGGACGAGGTGGATGAGCACTTTGGGATAGAGCTGCCGCGACTCCCGGCGTATGTCCTGCTGGGCCTCCCCAATGACCTAATGTACCCACTGAAGTCCCGCAGGGGTAGGCAGATTGCAATAGCGCTGGGGTCTGCGGTTCAGAACATCCTGATCCACTGGCGCACATCCACCGTCCCCTCCATCACCGGTTGGTTGCATAGGCTCTGGCATGTGCTGGGGATGGAGAAGCTGTCGCTTGCGGTTGCGGGGGAGATAGACCAATTTGAAGAGCTATGGCAACCCTTTCTAGCGCTGCTGTCCACTGAATTCCGGGAGCTCACCTGCCCGAGGTACCTTAGGCTTCTCAGGCTGAGGCCGCCGGTGACCCCGGCGGACTAGCCTACATGTGAGATGGGGACCCCCGGGGAGGGGGGGGGGAGCGGGGCTTCCTGGTTAGGGCTACTTTGATGCGGGACCATAGGACGGGGGGGAGGGGGGAGTGTTGTTGTTTTGTTACTGGGAGGAGGGGGGATGGGAGGGGGGGGATTGTGTTCTGTTGAGGTGTTGATGGGGGGGGATGCTCTTGCTCAGCTTTGGGGTGTCGGATACGCGCGTGGGACTCCACAGCTTGTAATTCTAGCGTTCAGTTACTGTGTTCTTCCCTCTGAGCCACCGCGCCACCTATTGCCAACCCTCTGGAGATGCATCCCTTCTTCTTTGACTGTATTCCATGTATCCTGCCTCCTATCCCCCTCCCCCATGGTTTGTTTTGTCTCAATAAAAAACGTTTTAAACATAAAAAGTGTTTCTCCTCCACGGGAAGTGAATTAAATACCATTTGGAGGCCTTTATTGTTCAAGCGAAAACGCCTGATTTTTGATGAAAGAGATAACCACCCCCCCTTACGACATGCTTCTGAAACAAAAAAAAATGGTTCATTTTCAAATGTTGCGTCTTTGAACTACAATTAACATTGTACGTGGATAATCACTTTTAGAGATAAAATGAGATGTTTAAAGTGATTTTCAAGCTTCCAGGGGCCCTAAACACGAGATTTGAGAAATGGGTAAACATGAATGAAAATGGCCAATTTACTCACTCTGCGGCCTTAAAAAGTGTTTCTCCTCCACGGAAAGTGAATAAAATAACATTTGGATGCCTTTATTGTTCAATCAAAAACGCCAGTTTTTTGGTGAAAAAGATAACCACCCCCCCTTACAACATGCTTCAGAAACGAAAAAAATGGTCCATTTTCAAATGTTGCGTCTTTGAACTACAATTCACATTTGTACGTGGATGATCACTTTTAGAGATAAAATTAGATGTTTAAAGTGATGTACAAGCTTCCAGGGGCCCTAAACACAAGATATGAGGAATGGGTAAATATGAATGAAAATGGCTAATTTATTCACTCTGAGGCCTTAAAAAGTTTTTCTCCACTCCAGAAAGTGAATTAAATAACATTTGTAGGCCTTTATTGTTCAATCAAAAACGCCCGATTTTTGACGAAAGAGATAATCAGCCCCCCTTACGACATGCTTCAGAAACTAAAAAAATGGTCCGTTTTCAAATGTTGCCTCTTTGAACTACAATTCACATTTGTACGTGGAAAAGCACTTTTAAAGATCAAATGAGATGTTTAAAGTGATTTTCATGCTTCCAGGGGCCTTAAACACAAGATTTGAGGAATGGGTAAAAGTGAATGAAAATGGCCAATTTACTCTCTCTGAGGCCTTAAAAAGTGTTTCTCCTCCACGGAAAGTGAATTAAATAACATTTGTAGGCCTTTATTGTTCAAGCGAAAACGCCCGATTATTGACGAAAGAGATAACCACCCCCCCTTACGACATGCTTCAGAAACGAAAAAAATGGCCCGTTTTCAAATGTTGCGTCTTTGAATGACAATCCACATTTGTACGTGGATAATCACTTTTAGAGCTAAAATTAGATGTTTAAAGTGATTTTTAAGCCTCCAGGGGCCCTAAACACAAGATTTGAGAAATGGGTAAAAGTGAATGAAATGGACAATTTACTCACTCTGAGGCCTTAAAAAGTGTTTCTCCTCCACGGGAAGTGAATTAAATACCATTTGGAGGCCTTTATTGTTCAAGCGAAAACGCCTGATTTTTGATGAAAGAGATAACCACCCCCCCTTACGACATGCTTCTGAAACTAAAAAAATGGTTCATTTTCAAATGTTGCGTCTTTGAACCACAATTAACATTGTACGTGGATAATCACTTTTAGAGATAAAATGAGATGTTTAAAGTGATTTTCAAGCTTCCAGGGGACCTAAACACGAGATTTGAGAAATGGGTAAACGTGAATGAAAATGGCCAATTTACTCACTCTGCGGCCTTAAAAAGTGTTTCTCCTCCACGGAAAGTGAATAAAATAACATTTGGATGCCTTTATTGTTCAATCTAAAACGCCCGTTTTTTGGTGAAAAAGATAACCACCCCCCCTTACGACATGCTTCAGAAACGAAAAAAATGGTCCATTTTTAAATGTTGCGTCTTTGAACTACAATTCACATTTGTACGTGGATAATCACTTTTAGAGATAAAATTAGATGTTTAAAGTGATTTACAAGCTTCCAGGGGCCCTAAACACAAGATATGAGGAATGGGTAAATATGAATGAAAATGGCCAATTTATTCACTCTGAGGCCTTAATCCACTCCAGAAAGTGAATTAAATAACATTTGTAGACCTTTATTGTTCAATCAAAAACGCCCGATTATTGACGAAAGAAATAACCACCCCCCCCCCCTTACGACATGCTTCAGAAACGAAAAAAATGGTCCATTTTCAAACGTTGCGTCTTTGAATGACAATCCACATTTGTACGTGGATAATCACTTTTAGAGCTAAAATTAGATGTTTAAAGTGATTTTCAAGCTTCCAGGGGCCCTAAACACAAGATTTGAGAAATGGGTAAAAGTGAATGAAAATGGCCAATTTACTCACTCTGAGGCCTTAAAAAGTGTTTCTCCTCCACGGGAAGTGCATTAAATACCATTTGGAGGCCTTTATTGTTCAAGCGAAAACGCCTGATTTTTGATCAAAGAGATAACCACCCCCCCTTACGACATGCTTCAGAAACTAAAAAAAATGGTCTGGTTCATTTTCAAATGTTGCGCCTTTGAACTACAATTAACATTGTACGTGGATAATCACTTTTAGAGATAAAATGAGATGTTTAAAGTGATTTTCAAGCTTCCAGGGGCCCTAAACACGAGATTTGAGAAATGGGTAAACGTGAATGAAAATAGCCAATTTACTCACTCTGCGGCCATAAAAGTGTTTCTCCTCCACGGAAAGTGAATAAAATAACATTTGGAGGCCTTTATTGTTCAATCAAAAACGCCCGTTTTTTGGTGAAAAAGATAACCACCCCCCCCTTACGACATGCTTCAGAAACGAAAAAATTGGTCCATTTTCAAATGTTTCGTCTTTGAACTACAATTCACATTTGTACGTGGACGATCACTTTTAGAGATAAAATTAGATGTTTAAAGTGATTTACAAGCTTCCAGGGGCCCTAAACACAAGATATGAGGAATGGGTAAATATGAATGAAAATGGCCAATTTATTCACTCTGAGGCCTTAAAAAGTTTTTCTCCACCCCAGAAAGTGAATTAAATAACATTTGTAGGCCTTTATTGTTCAATCAAAAACGCCCGATTTTTGACGAAAGAGATAACCACCCCCCCTTACGACATGCTTTAGAAACTAAAAAAATGGTCCGTTTTCAAATGTTGCCTCTTTGAACTACAATTCACATTTGTACGTGGAAAAGCACTTTTAAAGATCAAATGAGATGTTTAAGTGATTTTCATGCTTCCAGGGGCCTTAAACACAAGATTTGAGGAATGGGTAAAAGTGAATGAAAATGGCCAATTTACTCACTCTGAGGCCTTAAAAAGTGTTTCTCCTCCACGGGAAGTGAATTAAATAACATTTGTAGGCCTTTATTGTTCAAGCGAAAACGCCCGATTATTGACGAAAGAGATAAACCCCCCCTTACGACATGCTTCAGAAATGAAAAAAATGGTCCGTTTTCAAATGTTGCGTCTTTGAATGACAATCCACATTTGTACGTGGATAATCACTTTTAGAGCTAAAATTAGATGTTTAAAGTGCTTTCAAGCTTCCAGGGGCCCTAAACACAAGATTTGAGAAATGGGCAAAAGTGAATGAAAATGGCCAATTTACTCACTCTGAGGCCTTAAAAAGTGTTTCTCTTCCACGGGAAGTGAATTAAATACCATTTGGAGGCCTTTATTGTTCAAGCGAAAACGCCTGATTTTTGATGAAAGAGATAACCACCCCCCCTTACGACATGCTTCTGAAGCTAAAAAAATGGTTCATTTTCAAATGTTGCGTCTTTGAACCACAATTAACATGGTACGTGGATAATCACTTTTAGAGATAAAATGAGATGTTTAAAGTGATTTTCAACTTCCAGGGGCCCTAAACACGAGATTTGAGAAATGGGTAAACGTGAATGAAAATGGCCAATTTACTCACTCTGCGGCCTTAAAAAGTGTTTCTCCTCCACGGAAAGTGAATAAAATAACATTTGGATGCCTTTATTGTTCAATCAAAAACGCCCGTTTTTTGGTAAAAAGATAACCACCCCCCCTTACGACATGCTTCAGAAACGAAAAAAATGGTCTATTTTCAAATGTTGCGTCTTTGAACTACAATTCACATTTGTACGTGGATAATCACTTTTAGAGATAAAATTAGATGTTTAAAGTGATTTACAAGCTTCCAGGGGCCCTAAACACAAGATATGAGGAATGGGTAAATATGAATGAAAATGGCCAATTTATTCACTCTGAGGCCTTAAAAAGTTTTTCTCCACTCCAGAAAGTGAATTAAATAACATTTGAAGGCCTTTATTGTTCAATCAAAAACGCCCGATTTTTTACGAAAGAGATAACCACCCCCCCTTACGACATGCTTCAGAAACTAAAAAAATGGTCCGTTTTCAAATGTTGCCTCTTTGAACTACAATTCACATTTGTACGTGGAAAAGCACTTTTAAAGATCAAATGAGATGTTTAAAGTGATTTTCATGCTTCCAGTCGCCTTAAACACAAGATTTGAGGAATGGGTAAAAGTGAATGAAAATGGCCAATTTACTCACTCTGAGGCCTTAAAAAGTGTTTCTCCTCCACGGGAAGTGAATTAAATAACATTTGTAGGCCTTTATTGTTCAAGCAAAAACGCCCGATTATTGACGAAAGAGATAACCACCCCCCCTTATGACATGCTTCAGAAACGAAAAAAATGGTCCATTTTCAAATGTTGCGTCTTTGAATGACAATCCACATTTGTACGTGGATAATCACTTTTAGAGCTAAAGTGAGCTGTTTCAAGTGATTTTCAAGCTTCCAGGGGCCCTAAACACAAGATTTGAGAAATGGGTAAACGTGAATGAAAATGGCCAATTTACTCACTCTGCGGCCTTAAAAAGTGTTTCTCCTCCACGGGAAGTGAATAAAATAACATTTGGAGGCCTTTATTGTTCAATCAAAAACGCCCGATTTTTGATGAAAGAGATAACCACCCCCCCTTACGACATGCTTCAGAAACTAAAAAAAATGGTCTGTTTTCAAATGTTGCCTCTTTGAACTACAATTCACATTTGTACGTGGAAAATCACTTGTAAAGATAAAATGAGATGTTTAAAGGGATTTTCATGCTTCCAGGGACCTTAAACACGAGATTTGAGGAATGGGTAAAAGTGAATGAAAATGGCCAATTTACTCACTCTGCGGCCTTAAAAAGTGTTTCTCCTCCACGGGAAGTGAATAAAATAACATTTGGAGGCCTTTATTGTTCAATCAAAAATGCCAGTTTTTTGGTGAAAGAGATAACCACCCCCCCTTACGACATGCTTCAGAAACGAAAAAAATGGTCCATTTTCAAATGTTGCGTCTTTGAACTACAATTCACATTTGTACGTGGATATTCACTTTTAGAGATAAAATTAGATGTTTAAAGTGATTTTTAAGCTTCCAGGGGCCCTAAACACAAGATTTGAGGAATGGGTAAATGTGAATGAAAATGGCCAATTTACTCACTCTGAGGCCTTAAAAAGTTTTTCTCCGCCCCAGAAAGTGAATTAAATAACATTTGTAGGCCTTTATTGTTCAATCAAAAACGCCCGATTTTTGATGAAAGAGATAACCACCCCCCCTTACGACATGCTTCAGAAACTAAAAAAAATGGTCTGTTTTCAAATGTTGCCTCTTTGAACTACAATTCACATTTGTACGTGGAAAATCACTTGTAAAGATAAAATGAGATGTTTAAAGTGATTTTCATGCTTCCAGGGACCTTAAACACGAGATTTGAGGAATGGGTAAAAGTGAATGAAAATGGCCAATTTACTCACTCTGCCGCCTTAAAAAGTGTTTCTCCTCCACGGGAAGTGATTTAAATACAATTTGTAGACCTTTATTGTTCAAGCGAAAACGCCCGATTATTGACGAAAGAGATAACCACCCCCCCTTACGACATGCTTCAGAAACGAAAAAAATGGTCCGTTTTCAAATGTTGCATCTTTGAACGACAATCCACATTTGTACGTGGATAAACACTTTTAGAGATCAAATGAGATGTTTAAGTGATTTTCATGCTTCCAGGGGCCTTCAACACAAGATTTGAGGAATGGGTAAAAGTGAATGAAAATGGCCAATTTACTCACTCTGAGGCCTTAAAAAGTGTTTCTCCTCCACGGGAAGTGAATTAAATAACATTTGTAGGCCTTTATTGTTCAAGCGAAAATGCCCGATTATTGACGAAAGAGATAACCACCCCCCCTTACGACATGCTTCAGAAACGAAAAAAATGGTCCGTTTTCAAATGTTGCGTCTTTGAATGACAATCCACATTTGTACGTGGATAATCACTTTTAGAGCTAAAATTAGATGTTTAAAGTGATTTTCAAGCTTCCAGGGGCCCTAAACACAAGATTTGAGAAATGGGTAAAAGTGAATGAAAATGGCCAATTTACTCACTCTGAGGCCTTAAAAAGTGTTTCTCCTCCACGGGAAGTGAATTAAATACCATTTGGAGGCCTTTATTGTTCAAGCGAAAACACCTGATTTTTGATGAAAGAGATAACCACCCCCCCTTACGACATGCTTCTGAAACAAAAAAAATGGTTCATTTTCAAATGTTGCGTCTTTGAACTACAATTAACATTGTACGTGGATAATCACTTTTAGAGATAAAATGAGATGTTTAAAGTGATTTTCAAGCTTCCAGGGGCCCTAAACACGAGATTTGAGAAATGGGTAAACATGAATGAAAATGGCCAATTTACTCACTCTGAGGCCTTAAAAAGTATTTCTCCACTCCAGAAAGTGAATTAAATAACATTTGTAGGCCTTTATTGTTCAATCAAAAACGCCCGATTTTTGACGAAAGAGATAACCAGCCCCCCTTACGACATGCTTCAGAAACTAAAAAAATGGTCCGTTTTCAAATGTTGCCTCTTTGAACTACAATTCACATTTGTACGTGGAAAAGCACTTTTAAAGATCAAATGAGATGTTTAAAGTGATTTTCATGCTTCCAGGGGCCTTAAACACAAGATTTGAGGAATGGGTAAAAGTGAATGAAAATGGCCAATTTACTCTCTCTGAGGCCTTAAAAAGTGTTTCTCCTCCACGGGAAGTGAATTAAATAACATTTGTAGGCCTTTATTGTTCAAGCGAAAAGGCCCGATTATTGACGAAAGAGATAACCACCCCCCCTTACGACATGCTTCAGAAACGAAAAAAATGGCCCGTTTTCAAATGTTGCGTCTTTGAATGACAATCCACATTTGTACGTGGATAATCACTTTTAGAGCTAAAATTAGATGTTTAAAGTGATTTTTAAGCCTCCAGGGGCCCTAAACACAAGATTTGAGAAATGGGTAAAAGTGAATGAAAATGGACAATTTACTCACTCTGAGGCCTTAAAAAGTGTTTCTCCTCCACGGGAAGTGAATTAAATACCATTTGGAGGCCTTTATTGTTCAAGCGAAAACGCCTGATTTTTGATGAAAGAGATAACCACCCCCCCTTACGACATGCTTCTGAAACTAAAAAAATGGTTCATTTTCAAATGTTGCGTCTTTGAACCACAATTAACATTGTACATGGATAATCACTTTTAGAGATAAAATGAGATGTTTAAAGTGATTTTCAAGCTTCCAGGGGACCTAAACACGAGATTTGAGAAATGGGTAAACGTGAATGAAAATGGCCAATTTACTCACTCTGCGGCCTTAAAAAGTGTTTCTCCTCCACGGAAAGTGAATAAAATAACATTTGGATGCCTTTATTGTTCAATCTAAAACGCCCGTTTTTTGGTGAAAAAGATAACCACCCCCCCTTACGACATGCTTCAGAAACGAAAAAAATGGTCCATTTTTAAATGTTGCGTCTTTGAACTACAATTCACATTTGTACGTGGATAATCACTTTTAGAGATAAAATTAGATGTTTAAAGTGATTTACAAGCTTCCAGGGGCCCTAAACACAAGATATGAGGAATGGGTAAATATGAATGAAAATGGCCAATTTATTCACTCTGGGGCCTTAATCCACTCCAGAAAGTGAATTAAATAACATTTGTAGACCTTTATTGTTCAATCAAAAACGCCCGATTATTGACGAAAGAAATAACCACCCCCCCCTTACGACATGCTTCAGAAACGAAAAAAATGGTCCATTTTCAAACGTTGCGTCTTTGAATGACAATCCACATTTGTACGTGGATAATCACTTTTAGAGCTAAAATTAGATGTTTAAAGTGATTTTCAAGCTTCCAGGGGCCCTAAACACAAGATTTGAGAAATGGGTAAAAGTGAATGAAAATGGCCAATTTACTCACTCTGAGGCCTTAAAGAGTGTTTCTCCTCCACGGGAAGTGAATTAAATACCATTTGGAGGCCTTTATTGTTCAAGCGAAAACGCCTGATTTTTGATCAAAGAGATAACCACCCCCCCTTACGACATGCTTCTGAAACTAAAAAAATGGTTCATTTTCAAATGTTGCGTCTTTGAACTACAATTAACATTGTACGTGGATAATCACTTTTAGAGATAAAATGAGATGTTTAAAGTGATTTTCAAGCTTCCAGGGGCCCTAAACACAAGATATGAGGAATGGGTAAATATGAATGAAAATGGCCAATTTATTCACTCTGAGGCCTTAAAAAGTTTTTCTCCACTCCAGAAAGTGAATTAAATAACATTTGCAGGCCTTTATTGTTCAATCAAAAACGCCCGATTTTTGACGAAAGAGATAACCACCCCCCCTTACAACATGCTTCAGAAAATAAAAAAATGGTCCATTTTCAAATGTTACCTCTTTGAACTACAATTCACATTTGTACGTGGAAAAGCACTTTTAAAGATCAAATGAGATGTTTAAGTGATTTTCATGCTTCCAGGGGCCTTAAACACAAGATTTGAGGAATGGGTAAAAGTGAATGAAAATGGCCAATTTACTCACTCTGAGGCCTTAAAAAGTGTTTCTCCTCCACGGGAAGTGAATTAAATACCATTTGGAGGCCTTTATTGTTCAAGCGAAAACGCCTGATTTTTGATGAAAGAGATAACCACCCCCCCTTACGACATGCTTCAGAAACTAAAAAAAATGGTCTGGTTCATTTTCAAATGTTGCGCCTTTGAACTACAATTAACATTGTACGTGGATAATCACTTTTAGAGATAAAATGAGATGTTTAAAGTGATTTTCAAGCTTCCAGGGGCCCTAAACACGAGATTTGAGAAATGGGTAAACGTGAATGAAAATAGCCAATTTACTCACTCTGCGGCCATAAAAGTGTTTCTCCTCCACGGAAAGTGAATAAAATAACATTTGGATGCCTTTATTGTTCAATCAAAAACGCCCGTTTTTTGGTGAAAAAGATAACCACCCCCCCCTTACGACATGCTTCAGAAACGAAAAAATTGGTCCATTTTCAAATGTTTCGTCTTTGAACTACAATTCACATTTGTACGTGGATGATCACTTTTAGAGATAAAATTAGATGTTTAAAGTGATTTACAAGCTTCCAGGGGCCCTAAACACAAGATATGAGGAATGGGTAAATATGAATGAAAATGGCCAATTTATTCACTCTGAGGCCTTAAAAAGTTTTTCTCCACCCCAGAAAGTGAATTAAATAACATTTGTAGGCCTTTATTGTTCAATCAAAAACGCCCGATTTTTGACGAAAGAGATAACCACCCCCCCTTACGACATGCTTCAGAAACTAAAAAAATGGTCCGTTTTCAAATGTTGCCTCTTTGAACTACAATTCACATTTGTACGTGGAAAAGCACTTTTAAAGATCAAATGAGATGTTTAAGTGATTTTCATGCTTCCAGGGGCCTTAAACACAAGATTTGAGGAATGGGTAAAAGTGAATGAAAATGGCCAATTTACTCACTCTGAGGCCTTAAAAAGTGTTTCTCCTCCACGGGAAGTGAATTAAATAACATTTGTAGGCCTTTATTGTTCAAGCGAAAACGCCCGATTATTGACGAAAGAGATAACCACCCCCCCTTACGACATGCTTCAGAAACGAAAAAAATGGTCCATTTTCAAATGTTGCGTCTTTGAACTACAATTCACATTTGTACGTGGATATTCACTTTTAGAGATAAAATGAGATGTTTAAAGTGATTTTCAAGCTTCCAGAGGACCTAAACACGAGATTTGAGAAATGGGTAAACGTGAATGAAAATGGCCAATTTACTCACTCTGCGGCCTTAAAAAGTGTTTCTCCTCCACGGAAAGTGAATAAAATAACATTTGGATGCCTTTATTGTTCAATCTAAAACGCCCGTTTTTTGGTGAAAAAGATAACCACCCCCCCTTACGACATGCTTCAGAAACGAAAAAAATGGTCCATTTTTAAATGTTGCGTCTTTGAACTACAATTCACATTTGTACGTGGATAATCACTTTTAGAGATAAAATTAGATGTTTAAAGTGATTTACAAGCTTCCAGGGGCCCTAAACACAAGATATGAGGAATGGGTAAATATGAATGAAAATGGCCAATTTATTCACTCTGAGGCCTTAAAAAGTTTTTCTCCACTCCAGAAAGTGAATTAAATAACATTTGCAGGCCTTTATTGTTCAATCAAAAACGCCCGATTTTTGACGAAAGAGATAACCACCCCCCCTTACGACATGCTTCAGAAACGAAAAAAATGGCCCGTTTTCAAATGTTGCGTCTTTGAATGACAATCCACATTTGTACGTGGATAATCACTTTTAGAGCTAAAATTAGATGTTTAAAGTGATTTTTAAGCCTCCAGGGGCCCTAAACACAAGATTTGAGAAATGGGTAAAAGTGAATGAAAATGGACAATTTACTCACTCTGAGGCCTTAAAAAGTGTTTCTCCTCCACGGGAAGTGAATTAAATACCATTTGGAGGCCTTTATTGTTCAAGCGAAAACGCCTGATTTATGATGAAAGAGATAACCACCCCCCCTTACGACATGCTTCTGAAACTAAAAAAATGGTTCATTTTCAAATGTTGCGTCTTTGAACCACAATTAACATTGTACGTGGATAATCACTTTTAGAGATAAAATGAGATGTTTAAAGTGATTTTCAAGCTTCCAGGGGACCTAAACACGAGATTTGAGAAATGGGTAAACGTGAATGAAAATGGCCAATTTACTCACTCTGCGGCCTTAAAAAGTGTTTCTCCTCCACGGAAAGTGAATAAAATAACATTTGGATGCCTTTATTGTTCAATCTAAAACGCCCGTTTTTTGGTGAAAAAGATAACCACCCCCCCCTTACGACATGCTTCAGAAACGAAAAAAATGGTCCATTTTTAAATGTTGCGTCTTTGAACTACAATTCACATTTGTACGTGGATAATCACTTTTAGAGATAAAATTAGATGTTTAAAGTGATTTACAAGCTTCCAGGGGCCCTAAACACAAGATATGAGGAATGGGTAAATATGAATGAAAATGGCCAATTTATTCACTCTGAGGCCTTAAAAAGTTTTTCTCCACTCCAGAAAGTGAATTAAATAACATTTGCAGGCCTTTATTGTTCAATCAAAAACGCCCGATTTTTGACGAAAGAGATAACCACCCCCCCTTACGACATGCTTCAGAAAATAAAAAAATGGTCCATTTTCAAATGTTGCCTCTTTGAACTACAATTCACATTTGTACGTGGAAAAGCACTTTTAAAGATCAAATGAGATGTTTAAGTGATTTTCATGCTTCCAGGGGCCTTAAACACAAGATTTGAGGAATGGGTAAAAGTGAATGAAAATGGCCAATTTACTCACTCTGAGGCCTTAAAAAGTGTTTCTCCTCCACGGGAAGTGTATTAAATACCATTTGGAGGCCTTTATTGTTCAAGCGAAACCGCCTGATTTTTGATGAAAGAGATAACCACCCCCCCTTACGACATGCTTCAGAAACTAAAAAAAATGGTCTGGTTCATTTTCAAATGTTGCGCCTTTGAACTACAATTAACATTGTACGTGGATAATCACTTTTAGAGATAAAATGAGATGTTTAAAGTGATTTTCAAGCTTCCAGGGGCCCTAAACACGAGATTTGAGAAATGGGTAAACGTGAATGAAAATAGCCAATTTACTCACTCTGCGGCCATAAAAGTGTTTCTCCTCCACGGAAAGTGAATAAAATAACATTTGGATGCCTTTATTGTTCAATCAAAAACGCCCGTTTTTTGGTGAAAAAGATAACCACCCCCCCTTACGACATGCTTCAGAAACGAAAAAATTGGTCCATTTTCAAATGTTTCGTCTTTGAACTACAATTCACATTTGTACGTGGATGATCACTTTTAGAGATAAAATTAGATGTTTAAAGTGATTTACAAGCTTCCAGGGGCCCTAAACACAAGATATGAGGAATGGGTAAATATGAATGAAAATGGCCAATTTATTCACTCTGAGGCCTTAAAAAGTTTTTCTCCACCCCAGAAAGTGAATTAAATAACATTTGTAGGCCTTTATTGTTCAATCAAAAACGCCCGATTTTTGACGAAAGAGATAACCACCCCCCCTTACGACATGCTTCAGAAACTAAAAAAATGGTCCGTTTTCAAATGTTGCCTCTTTGAACTACAATTCACATTTGTACGTGGAAAAGCACTTTTAAAGATCAAATGAGATGTTTAAGTGATTTTCATGCTTCCAGGGGCCTTAAACACAAGATTTGAGGAATGGGTAAAAGTGAATGAAAATGGCCAATTTACTCACTCTGAGGCCTTAAAAAGTGTTTCTCCTCCACGGGAAGTGAATTAAATAACATTTGTAGGCCTTTATTGTTCAAGCGAAAACGCCCGATTATTGACGAAAGAGATAACCACCCCCCCTTACGACATGCTTCAGAAACGAAAAAAATGGTCCGTTTTCAAATGTTGCGTCTTTGAATGACAATCCACATTTGTACGTGAATAATCACTTTTAGAGCTAAAATTAGATGTTTAAAGTGATTTCAAGCTTCCAGGGGCCCTAAACACAAGATTTGAGAAATGGGTAAAAGTGAATGAAAATGGCCAATTTACTCACTCTGAGGCCTTAAAAAGTGTTTCTCTTCCACGGGAAGTGAATTAAATACCATTTGGAGGCCTTTATTGTTCAAGCGAAAACGCCTGATTTTTGATGAAAGAGATAACCACCCCCCCTTACGACATGCTTCTGAAGCTAAAAAAATGGTTCATTTTCAAATGTTGCGTCTTTGAACCACAATTAACATGGTACGTGGATAATCACTTTTAGAGATAAAATGAGATGTTTAAAGTGATTTTCAACTTCCAGGGGCCCTAAACACGAGATTTGAGAAATGGGTAAACGTGAATGAAAATGGCCAATTTACTCACTCTGCGGCCTTAAAAAGTGTTTCTCCTCCACGGAAAGTGAATAAAATAACATTTGGATGCCTTTATTGTTCAATCAAAAACGCCCGTTTTTTGGTAAAAAGATAACCACCCCCCCTTACGACATGCTTCAGAAACGAAGAAAATGGTCTATTTTCAAATGTTGCGTCTTTGAACTACAATTCACATTTGTACGTGGATAATCACTTTTAGAGATAAAATTAGATGTTTAAAGTGATTTACAAGCTTCCAGGGGCCCTAAACACAAGATATGAGGAATGGGTAAATATGAATGAAAATGGCCAATTTATTCACTCTGAGGCCTTAAAAAGTTTTTCTCCACTCCAGAAAGTGAATTAAATAACATTTGTAGGCCTTTATTGTTCAATCAAAAACGCCCGATTTTTTACGAAAGAGATAACCACCCCCCCTTACGACATGCTTCAGAAACTAAAAAAATGGTCCGTTTTCAAATGTTGCCTCTTTGAACTACAATTCACATTTGTACGTGGAAAAGCACTTTTAAAGATCAAATGAGATGTTTAAAGTGATTTTCATGCTTCCAGTCGCCTTAAACACAAGATTTGAGGAATGGGTAAAAGTGAATGAAAATGGCCAATTTACTCACTCTGAGGCCTTAAAAAGTGTTTCTCCTCCACGGGAAGTGAATAAAATAACATTTGTAGGCCTTTATTGTTCAATCAAAAATGCCAGTTTTTTGGTGAAAGAGATAACCACCCCCCCTTACGACATGCTTCAGAAACGAAAAAAATGGTCCATTTTCAAATGTTGCGTCTTTGAACTACAATTCACATTTGTACGTGGATATTCACTTTTAGAGATAAAATTAGATGTTTAAAGTGATTTTTAAGCTTCCAGGGGCCCTAAACACAAGATTTGAGGAATGGGTAAAAGTGAATGAAAATGGCCAATTTACTCACTCTGAGGCCTTAAAAAGTGTTTCTCCTCCACGGGAAGTGAATTAAATAACATTTGTAGGCCTTTATTGTTCAAGCGAAAATGCCCGATTATTGACGAAAGAGATAACCACCCCCCCTTACGACATGCTTCAGAAACGAAAAAAATGGTCCGTTTTCAAATGTTGCGTCTTTGAATGACAATCCACATTTGTACGTGGATAATCACTTTTAGAGCTAAAATTAGATGTTTAAAGTGATTTTCAAGCTTCCAGGGGCCCTAAACACAAGATTTGAGAAATGGGTAAAAGTGAATTAAAATGGCCAATTTACTCACTATGAGGCCTTAAAAAGTGTTTCTCCTCCACGGGAAGTGAATTAAATACCATTTGTAGGCCTTTATTGTTCAAGCGAAAACGCCTGATTTTTGATGAAAGAGATAACCACCCCCCCTTACGACATGCTTCTGAAACAAAAAAAATGGTTCATTTTCAAATGTTGTGTCTTTGAACTACAATTAACATAGTACGTGGATAATCACTTTTAGAGATAAAATGAGATGTTTAAAGTGATTTTCAAGCTTCCAGGGGCCCTAAACACGAGATTTGAGAAATGTGTAAACATGAATGAAAATGGCCAATTTACTCACTCTGCGGCCTTAAAAAGTGTTTCTCCTCCACGGAAAGTGAATAAAATAACATTTGGATGCCTTTATTGTTCAATCAAAAACGCCAGTTTTTTGGTGAAAAAGATAACCACCCCCCTTACAACATGCTTCAGAAACGAAAAAAATGGTCCATTTTCAAATGTTGCGTCTTTGAACTACAATTCACATTTGTACGTGGATGATCACTTTTAGAGATAAAATTAGATGTTTAAAGTGATGTACAAGCTTCCAGGGGCCCTAAACACAAGATATGAGGAATGGGTAAATATGAATGAAAATGGCCAATTTATTCACTCTGAGGCCTTAAAAAGTTTTTCTCCACTCCAGAAAGTGAATTAAATAACATTTGTAGGCCTTTATTGTTCAATCAAAAACGCCCGATTTTTGACGAAAGAGATAACCAGCCCCCCTTACGACATGCTTCAGAAACTAAAAAAATGGTCCGTTTTCAAATGTTGCCTCTTTGAACTACAATTCACATTTGTACGTGGAAAAGCACTTTTAAAGATCAAATGAGATGTTTAAAGTGATTTTCATGCTTCCAGGGGCCTTAAACACAAGATTTGAGGAATGGGTAAAAGTGAATGAAAATGGCCAATTTACTCTCTCTGAGGCCTTAAAAAGTGTTTCTCCTCCACGGGAAGTGAATTAAATAACATTTGTAGGCCTTTATTGTTCAAGCGAAAACGCCTGATTATTGACGAAAGAGATAACCAGCCCCCTTACGACATGCTTCAGAAACGAAAAAAATGGCCCGTTTTCAAATGTTGCGTCTTTGAATGACAATCCACATTTGTACGTGGATAATCACTTTTAGAGCTAAAATTAGATGTTTAAAGTGATTTTTAAGCCTCCAGGGGCCCTAAACACAGATTTGAGAACTGGGTAAAAGTGAATGAAAATGGACAATTTACTCACTCTGAGGCCTTAAAAAGTGTTTCTCCTCCACGGGAAGTGAATTAAATACCATTTGGAGGCCTTTATTGTTCAAGCGAAAACGCCTGAATTTTGATGAAAGAGATAACCACCCCCCCTTACGACATGCTTCTGAAACTAAAAAAATGGTTCATTTTCAAATGTTGCGTCTTTGAACCACAATTAACATTGTACGTGGATAATCACTTTTAGAGATAAAATGAGATGTTTAAAGTGATTTTCAAGCTTCCAGGGGACCTAAACACGAGATTTGAGAAATGGGTAAACGTGAATGAAAATGGCCAATTTACTCACTCTGCGGCCTTAAAAAGTGTTTCTCCTCCACGGAAAGTGAATAAAATAACATTTGGATGCCTTTATTGTTCAATCTAAAACGCCCGTTTTTTGGTGAAAAAGATAACCACCCCCCCTTACGACATGCTTCAGAAACGAAAAAAATGGTCCATTTTTAAATGTTGCGTCTTTGAACTACAATTCACATTTGTACGTGGATAATCACTTTTAGAGATAAAATTAGATGTTTAAAGTGATTTACAAGCTTCCAGGGGCCCTAAACACAAGATATGAGGAATGGGTAAATATGAATGAAAATGGCCAATTTATTCACTCTGAGGCCTTAAAAAGTTTTTCTCCACTCCAGAAAGTGAATTAAATAACATTTGTAGACCTTTATTGTTCAATCAAAAACGCCCGATTATTAACGAAAGAAATAACCACCCCCCCTTACGACATGCTTCAGAAACGAAAAAAATGGTCCATTTTCAAACGTTGCGTCTTTGAATGACAATCCACATTTGTACGTGGATAATCACTTTTAGAGCTAAAATTAGATGTTTAAAGTGATTTTCAAGCTTCCAGGGGCCCTAAACACAAGATTTGAGAAATGGGTAAAAGTGAATGAAAATGGCCAATTTACTCACTCTGAGGCCTTAAAAAGTGTTTCTCCTCCACGGGAAGTGAATTAAATACCATTTGGAGGCCTTTATTGTTCAAGCGAAAACGCCTGATTTTTGATCAAAGAGATAACCACCCCCCTTACGACATGCTTCTGAAACTAAAAAAATGGTTCATTTTCAAATGTTGCGTCTTTGAACTACAATTAACATTGTACGTGGATAATCACTTTTAGAGATAAAATGAGATGTTTAAAGTGATTTTCAAGCTTCCAGGGGCCCTAAACACAAGATATGAGGAATGGGTAAATATGAATGAAAATGGCCAATTTATTCACTCTGAGGCCTTAAAAAGTTTTTCTCCACTCCAGAAAGTGAATTAAATAACATTTGCAGGCCTTTATTGTTCAATCAAAAACGCCTGATTTTTGACGAAAGAGATAACCACCCCCCCTTACGACATGCTTCAGAAAATAAAAAAATGGTCCATTTTCAAATGTTACCTCTTTGAACTACAATTCACATTTGTACGTGGAAAAGCACTTTTAAAGATCAAATGAGATGTTTAAGTGATTTTCATGCTTCCAGGGGCCTTAAACACAAGATTTGAGGAATGGGTAAAAGTGAATGAAAATGGCCAATTTACTCACTCTGAGGCCTTAAAAAGTGTTTCTCCTCCACGGGAAGTGAATTAAATACCATTTGGAGGCCTTTATTGTTCAAGCGAAAACGCCTGATTTTTGATGAAAGAGATAACCACCCCCCCTTACGACATGCTTCAGAAACTAAAAAAAATGGTCTGGTTCATTTTCAAATGTTGCGCCTTTGAACTACAATTAACATTGTACGTGGATAATCACTTTTAGAGATAAAATGAGATGTTTAAAGTGATTTTCAAGCTTCCAGGGGCCCTAAACACGAGATTTGAGAAATGGGTAAACGTGAATGAAAATAGCCAATTTACTCACTCTGCGGCCATAAAAGTGTTTCTCCTCCACGGAAAGTGAATAAAATAACATTTGGATGCCTTTATTGTTCAATCAAAAACGCCCGTTTTTTGGTGAAAAAGATAACCACCCCCCCCTTACGACATGCTTCAGAAACGAAAAAATTGGTCCATTTTCAAATGTTTCGTCTTTGAACTACAATTCACATTTGTACGTGGATGATCACTTTTAGAGATAAAATTAGATGTTTAAAGTGATTTACAAGCTTCCAGGGGCCCTAAACACAAGATATGAGGAATGGGTAAATATGAATGAAAATGGCCAATTTATTCACTCTGAGGCCTTAAAAAGTTTTTCTCCACCCCAGAAAGTGAATTAAATAACATTTGTAGGCCTTTATTGTTCAATCAAAAACGCCCGATTTTTGACGAAAGAGATAACCACCCCCCCTTACGACATGCTTCAGAAACTAAAAAAATGGTCCGTTTTCAAATGTTGCCTCTTTGAACTACAATTCACATTTGTACGTGGAAAAGCACTTTTAAAGATCAAATGAGATGTTTAAGTGATTTTCATGCTTCCAGGGGCCTTAAACACAAGATTTGAGGAATGGGTAAAAGTGAATGAAAATGGCCAATTTACTCACTCTGAGGCCTTAAAAAGTGTTTCTCCTCCACGGGAAGTGAATTAAATAACATTTGTAGGCCTTTATTGTTCAAGCGAAAACGCCCGATTATTGACGAAAGAGATAACCACCCCCCCTTACGACATGCTTCAGAAACGAAAAAAATGGTCCGTTTTCAAATGTTGCGTCTTTGAATGACAATCCACATTTGTACGTGGATAATCACTTTTAGAGCTAAAATTAGATGTTTAAAGTGATTTCAAGCTTCCAGGGGCCCTAAACACAAGATTTGAGAAATGGGTAAAAGTGAATGAAAATGGCCAATTTACTCACTCTGAGGCCTTAAAAAGTGTTTCTCCTCCACGGGAAGTGAATTAAATACCATTTGGAGGCCTTTATTGTTCAAGCGAAAACGCCTGATTTTTGATGAAAGAGATAACCACCCCCCCTTACGACATGCTTCTGAAACTAAAAAAATGGTTCATTTTCAAATGTTGCGTCTTTGAACCACAATTAACATGGTACGTGGATAATCACTTTTAGAGATAAAATTAGATGTTTAAAGTGATTTACAAGCTTCCAGGGGCCCTAAACACAAGATATGAGGAATGGGTAAATATGAATGAAAATGGCCAATTTATTTACTCTGAGGCCTTAAAAAGTTTTTCTCCACTCCAGAAAGTGAATTAAATAACATTTGTAGGCCTTTATTGTTCAATCAAAAACGCCCGATTTTTGACGAAAGAGATAACCACCCCCCCTTACGACACGCTTCAGAAACTAAAAAAATGGTCCGTTTTCAAATGTTGCCTCTTTGAACTACAATTCACATTTGTACGTGGAATAGCACTTTTAAAGATCAAATGAGATGTTTAAAGTGATTTTCATGCTTCCAGGGGCCTTAAACACAAGATTTGAGGAATTGGTAAAAGTGAATGAAAATGGCCAATTTACTCTCTCTGAGGCCTTAAAAAGTGTTTCTCCTCCACGGGAAGTGAATAAAATAACATTTGGATGCCTTTATTGTTCAATCAAAAACGCCCGTTTTTTGGTAAAAAGATAACCACCCCCCCTTACGACATGCTTCAGAAACGAAAAAAATGGTCCATTTTCAAATGTTGCGTCTTTGACTACAATTCACATTTGTACGTGGATATTCACTTTTAGAGACAAAATTAGATGTTTAAAGTGATTTTTAAGCTTCCAGGGTCCATAAACACAAGATTTGAGGAATGGGTAAATGTGCATGAAAATGGCCAATTTATTCACTCTGAGGCCTTAAAAAGTGTTTCTCCTTCACGGGAAGTGAATTATATAACATTTGGAGGCCTTTATTGTTCAAGCGAAAACGCCTGATTTTTGATGAAAGAGATAACCACCCCCCCTTACGACATGCTTCAGAAACTAAAAAAATGGTCCGTTTTCAAATGTTGCCTCTTTGAACTACAATTCACATTTGTACGTGGAAAAGCACTTTTAAAGATCAAATGAGATGTTTAAAGTGATTTTCATGCTTCCAGGGGCCTTAAACACAAGATTTGAGGAATGGGTAAAAGTGAATGAAAATGGCCAATTTACTCTCTCTGAGGCCTTAAAAAGTGTTTCTCCTCCACGGGAAGTGACTTAAATAACATTTGTAGGCCTTTATTGTTCAAGCGAAAACGCCCGATTATTGACGAAAGAGATAACCACCCCCCCTTACGACATGCTTCAGAAACGAAAAAAATGGCCCGTTTTCAAATGTTGCGTCTTTGAATGACAATCCACATTTGTACGTGGATAATCACTTTTAGAGCTAAAATTAGATGTTTAAAGTGATTTTTAAGCCTCCAGGGGCCCTAAACACAAGATTTGAGAAATGGGTAAAAGTGAATGAAAATGGACAATTTACTCACTCTGAGGCCTTAAAAAGTGTTTCTCCTCCACGGGAAGTGAATTAAATACCATTTGGAGGCCTTTATTGTTCAAGCGAAAACGCCTGATTTTTGATGAAAGAGATAACCACCCCCCCTTACGACATGCTTCTGAAACTAAAAAAATGGTCCATTTTCAAATGTTGCGTCTTTGAACCACAATTAACATTGTACGTGGATAATCACTTTTAGAGATAAAATGAGATGTTTAAAGTGATTTTCAAGCTTCCAGAGGACCTAAACACGAGATTTGAGAAATGGGTAAACGTGAATGAAAATGGCCAATTTACTCACTCTGCGGCCTTAAAAAGTGTTTCTCCTCCACGGAAAGTGAATAAAATAACATTTGGATGCCTTTATTGTTCAATCTAAAACGCCCGTTTTTTGGTGAAAAAGATAACCACCCCCCCTTACGACATGCTTCACAAACGAAAAAAATGGTCCATTTTTAAATGTTGCGTCTTTGAACTACAATTCACATTTGTACGTGGATAATCACTTTTAGAGATAAAATTAGATGTTTAAAGTGATTTACAAGCTTCCAGGGGCCCTAAACACAAGATATGAGGAATGGGTAAATATGAATGAAAATGGCCAATTTATTCACTCTGAGGCCTTAAAAAGTTTTTCTCCACTCCAGAAAGTGAATTAAATAACATTTGCAGGCCTTTATTGTTCAATCAAAAACGCCCGATTTTTGACGAAAGAGATAACCACCCCCCCTTACGACATGCTTCAGAAACGAAAAAAATGGCCCGTTTTCAAATGTTGCGTCTTTGAATGACAATCCACATTTGTACGTGGATAATCACTTTTAGAGCTAAAATTAGATGTTTAAAGTGATTTTTAAGCCTCCAGGGGCCCTAAACACAAGATTTGAGAAATGGGTAAAAGTGAATGAAAATGGACAATTTACTCACTCTGAGGCCTTAAAAAGTGTTTCTTCTCCACGGGAAGTGAATTAAATACCATTTGGAGGCCTTTATTGTTCAAGCGAAAACGCCTGATTTTTGATGAAAGAGATAACCACCCCCCCTTACGACATGCTTCAGAAACTAAAAAAAATGGTCTGGTTCATTTTCAAATGTTGCGCCTTTGAACTACAATTAACATTGTACGTGGATAATCACTTTTAGAGATAAAATGAGATGTTTAAAGTGATTTTCAAGCTTCCAGGGGCCCTAAACACGAGATTTGAGAAATGGGTAAACGTGAATGAAAATAGCCAATTTACTCACTCTGCGGCCATAAAAGTGTTTCTCCTCCACGGAAAGTGAATAAAATAACATTTGGATGCCTTTATTGTTCAATCAAAAACGCCCGTTTTTTGGTGAAAAAGATAACCACCCCCCCTTACGACATGCTTCAGAAACGAAAAAATTGGTCCATTTTCAAATGTTTCGTCTTTGAACTACAATTCACATTTGTACGTGGATGATCACTTTTAGAGATAAAATTAGATGTTTAAAGTGATTTACAAGCTTCCAGGGGCCCTAAACACAAGATATGAGGAATGGGTAAATATGAATGAAAATGGCCAATTTATTCACTCTGAGGCCTTAAAAAGTTTTTCTCCACCCCAGAAAGTGAATTAAATAACATTTGTAGGCCTTTATTGTTCAATCAAAAACGCCCGATTTTTGACGAAAGAGATAACCACCCCCCCTTACGACATGCTTCAGAAACTAAAAAAATGGTCCGTTTTCAAATGTTGCCTCTTTGAACTACAATTCACATTTGTACGTGGAAAAGCACTTTTAAAGATCAAATGAGATGTTTAAGTGATTTTCATGCTTCCAGGGGCCTTAAACACAAGATTTGAGGAATGGGTAAAAGTGAATGAAAATGGCCAATTTACTCACTCTGAGGCCTTAAAAAGTGTTTCTCCTCCACGGGAAGTGAATTAAATAACATTTGTAGGCCTTTATTGTTCAAGCGAAAACGCCCGATTATTGACGAAAGAGATAACCACCCCCCCTTACGACATGCTTCAGAAACGAAAAAAATGGTCCGTTTTCAAATGTTGCGTCTTTGAATGACAATCCACATTTGTACGTGAATAATCACTTTTAGAGCTAAAATTAGATGTTTAAAGTGATTTCAAGCTTCCAGGGGCCCTAAACACAAGATTTGAGAAATGGGTAAAAGTGAATGAAAATGGCCAATTTACTCACTCTGAGGCCTTAAAAAGTGTTTCTCTTCCACGGGAAGTGAATTAAATACCATTTGGAGGCCTTTATTGTTCAAGCGAAAACGCCTGATTTTTGATGAAAGAGATAACCACCCCCCCTTACGACATGCTTCTGAAGCTAAAAAAATGGTTCATTTTCAAATGTTGCGTCTTTGAACCACAATTAACATGGTACGTGGATAATCACTTTTAGAGATAAAATGAGATGTTTAAAGTGATTTTCAACTTCCAGGGGCCCTAAACACTAGATTTGAGAAATGGGTAAATGTGAATGAAAATGGCCAATTTACTCACTCTGCGGCCTTAAAAAGTGTTTCTCCTCCACGGAAAGTGAATAAAATAACATTTGGATGCCTTTATTGTTCAATCAAAAACGCCCGTTTTTTGGTAAAAAGATAACCACCCCCCCTTACGACATGCTTCAGAAACGAAAAAAATGGTCTATTTTCAAATGTTGCGTCTTTGAACTACAATTCACATTTGTACGTGGAAAAGCACTTTTAAAGATCAAATGAGATGTTTAAAGTGATTTTCATGCTTCCAGTCGCCTTAAACACAAGATTTGAGGAATGGGTAAAAGTGAATGAAAATGGCCAATTTACTCACTCTGAGGCCTTAAAAAGTGTTTCTCCTCCACGGGAAGTGAATTAAATAACATTTGTAGGCCTTTATTGTTCAAGCGAAAACGCCCGATTATTGACGAAAGAGATAACCACCCCCCCTTATGACATGCTTCAGAAACGAAAAAAATGGTCCATTTTCAAATGTTGCGTCTTTGAATGACAATCCACATTTGTACGTGGATAATCACTTTTAGAGCTAAAGTGAGATGTTTAAAGTGATTTTCAAGCTTCCAGGGGCCCTAAACACAAGATTTGAGAAATGGGTAAACGTGAATGAAAATGGCCAATTTACTCACTCTGCGGCCTTAAAAAGTGTTTCTCCTCCACGGGAAGTGAATAAAATAACATTTGGAGGCCTTTATTGTTCAATCAAAAATGCCAGTTTTTTGTGAAAGAGATAACCACCCCCCCTTACGACATGCTTCAGAAACGAAAAAAATGGTCCATTTTCAAATGTTGCGTCTTTGAACTACAATTCACATTTGTACGTGGATATTCACTTTTAGAGATAAAATTAGATGTTTAAAGTGATTTTTAAGCTTCCAGGGGCCCTAAACACAAGATTTGAGGAATGGGTAAATGTGAATGAAAATGGCCAATTTACTCACTCTGAGGCCTTAAAAAGTTTTTCTCCGCCCCAGAAAGTGAATTAAATAACATTTGTAGGCCTTTATTGTTCAATCAAAAACGCCCGATTTTTGATGAAAGAGATAACCACCCCCCCTTACGACATGCTTCAGAAACTAAAAAAAATGGTCTGTTTTCAAATTTTGCCTCTTTGAACTACAATTCACATTTGTACGTGGAAAATCACTTGTAAAGATAAAATGAGATGTTTAAAGTGATTTTCATGCTTCCAGGGACCTTAAACACGAGATTTGAGGAATGGGTAAAAGTGAATGAAAATGGCCAATTTACTCACTCTGCCGCCTTAAAAAGTGTTTCTCCTCCACGGGAAGTGAATTAAATACAATTTGTAGACCTTTATTGTTCAAGCGAAAACGCCCGATTATTGACGAAAGAGATAACCACCCCCCCTTACGACATGCTTCAGAAACGAAAAAAATGGTCCGTTTTCAAATGTTGCATCTTTGAACGACAATCCACATTTGTACGTGGATAAACACTTTTAGAGATCAAATGAGATGTTTAAAGTGATTTTCAAGCTTCCAGGGGCCCTAAACACGAGATTTGAGAAATGGGTAAACATGAATGAAAATGGCCAATTTACTCACTCTGCGGCCTTAAAAAGTGTTTCTCCTCCACGGAAAGTGAATAAAATAACATTTGGATGCCTTTATTGTTCAATCAAAAACGCCAGTTTTTTGGTGAAAAAGATAACCACCCCCCCTTACAACATGCTTCAGAAACGAAAAAAATGGTCCATTTTCAAATGTTGCGTCTTTGAACTACAATTCACATTTGTACGTGGATGATCACTTTTAGAGATAAAATTAGATGTTTAAAGTGATGTACAAGCTTCCAGGGGCCCTAAACACAAGATATGAGGAATGGGTAAATATGAATGAAAATGGCCAATTTATTCACTCTGAGGCCTTAAAAAGTTTTTCTCCACTCCAGAAAGTGAATTAAATAACATTTGTAGGCCTTTATTGTTCAATCAAAAACGCCCGATTTTTGACGAAAGAGATAATCAGCCCCCCTTACGACATGCTTCAGAAACTAAAAAAATGGTCCGTTTTCAAATGTTGCCTCTTTGAACTACAATTCACATTTGTACGTGGAAAAGCACTTTTAAAGATCAAATGAGATGTTTAAAGTGATTTTCATGCTTCCAGGGGCCTTAAACACAAGATTTGAGGAATGGGTAAAAGTGAATGAAAATGGCCAATTTAATCTCTCTGAGGCCTTAAAAAGTGTTTCTCCTCCACGGAAAGTGAATTAAATAACATTTGTAGGCCTTTATTGTTCAAGCGAAAACGCCCGATTATTGACGAAAGAGATAACCACCCCCCCTTACGACATGCTTCAGAAACGAAAAAAATGGCCCGTTTTCAAATGTTGCGTCTTTGAATGACAATCCACATTTGTACGTGGATAATCACTTTTAGAGCTAAAATTAGATGTTTAAAGTGATTTTTAAGCCTCCAGGGGCCCTAAACACAAGATTTGAGAAATGGGTAAAAGTGAATGAAAATGGACAATTTACTCACTCTGAGGCCTTAAAAAGTGTTTCTCCTCCACGGGAAGTGAATTAAATACCATTTGGAGGCCTTTATTGTTCAAGCGAAAACGCCTGATTTTTGATGAAAGAGATAACCACCCCCCCTTACGACATGCTTCTGAAACTAAAAAAATGGTTCATTTTCAAATGTTGCGTCTTTGAACCACAATTAACATTGTACGTGGATAATCACTTTTAGAGATAAAATGAGATGTTTAAAGTGATTTTCAAGCTTCCAGGGGACCTAAACACGAGATTTGAGAAATGGGTAAACGTGAATGAAAATGGCCAATTTACTCACTCTGCGGCCTTAAAAAGTGTTTCTCCTCCACGGAAAGTGAATAAAATAACATTTGGATGCCTTTATTGTTCAATCTAAAACGCCCGTTTTTTGGTGAAAAAGATAACCACCCCCCCTTACGACATGCTTCAGAAACGAAAAAAATGGTCCATTTTTAAATGTTGCGTCTTTGAACTACAATTCACATTTGTACGTGGATAATCACTTTTAGAGATAAAATTAGATGTTTAAAGTGATTTACAAGCTTCCAGGGGCCCTAAACACAAGATATGAGGAATGGGTAAATATGAATGAAAATGGCCAATTTATTCACTCTGAGGCCTTAATCCACTCCAGAAAGTGAATTAAATAACATTTGTAGACCTTTATTGTTCAATCAAAAACGCCCGATTATTGACGAAAGAAATAACCACCCCCCCCCCTTACGACATGCTTCAGAAACGAAAAAAATGGTCCATTTTCAAACGTTGCGTCTTTGAATGACAATCCACATTTGTACGTGGATAATCACTTTTAGAGCTAAAATTAGATGTTTAAAGTGATTTTCAAGCTTCCAGGGGCCCTAAACACAAGATTTGAGAAATGGGTAAAAGTGAATGAAAATGGCCAATTTACTCACTCTGAGGCCTTAAAAAGTGTTTCTCCTCCACGGGAAGTGAATTAAATACCATTTGGAGGCCTTTATTGTTCAAGCGAAAACGCCTGATTTTTGATCAAAGAGATAACCACCCCCCCTTACGACATGCTTCTGAAACTAAAAAAATGGTTCATTTTCAAATGTTGCGTCTTTGAACTACAATTAACATTGTACGTGGATAATCACTTTTAGAGATAAAATGAGATGTTTAAAGTGATTTTCAAGCTTCCAGGGGCCCTAAACACAAGATATGAGGAATGGGTAAATATGAATGAAAATGGCCAATTTATTCACTCTGAGGCCTTAAAACGTTTTTCTCCACTCCAGAAAGAGAATTAAATAACATTTGCTGGCCTTTATTGTTCAATCAAAAACGCCCGATTTTTGACGAAAGAGATAACCACCCCCCCTTACGACATGCTTCAGAAACTAAAAAAAATGGTCTGGTTCATTTTCAAATGTTGCGCCTTTGAACTACAATTAACATTGTACGTGGATAATCACTTTTAGAGATAAAATGAGATGTTTAAAGTGATTTTCAAGCTTCCAGGGGCCCTAAACACGAGATTTGAGAAATGGGTAAACGTGAATGAAAATAGCCAATTTACTCACTCTGCGGCCATAAAAGTGTTTCTCCTCCACGGAAAGTGAATAAAATAACATTTGGATGCCTTTATTGTTCAATCAAAAACGCCCGTTTTTTGGTGAAAAAGATAACCACCCCCCCCTTACGACATGCTTCAGAAACGAAAAAATTGGTCCATTTTCAAATGTTTCGTCTTTGAACTACAATTCACATTTGTACGTGGACGATCACTTTTAGAGATAAAATTAGATGTTTAAAGTGATTTACAAGCTTCCAGGGGCCCTAAACACAAGATATGAGGAATGGGTAAATATGAATGAAAATGGCCAATTTATTCACTCTGAGGCCTTAAAAAGTTTTTCTCCACCCCAGAAAGTGAATTAAATAACATTTGTAGGCCTTTATTGTTCAATCAAAAACGCCCGATTTTTGACGAAAGAGATAACCACCCCCCCTTACGACATGCTTCAGAAACTAAAAAAATGGTCCGTTTTCAAATGTTGCCTCTTTGAACTACAATTCACATTTGTACGTGGAAAAGCACTTTTAAAGATCAAATGAGATGTTTAAGTGATTTTCATGCTTCCAGGGGCCTTAAACACAAGATTTGAGGAATGGGTAAAAGTGAATGAAAATGGCCAATTTACTCACTCTGAGGCCTTAAAAAGTGTTTCTCCTCCACGGGAAGTGAATTAAATAACATTTGTAGGCCTTTATTGTTCAAGCGAAAACGCCCGATTATTGACGAAAGAGATAAACCCCCCCTTACGACATGCTTCAGAAATGAAAAAAATGGTCCGTTTTCAAATGTTGCGTCTTTGAATGACAATCCACATTTGCACGTGGATAATCACTTTTAGAGCTAAAATTAGATGTTTAAAGTGCTTTCAAGCTTCCAGGGGCCCTAAACACAAGATTTGAGAAATGGGCAAAAGTGAATGAAAATGGCCAATTTACTCACTCTGAGGCCTTAAAAAGTGTTTCTCTTCCACGGGAAGTGAATTAAATACCATTTGGAGGCCTTTATTGTTCAAGCGAAAACGCCTGATTTTTGATGAAAGAGATAACCACCCCCCCTTACGACATGCTTCTGAAGCTAAAAAAATGGTTCATTTTCAAATGTTGCGTCTTTGAACCACAATTAACATGGTACGTGGATAATCACTTTTAGAGATAAAATGAGATGTTTAAAGTGATTTTCAACTTCCAGGGGCCCTAAACACGAGATTTGAGAAATGGGTAAACGTGAATGAAAATGGCCAATTTACTCACTCTGCGGCCTTAAAAAGTGTTTCTCCTCCACGGAAAGTGAATAAAATAACATTTGGATGCCTTTATTGTTCAATCAAAAACGCCCGTTTTTTGGTAAAAAGATAACCACCCCCCCTTACGACATGCTTCAGAAACGAAAAAAATGGTCTATTTTCAAATGTTGCGTCTTTGAACTACAATTCACATTTGTACGTGGATAATCACTTTTAGAGATAAAATTAGATGTTTAAAGTGATTTACAAGCTTCCAGGGGCCCTAAACACAAGATATGAGGAATGGGTAAATATGAATGAAAATGGCCAATTTATTCACTCTGAGGCCTTAAAAAGTTTTTCTCCACTCCAGAAAGTGAATTAAATAACATTTGAAGGCCTTTATTGTTCAATCAAAAACGCCCGATTTTTTACGAAAGAGATAACCACCCCCCCTTACGACATGCTTCAGAAACTAAAAAAATGGTCCGTTTTCAAATGTTGCCTCTTTGAACTACAATTCACATTTGTACGTGGAAAAGCACTTTTAAAGATCAAATCAGATGTTTAAAGTGATTTTCATGCTTCCAGTCGCCTTAAACACAAGATTTGAGGAATGGGTAAAAGTGAATGAAAATGGCCAATTTACTCACTCTGAGGCCTTAAAAAGTGTTTCTCCTCCACGGGAAGTGAATTAAATAACATTTGTAGGCCTTTATTGTTCAAGCGAAAACGCCCGATTATTGACGAAAGAGATAACCCCCCCCCTTATGACATGCTTCAGAAACGAAAAAAATGGTCCATTTTCAAATGTTGCGTCTTTGAATGACAATCCACATTTGTACGTGGATAATCACTTTTAGAGCTAAAGTGAGCTGTTTAAAGTGATTTTCAAGCTTCCAGGGGCCCTAAACACAAGATTTGAGAAATGGGTAAACGTGAATGAAAATGGCCAATTTACTCACTCTGCGGCCTTAAAAAGTGTTTCTCCTCCACGGGAAGTGAATAAAATAACATTTGGAGGCCTTTATTGTTCAATCAAAAATGCCAGTTTTTTGGTGAAAGAGATAACCACCCCCCCTTACGACATGCTTCAGAAACGAAAAAAATGGTCCATTTTCAAATGTTGCGTCTTTGAACTACAATTCACATTTGTACGTGGATATTCACTTTTAGAGATAAAATTAGATGTTTAAAGTGATTTTTAAGCTTCCAGGGGCCCTAAACACAAGATTTGAGGAATGGGTAAATGTGAATGAAAATGGCCAATTTACTCACTCTGAGGCCTTAAAAAGTTTTTCTCCGCCCCAGAAAGTGAATTAAATAACATTTGTAGGCCTTTATTGTTCAATCAAAAACGCCCGATTTTTGATGAAAGAGATAACCACCCCCCCTTACGACATGCTTCAGAAACTAAAAAAAATGGTCTGTTTTCAAATGTTGCCTCTTTGAACTACAATTCACATTTGTACGTGGAAAATCACTTGTAAAGATAAAATGAGATGTTTAAAGTGATTTTCATGCTTCCAGGGACCTTAAACACGAGATTTGAGGAATGGGTAAAAGTGAATGAAAATGGCCAATTTACTCACTCTGCCGCCTTAAAAAGTGTTTCTCCTCCACGGGAAGTGAATTAAATACAATTTGTAGACCTTTATTGTTCAAGCGAAAACGCCCGATTATTGACGAAAGAGATAACCACCCCCCCTTACGACATGCTTCAGAAACGAAAAAAATGGTCCGTTTTCAAATGTTGCATCTTTGAACGACAATCCACATTTGTACGTGGATAAACACTTTTAGAGATCAAATGAGATGTTTAAGTGATTTTCATGCTTCCAGGGGCCTTCAACACAAGATTTGAGGAATGGGTAAAAGTGAATGAAAATGGCCAATTTACTCACTCTGAGGCCTTAAAAAGTGTTTCTCCTCCACGGGAAGTGAATTAAATAACATTTGTAGGCCTTTATTGTTCAAGCGAAAATGCCCGATTATTGACGAAAGAGATAACCACCCCCCCTTACGACATGCTTCAGAAACGAAAAAAATGGTCTGTTTTCAAATGTTGCCTCTTTGAACTACAATTCACATTTGTACGTGGAAAATCACTTTTAAAGATAAAATGAGATGTTTAAAGTGATTTTCATGCTTCCAGGGACCTTAAACACGAGATTTGAGGAATGGGTAAAAGTGAATGAAAATGGCCGATTTACTCACTCTGCGGCCTTAAAAAGTGTTTCTCCTCCACGGGAAGTGAATTAAATACCATTTGTAGACCTTTATTGTTCAAGCGAAAACGCCCGATTATTGACGAAAGAGATAACCACCCCCCCTTACGACATGCTTCAGAAACGAAAAAAATGGTCCGTTTTCAAATGTTGCGTCTTTGAATGACAATCCACATTTGTACGTGGATAATCACTTTTAGAGCTAAAATTAGATGTTTAAAGTGATTTTCAAGCTTCCAGGGGCCCTAAACACGAGATTTGAGAAATGGGTAAACGTGAATGAAAATGGCCAATTTACTCACTCTGCGGCCTTAAAAAGTGTTTCTCCTCCACGGGAAGTGAATTAAATACCATTTGGAGGCCTTTATTGTTCAAGCGAAAACGCCTGATTTTTGATGAAAGAGATAACCACCCCCCCTTACGACATGCTTCTGAAACTCAAAAAATGGTTAATTTTCAAATGTTGCGTCTTTGAACCACAATTAACATGGTACGTGGATAATCACTTTTAGAGATAAAATGAGATGTTTAAAGTGATTTTCAAGCTTCCAGGGGCCCTAAACACGAGATTTGAGAAATGGGTAAACGTGAATGAAAATGGCCAATTTACTCACTCTGCGGCCTTAAAAAGTGTTTCTCCTCCACGGAAAGTGAATAAAATAACATTTGTAGGCGTTTATTGTTCAATCAAAAACGCCCGATTTTTGACGAAAGAGATAACCACCCCCCCTTACGACATGCTTCAGAAACTAAAAAAATGGTCCGTTTTCAAATGTTGCCTCTTTGAACTACAATTCACATTTGTACGTGGAAAAGCACTTTTAAAGATCAAATGAGATGTTTAAAGTGATTTTCATGCTTCCAGGGGCCTTAAACACAAGATTTGAGGAATGGGTAAAAGTGAATGAAAATGGCCAATTTACTCACTCTGAGACCTTAAAAAGTGTTTCTCCTCCACCGGAAGTGAATTAAATAACATTTGTAGGCCTTTATTGTTCAAGCGAAAACGCCCGATTATTGACGAAAGAGATAACCACCCCCCCTTACGACATGCTTCAGAAACGAAAAAAATGGTCCATTTTCAAATGTTGCGTCTTTGAATGACAATCCACATTTGTACGTGGATAATGACTTTTAGAGCTAAAGTGAGATGTTTAAAGTGATTTTCAAGCTTCCAGGGGCCCTAAATACAAGATTTGAGAAATGGGTAAAAGTGAATGAAAATGGCCAATTTACTCACTCTGCGGCCTTTAAAAGTGTTTCTCCTCCACGGGAAGTGAATAAAATACCATTTGTAGGCCTTTATTGTTCAATCAAAAATGCCAGTTTTTTGGTGAAAGAGATAACCACCCCCCCTTACGACATGCTTCAGAAACAAAAAAAATGGTCCATTTTCAAATGTTGCGTCTTTGAACTACAATTCACATTTGTACATGGATATTCACTTTTAGAGATAAAATGAGATGTTTAAAGTGATTTTTAAGCTTCCAGGGGCCCTAAACACAAGAAATGAGAAATGGGTAAAAGTGAATGAAAATGGCCAATTTACTCACTCTGAGGCCTTAAAAAGTGTTTCTCCTCCACGGGAAGTGAATTAAATACCATTTGGAGGCCTTTATTGTTCAAGCGAAAACACCTGATTTTTGATGAAAGAGATAACCACCCCCCCTTACGACATGCTTCTGAAACTAAGAAAATGGTTCATTTTCAAATGTTGCGTCTTTGAACCACAATTAACATGGTACGTGGATAATCACTTTTAGAGATAAAATGAGATGTTTAAAGTGATTTTCAAGCTTCCAGGGGCTCTAAACACAAGAAATGAGAAATGGGTAAAAGTGAATGAAAATGGCCAATTTACTCACTCTGCGGCCTTAAAAAGTGTTTCTCCTCCACGGAAAGTGAATAAAATAACATTTGGATGCCTTTATTGTTCAATCAAAAACGCCCGTTTTTTGGTGAAAAAGATAACCACCCCCCCTTACGACATGCTTCAGAAACGAAAAAAATTGTCTATTTTCAAATGTTGCGTCTTTGAACTACAATTCACATTTGTACGTGGATAATCACTTTTAGAGATAAAATTAGATGTTTAAAGTTATTTACAAGCTTCCAGGGGCCCTAAACACAAGATATGAGGAATGGGTAAATATGAATGAAAATGGCCAATTTATGCACTCTGAGGCCTTAAAAAGTTTTTCTCCACTCCAGAAAGTGAATTAAATACCATTTGTAGGCCTTTATTGTTCAATCAAAAACGCCCGATTTTTGACGAAAGAGATAACCACCCCCCTTACGACATGCTTCAGAAACTAAAAAAATGGTCCGTTTTCAAATGTTGCCTCTTTGAACTACAATTCACATTTGTATGTGGAAAAGCACTTTTAAAGATCAAATGAGATGTTTAAAGTGATTTTCATGCTTCCAGGTGCCTTAAACACAAGATTTGAGGAATGGGTAAAAGTGAATGAAAATGGCCGATTTACTCACTCTGCGGCCTTAAAAAGTGTTTCTCCTCCACGGGAAGTGAATTAAATACCATTTGTAGACCTTTATTGTTCAAGCGAAAACGCCCGATTATTGACGAAAGAGATAACCACCCCCCCTTACGACATGCTTCAGAAACGAAAAAAATGGTCCGTTTTCAAATGTTGCGTCTTTGAATGACAATCCACATTTGTACGTGGATAATCACTTTTAGAGCTAAAATTAGATGTTTAAAGTGATTTTCAAGCTTCCAGGGGCCCTAAACACGAGATTTGAGAAATGGGTAAACGTGAATGAAAATGGCCAATTTACTCACTCTGCGGCCTTAAAAAGTGTTTCTCCTCCACGGGAAGTGAATTAAATACCATTTGGAGGCCTTTATTGTTCAAGCGAAAACGCCTGATTTTTGATGAAAGAGATAACCACCCCCCCTTACGACATGCTTCTGAAACTCAAAAAATGGTTAATTTTCAAATGTTGCGTCTTTGAACCACAATTAACATGGTACGTGGATAATCACTTTTAGAGATAAAATGAGATGTTTAAAGTGATTTTCAAGCTTCCAGGGGCCCTAAACACGAGATTTGAGAAATGGGTAAACGTGAATGAAAATGGCCAATTTACTCACTCTGCGGCCTTAAAAAGTGTTTCTCCTCCACGGAAAGTGAATAAAATAACATTTGTAGGCGTTTATTGTTCAATCAAAAACGCCCGATTTTTGACGAAAGAGATAACCACCCCCCCTTACGACATGCTTCAGAAACTAAAAAAATGGTCCGTTTTCAAATGTTGCCTCTTTGAACTACAATTCACATTTGTACGTGGAAAAGCACTTTTAAAGATCAAATGAGATGTTTAAAGTGATTTTCATGCTTCCAGGGGCCTTAAACACAAGATTTGAGGAATGGGTAAAAGTGAATGAAAATGGCCAATTTACTCACTCTGAGACCTTAAAAAGTGTTTCTCCTCCACCGGAAGTGAATTAAATAACATTTGTAGGCCTTTATTGTTCAAGCGAAAACGCCCGATTATTGACGAAAGAGATAACCACCCCCCCTTACGACATGCTTCAGAAACGAAAAAAATGGTCCATTTTCAAATGTTGCGTCTTTGAATGACAATCCACATTTGTACGTGGATAATGACTTTTAGAGCTAAAGTGAGATGTTTAAAGTGATTTTCAAGCTTCCAGGGGCCCTAAATACAAGATTTGAGAAATGGGTAAAAGTGAATGAAAATGGCCAATTTACTCACTCTGCGGCCTTTAAAAGTGTTTCTCCTCCACGGGAAGTGAATAAAATACCATTTGTAGGCCTTTATTGTTCAATCAAAAATGCCAGTTTTTTGGTGAAAGAGATAACCACCCCCCCTTACGACATGCTTCAGAAACAAAAAAAATGGTCCATTTTCAAATGTTGCGTCTTTGAACTACAATTCACATTTGTACATGGATATTCACTTTTAGAGATAAAATGAGATGTTTAAAGTGATTTTTAAGCTTCCAGGGGCCCTAAACACAAGAAATGAGAAATGGGTAAAAGTGAATGAAAATGGCCAATTTACTCACTCTGAGGCCTTAAAAAGTGTTTCTCCTCCACGGGAAGTGAATTAAATACCATTTGGAGGCCTTTATTGTTCAAGCGAAAACACCTGATTTTTGATGAAAGAGATAACCACCCCCCCTTACGACATGCTTCTGAAACTAAGAAAATGGTTCATTTTCAAATGTTGCGTCTTTGAACCACAATTAACATGGTACGTGGATAATCACTTTTAGAGATAAAATGAGATGTTTAAAGTGATTTTCAAGCTTCCAGGGGCTCTAAACACAAGAAATGAGAAATGGGTAAAAGTGAATGAAAATGGCCAATTTACTCACTCTGCGGCCTTAAAAAGTGTTTCTCCTCCACGGAAAGTGAATAAAATAACATTTGGATGCCTTTATTGTTCAATCAAAAACGCCCGTTTTTTGGTGAAAAAGATAACCACCCCCCCTTACGACATGCTTCAGAAACGAAAAAAATTGTCTATTTTCAAATGTTGCGTCTTTGAACTACAATTCACATTTGTACGTGGATAATCACTTTTAGAGATAAAATTAGATGTTTAAAGTTATTTACAAGCTTCCAGGGGCCCTAAACACAAGATATGAGGAATGGGTAAATATGAATGAAAATGGCCAATTTATGCACTCTGAGGCCTTAAAAAGTTTTTCTCCACTCCAGAAAGTGAATTAAATACCATTTGTAGGCCTTTATTGTTCAATCAAAAACGCCCGATTTTTGACGAAAGAGATAACCACCCCCCTTACGACATGCTTCAGAAACTAAAAAAATGGTCCGTTTTCAAATGTTGCCTCTTTGAACTACAATTCACATTTGTATGTGGAAAAGCACTTTTAAAGATCAAATGAGATGTTTAAAGTGATTTTCATGCTTCCAGGTGCCTTAAACACAAGATTTGAGGAATGGGTAAAAGTGAATGAAAATGGCCAATTTACTCACTCTGAGGCCTTAAAAAGTGTTTCTCCTCCACCGGAAGTGAATTAAATAACATTTGTAGGCCTTTATTGTTCAAGCGAAAACGCCCGATTATTGACGAAAGAGATAACCCCCCCCCTTACGACATGCTTCAGAAACGAAAAAAATGGTCCATTTTCAAATGTTGCGTCTTTGAATGACAATCCACATTTGTACGTGGATAATGACTTTTAGAGCTAAAGTGAGATGTTTAAAGTGATTTTCAAGCTTCCAGGGGCCCTAAACACAAGATTTGAGAAATGGGTAAAAGTGAATGAAAATGGCCAATTTACTCACTCTGCGGCCTTAAAAAGTGTTTCTCCTCCACGGGAAGTGAATAAAATACCATTTGTAGGCCTTTATTGTTCAATCAAAAATGCCAGTTTTTTGGTGAAAGAGATAACCACCCCCCCTTACGACATGCTTCAGATCGAAAAAAATGGTCCATTTTCAAATGTTGCGTCTTTGAACTACAATTCACATTTGTACGTGGATATTCACTTTTAGAGACAAAATGAGATGTTTAAAGTGATTTTTAAGCTTCCAGGGGCCCTAAACACAAGATTTGAGGAATGGGTAAATGTGAATGAAAATGGCCAATTTATTCACTCTGAGGCCTTAAAAAGTTTTTCTCCACCCCAGAAAGTGAATTAAATAACATTTGTAGGCCTTTATTGTTCAATCAAAAACGCCCGATTTTTGATGAAAGAGATAACCACCCCCCCTTACGACATGCTTCAGAAACTAAAAAAAATGGTCTGTTTTCAAATGTTGCCTCTTTGAACTACAATTCACATTTGTACGTGGAAAATCACTTTTAAAGATAAAATGAGATGTTTAAAGTGATTTTCATGCTTCCAGGGACCTTAAACACGAGATTTGAGGAATGGCTGAAAATGAATGAAAATGGCCGATTTACTCACTCTGCGGCCTTAAAAAGTGTTTCTCCTCCACGGGAAGTGAATTAAATATCATTTGTAGACCTTTATTGTTCAAGCGAAAACGCCCGATTATTGATGAAAGAGATAACCACCCCCCCTTACGACATGCTTCTGAAACTAAAAAAATGGTTCATTTTCAAATGTTGCGTCTTTGAACCACAATTAACATTGTACGTGGATAATCACTTTTAGAGATAAAATGAGATGTTTAAAGTGATTTTCAAGCTTCCAGGGGCCCTAAACACGAGATTTGAGAAATGGGTAAACGTGAATGAAAATGGCCAATTTACTCACTCTGCGGCCTTAAAAAGTGTTTCTCCTCCACGGAAAGTGAATAAAATAACATTTGGATGCCTTTATTGTTCAATCAAAAACGCCCGTTTTTTGGTGAAAGAGATAACCACCCCCCCTTACGACATGCTTCAGAAACGAAAAAAAATTGGTCCATTTTCAAATGTTGCGTCTTTGAACTACAATTCACATTTGTACGTGGATATTCACTTTTAGAGATAAAATGAGATGTTTAAAGTGATTTTTAAGCTTCCAGGGGCCCTAAACACAAGATTTGAGGAATGGGTAAATGTGAATGAAAATGGCCAATTTATTCACTCTGAGGCCTTAAAAAGTTTTTCTCCACCCCAGAAAGTGAATTAAATAACATTTGTAGGCCTTTATTGTTCAATCAAAAACGCCCGATTTTTGATGAAAGAGATAACCACCCCCCCTTACGACATGCTTCAGAAACTAAAAAAAATGGTCTGTTTTCAAATGTTGCCACTTTGAACTACAATTCACATTTGTACGTGGAAAATCACTTTTAAAGATCAAATGAGATGTTTAAAGTGATTTTCATGCTTCCAGGGGCCTTAAACACAAGATTTGAGGAATGGGTAAAAGTGAATGAAAATGGCCAATTTACTCACTCTGAGGCCTTAAAAAGTGTTTCTCCTCCACCGGAAGTGAATTAAATAACATTTGTAGGCCTTTATTGTTCAAGCTAAAACGCCCGATTATTGACGAAAGAGATAACCACCCCCCCTTACGACATGCTTCAGAAACGAAAAAAATGGTCCATTTTCAAATGTTGCGTCTTTGAATGACAATCCAAATTTGTACGTGGATAATGACTTTTAGAGCTAAAGTGAGATGTTTAAAGTGATTTTCGAGCTTCCAGGGGCCCTAAACACAAGATTTGAGAAATGGGTAAAAGTGAATGAAAATGGCCAATTTACTCACTCTGCGGCCTTAAAAAGTGTTTCTCCTCCACGGGAAGTGAATAAAATACCATTTGTAGGCCTTTATTGTTCAATCAAAAATGCCAGTTTTTTGGTGAAAGAGATAACCACCCCCCCTTACGACATGCTTCAGAAACGAAAAAAATGGTCCATTTTCAAATGTTGCGTCTTTGAACTACAATTCACATTTGTACGTGGATATTCACTTTTAGAGATAAAATGAGATGTTTAAAGTGATTTTTAAGCTTCCAGGGGCCCTAAACACAAGATTTGAGGAATGGGTAAATGTGAATGAAAATGGCCAATTTATTCACTCTGAGGCCTTAAAAAGTTTTTCTCCACCCCAGAAAGTGAATTAAATAACATTTGTAGGCCTTTATTGTTCAATCAAAAACGCCCGATTTTTGATGAAAGAGATAACCACCCCCCCTTACGAAATGCTTCAGAAACTAAAAAAAATGGTCTGTTTTCAAATGTTGCCTCTTTGAACTTCAATTCACATTTGTACGTGGAAAATCACTTTTAAAGATAAAATGAGATGTTTAAAGTGATTTTCATGCTTCCAGGGACCTTAAACACGAGATTTGAGGAATGGGTGAAAGTGAATGAAAATGGCCGATTTATTCACTCTGCGGCCTTAAAAAGTGTTTCTCCTCCACAGGAAGTGAATTAAATACCATTTGTAGACCTTTATTGTTCAAGCGAAAACGCCCGATTATTGACGAAAGAGATAACCACCCCCCCTTACGACATGCTTCAGAAACGAAAAAAATGGTCCGTTTTCAAATGTTGCGTCTTTGAATGACAATCCACATTTGTACGTGGATAATCACTTTTAGAGCTAAAATTAGATGTTTAAAGTGATTTTCAAGCTTCCAGGGGCCCTAAACACAAGAAATGAGAAATGGGTAAAAGTGAATGAAAATGGCCAATTTACTCACTCTGAGGCCTTAAAAAGTGTTTCTCCTCCACGGGAAGTGAATTAAATACCATTTGGAGGCCTTTATTGTTCAAGCGAAAACGCCTGATTTTTGATGAAAGAGATAACCACCCCCCCTTACGACATGCTTCTGAAACTAAAAAAATGGTTCATTTTCAAATGTTGCGTCTTTGAACCACAATTAACATGGTACGTGGATAATCACTTTTAGAGATAAAATGAGTTGTTTAAAGTGATTTTCAAGCTTCCAGGGGCCCTAAACACGAGATTTGAGAAATGGGTAAACGTGAATGAAAATGGCCAATTTACTCACTCTGCGGCCTTAAAAAGTGTTTCTCCTCCACGGAAAGTGAATAAAATAACATTTGGATGCCTTTATTGTTCAATCAAAAACGCCCGTTTTTTGGTGAAAAAGATAACCACCCCCCCTTACGACATGCTTCAGAAACGAAAAAAATTGTCTATTTTCAAATGTTGCGTCTTTGAACTACAATTCACATTTGTACGTGGATAATCACTTTTAGAGATAAAATTAGATGTTTAAAGTGATTTACAAGCTTCCAGGGGCCCTAAACACAAGATATGAGGAATGGGTAAATATGAATGAAAATGGCCAATTTATTCACTCTGAGGCCTTAAAAAGTTTTTCTCCACTCCAGAAAGTGAATTAAATAACATTTGTAGGCCTTTATTGTTCAATCAAAAACGCCCGATTTTTGACGAAAGAGATAACCACCCCCCCTTACGACATGCTTCAGAAACTAAAAAAATGGTCCGTTTTCAAATGTTGCCTCTTTGAACTACAATTCACATTTGTACGTGGAAAAGCACTTTTAAAGATCAAATGAGATGTTTAAAGTGATTTTCATGCTTCCAGGGGCCTTAAACACAAGATTTGAGGAATGGGTAAAAGTGAATGAAAATGGCCAATTTACTCACTCTGAGACCTTAAAAAGTGTTTCTCCTCCACCGGAAGTGAATTAAATAACATTTGTAGGCCTTTATTGTTCAAGCGAAAACGCCCGATTATTGACGAAAGAGATAACCACCCCCCCTTACGACATGCTTCAGAAACGAAAAAAATGGTCCATTTTCAAATGTTGCGTCTTTGAATGACAATCCACATTTGTACGTGGATAATGACTTTTAGAGCTAAAGTGAGATGTTTAAAGTGATTTTCAAGCTTCCAGGGGCCCTAAACACAAGATTTGAGAAATGGGTAAAAGTGAATGAAAATGGCCAATTTACTCACTCTGCGGCCTTTAAAAGTGTTTCTCCTCCACGGGAAGTGAATAAAATACCATTTGTAGGCCTTTATTGTTCAATCAAAAATGCCAGTTTTTTGGTGAAAGAGATAACCACCCCCCCTTACGACATGCTTCAGAAACGAAAAAAATGGTCCATTTTCAAATGTTGCGTCTTTGAACTACAATTCACATTTGTACGTGGATTTTCACTTTTAGAGGTAAAATGAGATGTTTAAAGTGATTTTTAAGCTTCCAGGGGCCCTAAACACAAGATTTGAGGAATGGGTAAATGTGAATGAAAATGGCCAATTTATTCACTCTGAGGCCTTAAACAGTTTTTCTCCACCCCAGAAAGTGAATTAAATAACATTTGTAGGCCTTTATTGTTCAATCAAAAACGCCCGATGTTTGATGAAAGAGATAACCACCCCCCCTTACGACATGCTTCAGAAACTAAAAAAAATGGTCTGTTTTCAAATGTTGCCTCTTTGAACTACAATTCACATTTGTACGTGGAAAATCACTTTTAAAGATCAAATGAGATGTTTAACCCCTTCTATGCTGCGCAGATTCCGCCGCTGTGCTGACGGAATCTTGCGCGGGCGTGGTCATGACGGAACGGTTCCGTCATGAGCACAGCTCAACCGTGGCTCATGACGGAACCGTTCCGTCATGAGCACCGAAGGGGTTAAAGTGATTTTCATGCTTCCAGGGGCCTTAAACACAAGATTTGAGGAATGGGTAAAAGTGAATGAAAATGGCCAATTTACTCACTCTGAGGCCTTAAAAAGTGTTTCTCCTCAACCGGAAGTGAATTAAATAACATTTGTAGGCCTTTATTGTTCAAGCGAAAACGCCCGATTATTGACGAAAGAGATAACCACCCCCCCTTACGACATGCTTCAGAAACGAAAAAAATGGTCCATTTTCAAATGTTGCGTCTTTGAATGACAATCCAAATTTGTACGTGGATAATGACTTTTAGAGCTAAAGTGAGATGTTTAAAGTGATTTTCAAGCTTCCAGGGGCCCTAAACACAAGATTTGAGAAATGGGTAAAAGTGAATGAAAATGGCCAATTTACTCACTCTGCGGCCTTAAAAAGTGTTTCTCCTCCACGGGAAGTGAATAAAATACCATTTGTAGGCCTTTATTGTTCAATCAAAAATGCCAGTTTTTTGGTGAAAGAGATAACCACCCCCCCTTACGACATGCTTCAGAAACGAAAAAAATGGTCCATTTTCAAATGTTGCGTCTTTGAACTACAATTCACATTTGTTCGTGGATATTCACTTTTAGAGATAAAATGAGATGTTTAAAGTGATTTTTAAGCTTCCAGGGGCCCTAAACACAAGAAATGAGAAATGGGTAAAAGTGAATGAAAATGGCCAATTTACTCACTCTGAGGCCTTAAAAAGTGTTTCTCCTCCACGGGAAGTGAATTAAATACCATTTGGAGGCCTTTATTGTTCAAGCGAAAACGCCTGATTTTTGATGAAAGAGATAACCACCCCCCCTTACGACATGCTTCTGAAACTAAAAAAATGGTTCATTTTCAAATGTTGCGTCTTTGAACCACAATTAACATGGTACGTGAATAATCACTTTTAGAGATAAAATGAGATGTTTAAAGTGATTTTCAAGCTTCCAGGGGCCCCAAACACGAGATTTGAGAAATGGGTAAGCGTGAATGAAAATGGCCAATTTACTCACTCTGCGGCCTTAAAAAGTGTTTCTCCTCCACGGGAAGTGAATTAAATACCATTTGTAGACCTTTATTGTTCAAGCGAAAACGCCCGATTATTGACGAAAGAGATAACCACCCCCCTTACGACATGCTTCAGAAACGAAAAAAATGGTCCGTTTTCAAATGTTGCATCTTTGAACGACAATCCACATTTGTACGTGGATAAACACTTTTAGAGATCAAATGAGATGTTTAAGTGATTTTCATGCTTCCAGGGGCCTTCAACACAAGATTTGAGGAATGGGTAAAAGTGAATGAAAATGGCCAATTTACTCACTCTGAGGCCTTAAAAAGGGTTTCTCCTCCACGGGAAGTGAATTAAATAACATTTGTAGGCCTTTATTGTTCAAGCGAAAACGCCCGATTATTGATGAAAGAGATAACCACCCCCCCTTACGACATGCTTCAGAAACGAAAAAAATGGTCCATTTTCAAATGTTGCGTCTTTGAACCACAATTAACATTGTACGTGGATAATCACTTTTAGAGATAAAATGAGATGTTTAAAGTGATTTTCAAGCTTCCAGGGGCCCTAAACACGAGATTTGAGAAATGGGTAAACGTGAATGAAAATGGCCAATTTACTCACTCTGCGGCCTTAAAAAGTGTTTCTCCTCCACGGAAAGTGAATAAAATAACATTTGGATGCCTTTATTGTTCAATCAAAAACGCCCGTTTTTTGGTGAAAGAGATAACCACCCCCCCTTACGACATGCTTCAGAAACGAAAAAAATGGTCCATTTTCAAATGTTGCGTCTTTGAACTACAATTCACATTTGTACGTGGATTTTCACTTTTAGAGATAAAATGAGATGTTTAAAGTGATTTTTAAGCTTCCAGGGGCCCTAAACACAAGATTTGAGGAATGGGTAAATGTGAATGAAAATGGCCAATTTATTCACTCTGAGGCCTTAAACAGTTTTTCTCCACCCCAGAAAGTGAATTAAATAACATTTGTAGGCCTTTATTGTTCAATCAAAAACGCCCGATGTTTGATGAAAGAGATAACCACCCCCCCTTACGACATGCTTCAGAAACTAAAAAAAATGGTCTGTTTTCAAATGTTGCCTCTTTGAACTACAATTCACATTTGTACGTGGAAAATCACTTTTAAAGATCAAATGAGATGTTTAAAGTGATTTTCATGCTTCCAGGGGCCTTAAACACAAGATTTGAGGAATGGGTAAAAGTGAATGAAAATGGCCAATTTACTCACTCTGAGGCCTTAAAAAGTGTTTCTCCTCCACCGGAAGTGAATTAAATAACATTTGTAGGCCTTTATTGTTCAAGCGAAAACGCCCGATTATTGACGAAAGAGATAACCACCCCCCCCTTACGACATGCTTCAGAAACGAAAAAAATGGTCCATTTTCAAATGTTGCGTCTTTGAATGACAATCCAAATTTGTACGTGGATAATGACTTTTAGAGCTAAAGTGAGATGTTTAAAGTGATTTTCAAGCTTCCAGGGGCCCTAAACACAAGATTTGAGAAATGGGTAAAAGTGAATGAAAATGGCCAATTTACTCACTCTGCGGCCTTAAAAAGTGTTTCTCCTCCACGGGAAGTAAATAAAATACCATTTGTAGGCCTTTATTGTTCAATCAAAAATGCCAGTTTTTTGGTTAAAGAGATAACCACCCCCCCTTACGACATGCTTCAGAAACGAAAAAAATGGTCCATTTTCAAATGTTGCGTCTTTGAACTACAATTCACATTTGTACGTGGATATTCACTTTTAGAGATAAAATGAGATGTTTAAAGTGATTTTTAAGCTTCCAGGGGCCCTAAACACAAGATTTGAGGAATGGGTAAATGTGAATGAAAATGGCCAATTTATTCACTCTGAGGCCTTAAAAAGTTTTTCTCCACCCCAGAAAGTGAATTAAATAACATTTGTAGGCCTTTATTGTTCAATCAAAAACGCCCGATTTTTGATGAAAGAGATAACCACCCCCCCTTACGACATGCTTCAGAAACTAAAAAAAATGGTCTGTTTTCAAATGTTGCCTCTTTGAACTACAATTCACATTTGTACGTGGAAAATCACTTTTAAAGATAAAATGAGATGTTTAAAGTGATTTTCATGCTTCCAGGGACCTTAAACACGAGATTTGAGGAATGGGTGAAAGTGAATGAAAATGGCCGATTTACTCACTCTGCGGCCTTAAAAAGTGTTTCTCCTCCACGGGAAGTGAATTAAATACCATTTGTAGACCTTTATTGTTCAAGCGAAAACGCCCGAATATTGACGAAAGAGATAACCACCCCCCCTTACGACATGCTTCAGAAACGAAAAAAATGGTCCGTTTTCAAATGTTGCGTCTTTGAATGACAATCCACATTTGTACGTGGATAATCACTTTTAGAGCTAAAATTAGATGTTTAAAGTGATTTTCAAGCTTCCAGGGGCCCTAAACACAAGAAATGAGAAATGGGTAAAAGTGAATGAAAATGGCCAATTTACTCACTCTGAGGCCTTAAAAAGTGTTTCTCCTCCACGGGAAGTGAATTAAATACCATTTGGAGGCCTTTATTGTTCAAGCGAAAACGCCTGATTTTTGATGAAAGAGATAACCACCCCCCCTTAGGACATGCTTCTGAAACTAAAAAAATGGTTCATTTTCAAATGTTGCGTCTTTGAACCACAATTAACATGGTACGTGGATAATCACTTTTAGAGATAAAATGAGATGTTTAAAGTGATTTTCAAGCTTCCAGGGGCCCTAAACACGAGATTTGAGAAATGGGTAAACGTGAATGAAAATGGCCAATTTACTCACTCTGCGGCCTTAAAAAGTGTTTCTCCTCCACGGAAAGTGAATAAAATAACATTTGGATGCCTTTATTGTTCAATCAAAAACGCCTGTTTTTTGGTGAAAAAGATAACCACCCCCCCTTACGACATGCTTCAGAAACGAAAAAAATTGTCTATTTTCAAATGTTGCGTCTTTGAACTACAATTCACATTTGTACGTGGATAATCACTTTTAGAGATAAAATTAGATGTTTAAAGTGATTTACAAGCTTCCAGGGGCCCTAAACACAAGATATGAGGAATGGGTAAATATGAATGAAAATGGCCAATTTATTCACTCTGAGGCCTTAAAAAGTTTTTCTCCACTCCAGAAAGTGAATTAAATAACATTTGTAGGCCTTTATTGTTCAATCAAAAACGCCCGATTTTTGACGAAAGAGATAACCAACCCCCTTACGACATGCTTCAGAAACTAAAAAAATGCTCCGTTTTCAAATGTTGCCTCTTTGAACTACAATTCACATTTGTACGTGGAAAAGCACTTTTAAAGATCAAATGAGATGTTTAAAGTGATTTTCATGCTTCCAGGGGCCTTAAACACAAGATTTGAGGAATGGGTAAAAGTGAATGAAAATGGCCAATTTACTCACTCTGAGGCCTTAAAAAGTGTTTCTCCTCCACCGGAAGTGAATTAAATAACATTTGTAGGCCTTTATTGTTCAAGCGAAAACGCCCGATTATTGACGAAAGAGATAACCACCCCCCCTTACGACATGCTTCAGAAACTAAAAAAATGGTCCATTTTCAAATGTTGCGTCTTTGAATGACAATCCACATTTGTATGTGGATAATGACTTTTAGAGCTAAAGTGAGATGTTTAAAGTGATTTTCAAGCTTCCAGGGGCCCTAAACACAAGATTTGAGAAATGGGTAAAAGTGAATGAAAATGGCCAATTTACTCACTCTGCGGCCTTAAAAAGTGTTTCTCCTCCACGGGAAGTGAATAAAATACCATTTGTAATCCTTTATTGTTCAATCAAAAATGCCAGTTTTTTGGTGAAAGAGATAACCACCCCCCCTTACGACATGCTTCAGAAACGAAAAAAATGGTCCATTTTCAAATGTTGCGTCTTTGAACTACAATTCACATTTGTACGTGGAAATTCACTTTTAGAGATAAAATGAGATGTTTAAAGTGATTTTTAAGCTTCCAGGGGCCCTAAACACAAGATTTAAGGAATGGGTAAATGTGAATGAAAATGGCCAATTTATTCACTCTGAGGCCTTAAAAAGTTTTTCTCCACCCCAGAAAGTGAATTAAATAACATTTGTAGGCCTTTATTGTTCAATCAAAAACGCCCGATTTTTGATGAAAGAGATAACCACCCCCCCTTACGACATGCTTCAGAAACTAAAAAAAATGGTCTGTTTTCAAATGTTGCCTCTTTGAACTACAATTCACATTTGTACGTGGAAAATCACTTTTAAAGATAAAATGAGATGTTTAAAGTGATTTTCATGCTTCCAGGGACCTTAAACACGAGATTTGAGGAATGGGTGAAAGTGAATGAAAATGGCCGATTTACTCACTCTGCGGCCTTAAAAAGTGTTTCTCCTCCACGGGAAGTGAATTAAATACCATTTGTAGACCTTTATTGTTCAAGCGAAAACGCCCGATTATTGACGAAAGAGATAACCACCCCCCCTTACGACATGCTTCAGAAACGAAAAAAATGGTCCGTTTTCAAATGTTGCGTCTTTGAATGACAATCCACATTTGTACGTGGATAATCACTTTTAGAGCTAAAATTAGATGTTTAAAGTGATTTTCAAGCTTCCAGGGGCCCTAAACACAAGAAATGAGAAATGGGTAAAAGTGAATGAAAATGGCCAATTTACTCACTCTGAGGCCTTAAAAAGTGTTTCTCCTCCACGGGAAGTGAATTAAATACCATTTGGAGGCCTTTATTGTTCAAGCGAAGACGCCTGATTTTTGATGAAAGAGATAACCACCCCCCCTTACGACATGCTTCTGAAACTCAAAAAATGGTTCATTTTCAAATGTTGCGTCTTTGAACCACAATTAACATGGTACGTGGATAATCACTTTTAGAGATAAAATGAGATGTTTAAAGTGATTTTCAAGCTTCCAGGGGCCCTAAACACGAGATTTGAGAAATGGGTAAACGTGAATGAAAATGGCCAATTTACTCACTCTGCGGCCTTAAAAAGTGTTTCTCCTCCACGGAAAGTGAATAAAATAACATTTGGATGCCTTTATTGTTCAATCAAAAACGCCCGTTTTTTGGTGAAAAAGATAACCACCCCCCCTTACGACATGCTTCAGAAACGAAAAAAATTGTCTATTTTTTAATGTTGCGTCTTTGAACTACAATTCACATTTGTACGTGGATAATCACTTTTAGAGATAAAATTAGATGTTTAAAGTGATTTACAAGCTTCCAGGGGCCCTAAACACAAGATATGAGGAATGGGTAAATATGAATGAAAATGGCCAATTTATTCACTCTGAGGCCTTAAAAAGTTTTTCTCCACTCCAGAAAGTGAATTAAATAACATTTGTAGGCCTTTATTGTTCAATCAAAAACGCCCGATTTTTGACGAAAGAGATAACCACCCCCCCTTACGACATGCTTCAGAAACTAAAAAAATGGTCCGTTTTCAAATGTTGCCTCTTTGAACTACAATTCACATTTGTACGTGGAAAAGCACTTTTAAAGATCAAATGAGATGTTTAAAGTGATTTTCATGCTTCCAGGGGCCTTAAACACAAGATTTGAGGAATGGGTAAAAGTGAATGAAAATGGCCAATTTACTCACTCTGCGGCCTTAAAAAGTGTTTCTCCTCCACGGGAAGTGAATAAAATACCATTTGTAGGCCTTTATTGTTCAATCAAAAATGCCATTTTTTTGGTAAAAGAGATAACCACCCCCCCTTACGACATGCTTCAGAAACGAAAAAAATGGTCCATTTTCAAATGTTGCGTCTTTGAACTACAATTCACATTTGTACGTGGATATTCACTTTTAGAGATAAAATGAGATGTTTAAAGTGATTTTTAAGCTTCCAGGGGCCCTAAACACAAGATTTGAGGAATGGGTAAATGTGAATGAAAATGGCCAATTTATTCACTCTGAGGCCTTAAAAAGTTTTTCTCCACCCCAGAAAGTGAATTAAATAACATTTGTAGGCCTTCATTGTTCAAGCGAAAACGCCCGATTATTGACGAAAGAGATAACCCCCCCCTTACGACATGCTTCAGAAACTAAAAAAATGGTCCATTTTCAGATGTTGCCTCTTTGAACTACAATTCACATTTGTATGTGGAAAATCACTTTTAAAGATCAAATGAGATGTTTAAAGTGATTTTCATGCTTCCAGGGGCCTTAAAAACAAGATTTGAGGAATGGGTAAAAGTGAATGAAAATGGCCAATTTACTCACTCTGAGGCCTTAAAAGGTGTTTCTCCTCCACGGGAAGTGAATTAAATAACATTTGGAGGCCTTTATTGTTCAAGCGAAAACGCCTGATTTTTGATGAAAGAGATAACCAGCCCCCTTACGACATGCTTCTGAAACTAAAAAAATTGTTCATTTTCAAATGTTGCGTCTTTGAACTACAATTAACATTGTACGTGGATAATCACTTTTAGAGATAAAGTGAGATGTTTAAAGTGATTTTCAAGCTTCCAGGGGCCCTAAACACAAGATTTGAGAAATGGGTAAACGTGAATGAAAATGGCCAATTTACTCACTCTGCGGCCTTGAAAAGTGTTTCTCCTCCACAGGAAGTGAATTAAATAACATTTGGATGCCTTTATTGTTCAATCAAAAACGCCCGTTTTTTGGTGAAAAAGATAACCACCCCCCCTTACGACATGCTTCTGAAACTAAAAAAATGGTCCGTTTTCAAATGTTGCCTCTTTGAACTACAATTCACATTTGTACGTGGAAAAGCACTTTTAAAGATCAAATGAGATGTTTAAAGTGATTTTCAGAAACGAAAAATTGGTCCATTTTCAAATGTTGCGTCTTTGAACTACAATTCACATTTGTACGTGGATGATCACTTTTAGAGATACAATTAGATGTTTAAAGTGATTTACAAGCTTCCAGGGGCCCTAAACACAAGATATGAGGAATGGGTAAATATGAATGAAAATGGCCAATTTATTCACTCAGAGGCCTTAAAAAGTTTTTCTCTACCCCAGAAAGTGAATTAAATAACATTTGTAGGCCTTTATTGTTCAATCAAAAACACCCGATTTTTGACGAAAGAGATAACCACCCCCCCTTACGACATGCTTCAGAAACTAAAAAAATTGTCCGTTTTCAAATGTTGCCTCTTTGAACTACAATTCACATTTGTACGTGGAAAAGCACTTTTAAAGATCAAATGAGATGTTTAAGTGATTTTCATGCTTCCAGGGGCCTTAAACACAAGATTTGAGGAATGGGTAAATGTGAATGAAAATGGCCAATTTACTTACTCTGAGGCCTTAAAAAGTGTTTCTCCTCCACGGGAATTGAATTAAATAACATTTGTAGGCCTTTATTGTTCAAGCGAAAACGCCCGATTATTGACGAAAGAGATAACCACCCCCCCTTACGACATGCTTCAGAAACTAAAAAAATTGTCCGTTTTCAAATGTTGCCTCTTTGAACTACAATTCACATTTGTACGTGGAAAAGCACTTTTAAAGATCAAATGAGATGTTTAAAGTGATTTTCATGCTTCCAGGGGCCTTAAACACAAGATTTGAGGAATGGGTAAAAGTGAATGAAAATGGCCAATTTACTCACTCTGCGGCCTTAAAAAGTGTTTCTCCTCCACGGGAAGTGAATAAAATACCATTTGTAGGCCTTTATTGTTCAATCAAAAATGCCATTTTTTTGGTAAAAGAGATAACCACCCCCCCTTACGACATGCTTCAGAAACTAAAAAAAATGGTCTGTTTTCAAATGTTGCCTCTTTGAACTACAATTCACATTTGTACGTGGAAAATCACTTTTAAAGATAAAATGAGATGTTTAAAGTGATTTTCATGCTTCCAGGGACCTTAAACACGAGATTTGAGGAATGGGTAAAAGTGAATGAAAATGGCCAATTTACTCACTCTGCGGCCTTAAAAAGTGTTTCTCCTCCACGGGAAGTGAATTAAATACCATTTGTAGACCTTTATTGTTCAAGCGAAAACGCACGATTATTGACGAAAGAGATAACCACCCCCCCCCCTTAAGACATGCTTCAGAAACGAAAAAAATGGTCCATTTTCAAATGTTGCATCTTTGAACGACAATCCACATTTGTACGTGGATAAACACTTTTAGAGATAAAATTAGATGTTTAAAGTGATTTTCAAGCTTCCAGGGGCCCTAAACACAAGATTTGAGAAATGGGTAAAAGTGAATGAAAATGGCCAATTTACTCACTCTGAGGCCTTAAAAAGTGTTTCTCCTCAACGGGAAGTGAATTAAATAACATTTGTAGGCCTTCATTGTTCAAGCGAAAACGCCCGATTATTGACGAAAGAGATAACCACCCCCCCTTACGACATGCTTCAGAAACTAAAAAAATGGTCCATTTTCAAATGTTGCCTCTTTGAACTACAATTCACATTTGTATGTGGAAAATCACTTTTAAAGATCAAATGAGATGTTTAAAGTGATTTTCATGCTTCCAGGGGCCTTAAAAACAAGATTTGAGGAATGGGTAAAAGTGAATGAAAATGGCCAATTTACTCACTCTGAGGCCTTAAAAGGTGTTTCTCCTCCACGGGAAGTGAATTAAATAACATTTGGAGGCCTTTATTGTTCAAGCGAAAACGCCTGATTTTTGATGAAAGAGATAACCAGCCCCCTTACGACATGCTTCTGAAACTAAAAAAATTGTTCATTTTCAAATGTTGCGTCTTTGAACTACAATTAACATTGTACGTGGATAATCACTTTTAGAGATAAAGTGAGATGTTTAAAGTGATTTTCTAGCTTCCAGGGGCCCTAAACACAAGATTTGAGAAATGGGTAAACGTGAATGAAAATGGCCAATTTACTCACTCTGCGGCCTTGAAAAGTGTTTCTCCTCCACAGGAAGTGAATTAAATAACATATGGATGCCTTTATTGTTCAATCAAAAACGCCCGTTTTTTGGTGAAAAAGATAACCACCCCCCCTTACAACATGCTTCTGAAACATAAAAAATGGTCCGTTTTCAAATGTTGCCTCTTTGAACTACAATTCACATTTGTACGTGGAAAAGCACTTTTAAAGATCAAATGAGATGTTTAAAGTGATTTTCAGAAACGAAAAATTGGTCCATTTTCAAATGTTGCGTCTTTGAACTACAATTCACATTTGTACGTGGATGATCACTTTTAGAGATACAATTAGATGTTTAAAGTGATTTACAAGCTTTCAGGGGCCCTAAACACAAGATATGAGGAATGGGTAAATATGAATGAAAATGGCCAATTTATTCACTCAGAGGCCTTAAAAATTTTTTCTCTACCCCAGAAAGTGAATTAAATAACATTTGTAGGCCTTTATTGTTCAATCAAAAACACCCGATTTTTGACGAAAGAGATAACCACCCCCCCTTACGACATGCTTCAGAAACTAAAAAAATTGTCCGTTTTCAAATGTTGCCTCTTTGAACTACAATTCACATTTGTACGTGGAAAAGCACTTTTAAAGATCAAATGAGATGTTTAAGTGATTTTCATGCTTCCAGGGGCCTTAAACACAAGATTTGAGGAATGGGTAAATGTGAATGAAAATGGCCAATTTACTTACTCTGAGGCCTTAAAAAGTGTTTCTCCTCCACGGGAATTGAATTAAATAACATTTGTAGGCCTTTATTGTTCAAGCGAAAACGCCCGATTATTGACGAAAGAGATAACCACCCCCCCTTACGACATGCTTCAGAAACTAAAAAAATTGTCCGTTTTCAAATGTTGCCTCTTTGAACTACAATTCACATTTGTACGTGGAAAAGCACTTTTAAAGATCAAATGAGATGTTTAAAGTGATTTTCATGCTTCCAGGGGCCTTAAACACAAGATTTGAGGAATGGGTAAAAGTGAATGAAAATGGCCAATTTACTCACTCTGCGGCCTTAAAAAGTGTTTCTCCTCCACGGGAAGTGAATAAAATACCATTTGTAGGCCTTTATTGTTCAATCAAAAATGCCATTTTTTTGGTAAAAGAGATAACCACCCCCCCTTACGACATGCTTCAGAAACTAAAAAAAATGGTCTGTTTTCAAATGTTGCCTCTTTGAACTACAATTCACATTTGTACGTGGAAAATCACTTTTAAAGATAAAATGAGATGTTTAAAGTGATTTTCATGCTTCCAGGGACCTTAAACACGAGATTTGAGGAATGGGTAAAAGTGAATGAAAATGGCCAATTTACTCACTCTGCGGCCTTAAAAAGTGTTTCTCCTCCACGGGAAGTGAATTAAATACCATTTGTAGACCTTTATTGTTCAAGCGAAAACGCACGATTATTGACGAAAGAGATAACCACCCCCCCCCCCTTAAGACATGCTTCAGAAACGAAAAAAATGGTCCATTTTCAAATGTTGCATCTTTGAACGACAATCCACATTTGTACGTGGATAAACACTTTTAGAGATAAAATTAGATGTTTAAAGTGATTTTCAAGCTTCCAGGGGCCCTAAACACAAGATTTGAGAAATGGGTAAAAGTGAATGAAAATGGCCAATTTACTCACTCTGAGGCCTTAAAAAGTGTTTCTCCTCAACGGGAAGTGAATTAAATAACATTTGTAGGCCTTCATTGTTCAAGCGAAAACGCCCGATTATTGACGAAAGAGATAACCACCCCCCCTTACGACATGCTTCAGAAACTAAAAAAATGGTCCATTTTCAAATGTTGCCTCTTTGAACTACAATTCACATTTGTATGTGGAAAATCACTTTTAAAGATCAAATGAGATGTTTAAAGTGATTTTCATGCTTCCAGGGGCCTTAAAAACAAGATTTGAGGAATGGGTAAAAGTGAATGAAAATGGCCAATTTACTCACTCTGAGGCCTTAAAAGGTGTTTCTCCTCCACGGGAAGTGAATTAAATAACATTTGGAGGCCTTTATTGTTCAAGCGAAAACGCCTGATTTTTGATGAAAGAGATAACCAGCCCCCTTACGACATGCTTCTGAAACTAAAAAAATTGTTCATTTTCAAATGTTGCGTCTTTGAACTACAATTAACATTGTACGTGGATAATCACTTTTAGAGATAAAGTGAGATGTTTAAAGTGATTTTCTAGCTTCCAGGGGCCCTAAACACAAGATTTGAGAAATGGGTAAACGTGAATGAAAATGGCCAATTTACTCACTCTGCGGCCTTGAAAAGTGTTTCTCCTCCACAGGAAGTGAATTAAATAACATATGGATGCCTTTATTGTTCAATCAAAAACGCCCGTTTTTTGGTGAAAAAGATAACCACCCCCCCTTACAACATGCTTCTGAAACATAAAAAATGGTCCGTTTTCAAATGTTGCCTCTTTGAACTACAATTCACATTTGTACGTGGAAAAGCACTTTTAAAGATCAAATGAGATGTTTAAAGTGATTTTCAGAAACGAAAAATTGGTCCATTTTCAAATGTTGCGTCTTTGAACTACAATTCACATTTGTACGTGGATGATCACTTTTAGAGATACAATTAGATGTTTAAAGTGATTTACAAGCTTTCAGGGGCCCTAAACACAAGATATGAGGAATGGGTAAATATGAATGAAAATGGCCAATTTATTCTCTCTGAGGCCTTAAAAAGTTTTTCTCTACCCCAGAAAGTGAATTAAATAACATTTGTAGGCCTTTATTGTTCAATCAAAAACACCCGATTTTTGACGAAAGAGATAACCACCCCCCCTTACGACATGCTTCAGAAACTAAAAAAATTGTCCGTTTTCAAATGTTGCCTCTTTGAACTACAATTCACATTTGTACGTGGAAAAGCACTTTTAAAGATCAAATGAGATGTTTAAGTGATTTTCATGCTTCCAGGGGCCTTAAACACAAGATTTGAGGAATGGGTAAATGTGAATGAAAATGGCCAATTTACTTACTCTGAGGCCTTAAAAAGTGTTTCTCCTCCACGGGAATTGAATTAAATAACATTTGTAGGCCTTTATTGTTCAAGCGAAAACGCCCGATTATTGACGAAAGAGATAACCACCCCCCCTTACGACATGCTTCAGAAACTAAAAAAATGGTCCATTTTCAAATGTTGCGTCTTTGAATGTCAATCCACATTTGTACGTGGATAATCACTTTTAGAGCTAAAATTAGATGTTTAAAGTGATTTTCAAGCTTCCAGGGGCCCTAAACACAAGAAATGAGAAATGGGTAAAAGTGAATGAAAATGGCCAATTTACTCACTCTGAGGCCTTAAAAAGTGTTTCTCCTCCACGGGAAGTGAATTAAATACCATTTGGAGGCCTTTATTGTTCAAGCGAAAACGCCTGATTTTTGATGAAAGAGATAACCACCCCCCCTTACGACATGCTTCTGAAACTAAAAAAATGGTTCATTTTCAAATGTTGCGTCTTTGAACCACAATTAACATGGTACGTGGATAATCACTTTTAGAGATAAAATGAGATGTTTAAAGTGATTTTCAAGCTTCCAGGGGCCCTCAACACGAGATTTGAGAAATGGGTAAACGTGAATGAAAATGGCCAATTTACTCACTCTGCGGCCTTAAAAAGTGTTTCTCCTCCACGGAAAGTGAATAAAATAACATTTGGATGCCTTTATTGTTCAATCAAAAACGCCCATTTTTTGGTGAAAAAGATAACCACCCCCCCCTTACGACATGCTTCAGAAACGAAAAAATTGGTCCATTTTCAAATGTTGCGTCTTTGAACTACAATTCACATTTTTACGTGGATGATCACTTTTAGAGATAAAATTAGATGTTTAAAGTGATTTACAAGCTTCCAGGGGCCCTAAACACAAGATATGAGGAATGGGTAAATATGAATGAAAATGGCCAATTTATTCACTCTGAGGCCTTAAAAAGTTTTTCTCCACTCCAGAAAGTGAATTAAATAACATTTGTAGGCCTTTATTGTTCAATCAAAAATGCCCGATTATTGACGAAAGAGATAACCACCCCCCTTACGACATGCTTCAGAAACGAAAAAAATGGTCCATTTTCAAATGTTGCGTCTTTGAACTACAATTCACATTTGTACGTGGAAAAGCACTTTTAAAGATCAAATGAGATGTTTAAAGTGATTTTCATGCTTCCAGGGGCCTTAAACACAAGATTTGAGGAATGGGTAAAAATGAATGAAAATGGCCAATTTACTCACTCTGCGGCCTTAAAAAGTGTTTCTCCTCCACGGGAAGTGAATAAAATACCATTTGTAGGCCTTTATTGTTCAATCAAAAATGCCATTTTTTTGGTAAAAGAGATAACCACCCCCCCTTACGACATGCTTCAGAAACGAAAAAAATGGTCCATTTTCAAATGCTGCGTCTTTGAACTACAATTCACATTTGTACGTGGATATTCACTTTTAGAGATAAAATGAGATGTTTAAAGTGATTTTTAAGCTTCCAGGGGCCCTAAACACAAGATTTGAGGAATGGGTAAATGTGAATGAAAATGGCCAATTTATTCACTCTGAGGCCTTAAAAAGTTTTTCTCCACCCCAGAAAGTGAATTAAATAACATTTGTAGGCCTTTATTGTTCAATCAACAACGCCCGATTTTTGATGAAAGAGATAACCACCCCCCCTTACGACATGCTTCAGAAACTAAAAAAAATGGTCTGTTTTCAAATGTTGCCTCTTTGAACTACAATTCACATTTGTACGTGGAAAATCACTTTTAAAGATAAAATGAGATGTTTAAAGTGATTTTCATGCTTCCAGGGACCTTAAACACGAGATTTGAGGAATGGGTAAAAGTGAATGAAAATGGCCAATTTACTCACTCTGCGGCCTTAAAAAGTGTTTCTCCTCCACGGGAAGTGAATTAAATACCATTTGTAGACCTTTATTGTTCAAGCGAAAACGCACGATTATTGACGAAAGAGATAACCACCCCCCCCCCTTAAGACATGCTTCAGAAACGAAAAAAATGGTCCATTTTCAAATGTTGCATCTTTGAACGACAATCCACATTTGTACGTGGATAAACACTTTTAGAGATAAAATTAGATGTTTAAAGTGATTTTCAAGCTTCCAGGGGCCCTAAACACAAGATTTGAGAAATGGGTAAAAGTGAATGAAAATGGCCAATTTACTCACTCTGAGGCCTTAAAAAGTGTTTCTCCTCAACGGGAAGTGAATTAAATAACATTTGTAGGCCTTCATTGTTCAAGCGAAAACGCCCGATTATTGACGAAAGAGATAACCACCCCCCCTTACGACATGCTTCAGAAACTAAAAAAATGGTCCATTTTCAGATGTTGCCTCTTTGAACTACAATTCACATTTGTATGTGGAAAATCACTTTTAAAGATCAAATGAGATGTTTAAAGTGATTTTCATGCTTCCAGGGGCCTTAAAAACAAGATTTGAGGAATGGGTAAAAGTGAATGAAAATGGCCAATTTACTCACTCTGAGGCCTTAAAAGGTGTTTCTCCTCCACGGGAAGTGAATTAAATAACATTTGGAGGCCTTTATTGTTCAAGCGAAAACGCCTGATTTTTGATGAAAGAGATAACCAGCCCCCTTACGACATGCTTCAGAAACTAAAAAAATTGTTCATTTTCAAATGTTGCGTCTTTGAACTACAATTAACATTGTACGTGGATAATCACTTTTAGAGATAAAGTGAGATGTTTAAAGTGATTTTCAAGCTTCCAGGGGCCCTAAACACAAGATTTGAGAAATGGGTAAACGTGAATGAAAATGGCCAATTTACTCACTCTGCGGCCTTGAAAAGTGTTTCTCCTCCACAGGAAGTGAATTAAATAACATTTGGATGCCTTTCTTGTTCAATCAAAAACGCCCGTTTTTTGGTGAAAAAGATAACCACCCCCCCTTACGACATGCTTCTGAAACTAAAAAAATGGTCCGTTTTCAAATGTTGCCTCTTTGAACTACAATTCACATTTGTACGTGGAAAAGCACTTTTAAAGATCAAATGAGATGTTTAAAGTGATTTTCAGAAACGAAAAATTGGTCCATTTTCAAATGTTGCGTCTTTGAACTACAATTCACATTTGTACGTGGATGATCACTTTTAGAGATACAATTAGATGTTTAAAGTGATTTACAAGCTTCCAGGGGCCCTAAACACAAGATATGAGGAATGGGTAAATATGAATGAAAATGGCCAATTTATTCACTCTGAGGCCTTAAAAAGTTTTTCTCTACCCCAGAAAGTGAATTAAATAACATTTGTAGGCCTTTATTGTTCAATCAAAAACACCCGATTTTTGACGAAAGAGATAACCACCCCCCCTTACGACATGCTTCAGAAACTAAAAAAATTGTCCGTTTTCAAATGTTGCCTCTTTGAACTACAATTCACATTTGTACCTGGAAAAGCACTTTTAAAGATCAAATGAGATGTTTAAGTGATTTTCATGCTTCCAGGGGCCTTAAACACAAGATTTGAGGAATGGGTAAATGTGAATGAAAATGGCCAATTTACTTACTCTGAGGCCTTAAAAAGTGTTTCTCCTCCACGGGAATTGAATTAAATAACATTTGTAGGCCTTTATTGTTCAAGCGAAAACGCCCGATTATTGACGAAAGAGATAACCACCCCCCCTTACGACATGCTTCAGAAACGAAAAAAATGGTCCGTTTTCAAATGTTGCGTCTTTGAATGACAATCCACATTTGTACGTGGATGATCACTTTTAGAGCTAAAATTAGATGTTTAAAGTGATTTTCAAGCTTCCAGGGGCCCTAAACACAAGAAATGAGAAATGGGTAAAAGTGAATGAAAATGGCCAATTTACTCACTCTGAGGCCTTAAAAAGTGTTTCTCCTCCACGGGAAGTGAATTAAATACCATTTGGAGGCCTTTATTGTTCAAGCGAAAACGCCTGATTTTTGATGAAAGAGATAACCACCCCCCCTTACGACATGCTTCTGAAACTAAAAAAATGGTTCATTTTCAAATGTTGCGTCTTTGAACCACAATTAACATGGTACGTGGATAATCACTTTTAGAGATAAAATGAGATGTTTAAAGTGATTTTCAAGCTTCCAGGGGCCCTCAACACGAGATTTGAGAAATGGGTAAACGTGAATGAAAATGGCCAATTTACTCACTCTGCGGCCTTAAAAAGTGTTTCTCCTCCACGGAAAGTGAATAAAATAACATTTGGATGCCTTTATTGTTCAATCAAAAAGGCCAGTTTTTTGGTGAAAAAGATAACCACCCCCCCTTACGACATGCTTCAGAAACGAAAAAAATTGTCTATTTTCAAATGTTGCGTCTTTGAACTACAATTCACATTTGTACGTGGATAATCACTTTTAGAGATAAAATTAGATGTTTAAAGTGATTTTCATGCTTCCAGGGGCCTTAAACACAAGATTTGAGGAATGGGTAAAAGTGAATGAAAATGGCCAATTTACTCACTCTGAGGCCTTAAAAAGTGTTTCTCCTCCACCGGAAGTGAATTAAATAACATTTGTAGGCCTTTATTGTTCAAGCGAAAACGCCCGATTATTGACGAAAGAGATAACCACCCCCCCTTACGACATGCTTCAGAAACGAAAAAAATGTTCCATTTTCAAATGTTGCGTCTTTGAATGACAATCCACATTTGTACGTGGATAATGACTTTTAGAGCTAAAGTGAGATGTTTAAAGTGATTTTCAAGCTTCCAGGGGCCCTAAACACAAGATTTGAGAAATGGGTAAAAGTGAATGAAAATGGCCAATTTACTCACTCTGCGGCCTTAAAAAGTGTTTCTCCTCCACGGGAAGTGAATAAAATACCATTTGTAGGCCTTTATTGTTCAATCAAAAATGCCAGTTTTTTGGTGAAAGAGATAACCACCCCCCCTTACGACATGCTTCAGAAACGAAAAAAATGGTCCATTTTCAAATGTTGCGTCTTTGAACTACAATTCACATTTGTACGTGGAAATTCACTTTTAGAGATAAAATGAGATGTTTAAAGTGATTTTTAAGCTTCCAGGGGCCCTAAACACAAGATTTGAGGAATGGGTAAATGTGAATGAAAATGGCCAATTTATTCACTCTGAGGCCTTAAAAAGTTTTTCTCCACCCCAGAAAGTGAATTAAATAACATTTGTAGGCCTTTATTGTTCAATCAAAAACGCCCGATTTTTGATGAAAGAGATAACCACCCCCCCTTACGACATGCTTCAGAAACTAAAAAAAATGGTCTGTTTTCAAATGTTGCCTCTTTGAACTACAATTCACATTTGTACGTGGAAAATCACTTTTAAAGATAAAATGAGATGTTTAAAGTGATTTTCATGCTTCCAGGGACCTTAAACACGAGATTTGAGGAATGGGTGAAAGTGAATGAAAATGGCCGATTTACTCACTCTGCGGCCTTAAAAAGTGTTTCTCCTCCACGGGAAGTGAATTAAATACCATTTGTAGACCTTTATTGTTCAATCAAAAATGCCAGTTTTTTGGTGAAAGAGATAACCACCCCCCCTTACGACATGCTTCAGAAACTAAAAAAAATGGTCTGTTTTCAAATGTTGCCTCTTTGAACTACAATTCACATTTGTACGTGGAAAATCACTTTTAAAGATAAAATGAGATGTTTAAAGTGATTTTCATGCTTCCAGGGACCTTAAACACGAGATTTGAGGAATGGGTGAAAGTGAATGAAAATGGCCGATTTACTCACTCTGCGGCCTTAAAAAGTGTTTCTCCTCCACGGGAAGTGAATTAAATACCATTTGTAGACCTTTATTGTTCAAGCGAAAACGCCCGATTATTGACGAAAGAGATAACCACCCCCCCTTACGACATGCTTCAGAAACGAAAAAAATGGTCCGTTTTCAAATGTTGCGTCTTTGAATGACAATCCACATTTGTACGTGGATAATCACTTTTAGAGCTAAAATTAGATGTTTAAAGTGATTTTCAAGCTTCCAGGGGCCCTAAACACAAGAAATGAGAAATGGGTAAAAGTGAATGAAAATGGCCAATTTACTCACTCTGAGGCCTTAAAAAGTGTTTCTCCTCCACGGGAAGTGAATTAAATACCATTTGGAGGCCTTTATTGTTCAAGCGAAGACGCCTGATTTTTGATGAAAGAGATAACCACCCCCCCTTACGACATGCTTCTGAAACTCAAAAAATGGTTCATTTTCAAATGTTGCGTCTTTGAACCACAATTAACATGGTACGTGGATAATTACTTTTAGAGATAAAATGAGATGTTTAAAGTGATTTTCAAGCTTCCAGGGGCCCTAAACACGAGATTTGAGAAATGGGTAAACGTGAATGAAAATGGCCAATTTACTCACTCTGCGGCCTTAAAAAGTGTTTCTCCTCCACGGAAAGTGAATAAAATAACATTTGGATGCCTTTATTGTTCAATCAAAAACGCCCGTTTTTTGGTGAAAAAGATAACCACCCCCCCTTACGACATGCTTCAGAAACGAAAAAAATTGTCTATTTTTTAATGTTGCGTCTTTGAACTACAATTCACATTTGTACGTGGATAATCACTTTTAGAGATAAAATTAGATGTTTAAAGTGATTTACAAGCTTCCAGGGGCCCTAAACACAAGATATGAGGAATGGGTAAATATGAATGAAAATGGCCAATTTATTCACTCTGAGGCCTTAAAAAGTTTTTCTCCACTCCAGAAAGTGAATTAAATAACATTTGTAGGCCTTTATTGTTCAATCAAAAATGCCCGATTATTGACGAAAGAGATAACCACCCCCCTTACGACATGCTTCAGAAACGAAAAAAATGGTCCATTTTCAAATGTTGCGTCTTTGAACTACAATTCACATTTGTACGTGGAAAAGCACTTTTAAAGATCAAATGAGATGTTTAAAGTGATTTTCATGCTTCCAGGGGCCTTAAACACAAGATTTGAGGAATGGGTAAAAATGAATGAAAATGGCCAATTTACTCACTCTGCGGCCTTAAAAAGTGTTTCTCCTCCACGGGAAGTGAATAAAATACCATTTGTAGGCCTTTATTGTTCAATCAAAAATGCCATTTTTTTGGTAAAAGAGATAACCACCCCCCCTTACGACATGCTTCAGAAACGAAAAAAATGGTCCATTTTCAAATGCTGCGTCTTTGAACTACAATTCACATTTGTACGTGGATATTCACTTTTAGAGATAAAATGAGATGTTTAAAGTGATTTTTAAGCTTCCAGGGGCCCTAAACACAAGATTTGAGGAATGGGTAAATGTGAATGAAAATGGCCAATTTATTCACTCTGAGGCCTTAAAAAGTTTTTCTCCACCCCAGAAAGTGAATTAAATAACATTTGTAGGCCTTTATTGTTCAATCAAAAACGCCCGATTTTTGATGAAAGAGATAACCACCCCCCCTTACGACATGCTTCAGAAACTAAAAAAAATGGTCTGTTTTCAAATGTTGCCTCTTTGAACTACAATTCACATTTGTACGTGGAAAATCACTTTTAAAGATAAAATGAGATGTTTAAAGTGATTTTCATGCTTCCAGGGACCTTAAACACGAGATTTGAGGAATGGGTAAAAGTGAATGAAAATGGCCAATTTACTCACTCTGCGGCCTTAAAAAGTGTTTCTCCTCCACGGGAAGTGAATTAAATACCATTTGTAGACCTTTATTGTTCAAGCGAAAACGCACGATTATTGACGAAAGAGATAACCACCCCCCCCCCTTAAGACATGCTTCAGAAACGAAAAAAATGGTCCATTTTCAAATGTTGCATCTTTGAACGACAATCCACATTTGTACGTGGATAAACACTTTTAGAGATAAAATTAGATGTTTAAAGTGATTTTCAAGCTTCCAGGGGCCCTAAACACAAGATTTGAGAAATGGGTAAAAGTGAATGAAAATGGCCAATTTACTCACTCTGAGGCCTTAAAAAGTGTTTCTCCTCAACGGGAAGTGAATTAAATAACATTTGTAGGCCTTCATTGTTCAAGCGAAAACGCCCGATTATTGACGAAAGAGATAACCACCCCCCCTTACGACATGCTTCAGAAACTAAAAAAATGGTCCATTTTCAGATGTTGCCTCTTTGAACTACAATTCACATTTGTATGTGGAAAATCACTTTTAAAGATCAAATGAGATGTTTAAAGTGATTTTCATGCTTCCAGGGGCCTTAAAAACAAGATTTGAGGAATGGGTAAAAGTGAATGAAAATGGCCAATTTACTCACTCTGAGGCCTTAAAAGGTGTTTCTCCTCCACGGGAAGTGAATTAAATAACATTTGGAGGCCTTTATTGTTCAAGCGAAAACGCCTGATTTTTGATGAAAGAGATAACCAGCCCCCTTACGACATGCTTCAGAAACTAAAAAAATTGTTCATTTTCAAATGTTGCGTCTTTGAACTACAATTAACATTGTACGTGGATAATCACTTTTAGAGATAAAGTGAGATGTTTAAAGTGATTTTCAAGCTTCCAGGGGCCCTAAACACAAGATTTGAGAAATGGGTAAACGTGAATGAAAATGGCCAATTTACTCACTCTGCGGCCTTGAAAAGTGTTTCTCCTCCACAGGAAGTGAATTAAATAACATTTGGATGCCTTTATTGTTCAATCAAAAACGCCCGTTTTTTGGTGAAAAAGATAACCACCCCCCCTTACGACATGCTTCTGAAACTAAAAAAATGGTCCGTTTTCAAATGTTGCCTCTTTGAACTACAATTCACATTTGTACGTGGAAAAGCACTTTTAAAGATCAAATGAGATGTTTAAAGTGATTTTCAGAAACGAAAAATTGGTCCATTTTCAAATGTTGCGTCTTTGAACTACAATTCACATTTGTACGTGGATGATCACTTTTAGAGATACAATTAGATGTTTAAAGTGATTTACAAGCTTCCAGGGGCCCTAAACACAAGATATGAGGAATGGGTAAATATGAATGAAAATGGCCAATTTATTCACTCTGAGGCCTTAAAAAGTTTTTCTCTACCCCAGAAAGTGAATTAAATAACATTTGTAGGCCTTTATTGTTCAATCAAAAACACCCGATTTTTGACGAAAGAGATAACCACCCCCCCTTACGACATGCTTCAGAAACTAAAAAAATTGTCCGTTTTCAAATGTTGCCTCTTTGAACTACAATTCACATTTGTACCTGGAAAAGCACTTTTAAAGATCAAATGAGATGTTTAAGTGATTTTCATGCTTCCAGGGGCCTTAAACACAAGATTTGAGGAATGGGTAAATGTGAATGAAAATGGCCAATTTACTTACTCTGAGGCCTTAAAAAGTGTTTCTCCTCCACGGGAATTGAATTAAATAACATTTGTAGGCCTTTATTGTTCAAGCGAAAACGCCCGATTATTGACGAAAGAGATAACCACCCCCCCTTACGACATGCTTCAGAAACGAAAAAAATGGTCCGTTTTCAAATGTTGCGTCTTTGAATGACAATCCACATTTGTACGTGGATGATCACTTTTAGAGCTAAAATTAGATGTTTAAAGTGATTTTCAAGCTTCCAGGGGCCCTAAACACAAGAAATGAGAAATGGGTAAAAGTGAATGAAAATGGCCAATTTACTCACTCTGAGGCCTTAAAAAGTGTTTCTCCTCCACGGGAAGTGAATTAAATACCATTTGGAGGCCTTTATTGTTCAAGCGAAAACGCCTGATTTTTGATGAAAGAGATAACCACCCCCCCTTACGACATGCTTCTGAAACTAAAAAAATGGTTCATTTTCAAATGTTGCGTCTTTGAACCACAATTAACATGGTACGTGGATAATCACTTTTAGAGATAAAATGAGATGTTTAAAGTGATTTTCAAGCTTCCAGGGGCCCTCAACACGAGATTTGAGAAATGGGTAAACGTGAATGAAAATGGCCAATTTACTCACTCTGCGGCCTTAAAAAGTGTTTCTCCTCCACGGAAAGTGAATAAAATAACATTTGGATGCCTTTATTGTTCAATCAAAAAGGCCAGTTTTTTGGTGAAAAAGATAACCACCCCCCCTTACGACATGCTTCAGAAACGAAAAAAATTGTCTATTTTCAAATGTTGCGTCTTTGAACTACAATTCACATTTGTACGTGGATAATCACTTTTAGAGATAAAATTAGATGTTTAAAGTGATTTTCATGCTTCCAGGGGCCTTAAACACAAGATTTGAGGAATGGGTAAAAGTGAATGAAAATGGCCAATTTACTCACTCTGAGGCCTTAAAAAGTGTTTCTCCTCCACCGGAAGTGAATTAAATAACATTTGTAGGCCTTTATTGTTCAAGCGAAAACGCCCGATTATTGACGAAAGAGATAACCACCCCCCCTTACGACATGCTTCAGAAACGAAAAAAATGTTCCATTTTCAAATGTTGCGTCTTTGAATGACAATCCACATTTGTACGTGGATAATGACTTTTAGAGCTAAAGTGAGATGTTTAAAGTGATTTTCAAGCTTCCAGGGGCCCTAAACACAAGATTTGAGAAATGGGTAAAAGTGAATGAAAATGGCCAATTTACTCACTCTGCGGCCTTAAAAAGTGTTTCTCCTCCACGGGAAGTGAATAAAATACCATTTGTAGGCCTTTATTGTTCAATCAAAAATGCCAGTTTTTTGGTGAAAGAGATAACCACCCCCCCTTACGACATGCTTCAGAAACGAAAAAAATGGTCCATTTTCAAATGTTGCGTCTTTGAACTACAATTCACATTTGTACGTGGAAATTCACTTTTAGAGATAAAATGAGATGTTTAAAGTGATTTTTAAGCTTCCAGGGGCCCTAAACACAAGATTTGAGGAATGGGTAAATGTGAATGAAAATGGCCAATTTATTCACTCTGAGGCCTTAAAAAGTTTTTCTCCACCCCAGAAAGTGAATTAAATAACATTTGTAGGCCTTTATTGTTCAATCAAAAACGCCCGATTTTTGATGAAAGAGATAACCACCCCCCCTTACGACATGCTTCAGAAACTAAAAAAAATGGTCTGTTTTCAAATGTTGCCTCTTTGAACTACAATTCACATTTGTACGTGGAAAATCACTTTTAAAGATAAAATGAGATGTTTAAAGTGATTTTCATGCTTCCAGGGACCTTAAACACGAGATTTGAGGAATGGGTGAAAGTGAATGAAAATGGCCGATTTACTCACTCTGCGGCCTTAAAAAGTGTTTCTCCTCCACGGGAAGTGAATTAAATACCATTTGTAGACCTTTATTGTTCAATCAAAAATGCCAGTTTTTTGGTGAAAGAGATAACCACCCCCCCTTACGACATGCTTCAGAAACTAAAAAAAATGGTCTGTTTTCAAATGTTGCCTCTTTGAACTACAATTCACATTTGTACGTGGAAAATCACTTTTAAAGATAAAATGAGATGTTTAAAGTGATTTTCATGCTTCCAGGGACCTTAAACACGAGATTTGAGGAATGGGTGAAAGTGAATGAAAATGGCCGATTTACTCACTCTGCGGCCTTAAAAAGTGTTTCTCCTCCACGGGAAGTGAATTAAATACCATTTGTAGACCTTTATTGTTCAAGCGAAAACGCCCGATTATTGACGAAAGAGATAACCACCCCCCCTTACGACATGCTTCAGAAACGAAAAAAATGGTCCGTTTTCAAATGTTGCGTCTTTGAATGACAATCCACATTTGTACGTGGATAATCACTTTTAGAGCTAAAATTAGATGTTTAAAGTGATTTTCAAGCTTCCAGGGGCCCTAAACACAAGAAATGAGAAATGGGTAAAAGTGAATGAAAATGGCCAATTTACTCACTCTGAGGCCTTAAAAAGTGTTTCTCCTCCACGGGAAGTGAATTAAATACCATTTGGAGGCCTTTATTGTTCAAGCGAAGACGCCTGATTTTTGATGAAAGAGATAACCACCCCCCCTTACGACATGCTTCTGAAACTCAAAAAATGGTTCATTTTCAAATGTTGCGTCTTTGAACCACAATTAACATGGTACGTGGATAATTACTTTTAGAGATAAAATGAGATGTTTAAAGTGATTTTCAAGCTTCCAGGGGCCCTAAACACGAGATTTGAGAAATGGGTAAACGTGAATGAAAATGGCCAATTTACTCACTCTGCGGCCTTAAAAAGTGTTTCTCCTCCACGGAAAGTGAATAAAATAACATTTGGATGCCTTTATTGTTCAATCAAAAACGCCCGTTTTTTGGTGAAAAAGATAACCACCCCCCCTTACGACATGCTTCAGAAACGAAAAAAATTGTCTATTTTTTAATGTTGCGTCTTTGAACTACAATTCACATTTGTACGTGGATAATCACTTTTAGAGATAAAATTAGATGTTTAAAGTGATTTACAAGCTTCCAGGGGCCCTAAACACAAGATATGAGGAATGGGTAAATATGAATGAAAATGGCCAATTTATTCACTCTGAGGCCTTAAAAAGTTTTTCTCCACTCCAGAAAGTGAATTAAATAACATTTGTAGGCCTTTATTGTTCAATCAAAAACGCCCGATTTTTGACGAAAGAGATAACCACCCCCCCTTACGACATGCTTCAGAAACTAAAAAAATGGTCCGTTTTCAAATGTTGCCTCTTTGAACTACAATTCACATTTGTACGTGGAAAAGCACTTTTAAAGATCAAATGAGATGTTTAAAGTGATTTTCATGCTTCCAGGGGCCTTAAACACAAGATTTGAGGAATGGGTAAAAGTGAATGAAAATGGCCAATTTACTCACTCTGAGACCTTAAAAAGTGTTTCTCCTCCACCGGAAGTGAATTAAATAACATTTGTAGGCCTTTATTGTTCAAGCGAAAACGCCCGATTATTGACGAAAGAGATAACCACCCCCCCTTACGACATGCTTCAGAAACGAAAAAAATGGTCCATTTTCAAATGTTGCGTCTTTGAATGACAATCCACATTTGTACGTGGATAATGACTTTTAGAGCTAAAGTGAGATGTTTAAAGTGATTTTCAAGCTTCCAGGGGCCCTAAACACAAGAAATGAGAAATGGGTAAAAGTGAATGAAAATGGCCAATTTACTCACTCTGAGGCCTTAAAAAGTGTTTCTCCTCCACGGGAAGTGAATTAAATACCATTTGGAGGCCTTTATTGTTCAAGCGAAAACGCCTGATTTTTGATGAAAGAGATAACCACCCCCCCTTACGACATGCTTCTGAAACTAAGAAAATGGTTCATTTTCAAATGTTGCGTCTTTGAACCACAATTAACATGGTACGTGGATAATCACTTTTAGAGATAAAATGAGATGTTTAAAGTGATTTTCAAGCTTCCAGGGGCCCCAAACACGAGATTTGAGAAATGGGTAAACGTGAATGAAAATGGCCAATTTACTCACTCTGCGGCCTTAAAAAGTGTTTCTCCTCCACGGAAAGTGAATAAAATAACATTTGGATGCCTTTATTGTTCAATCAAAAACGCCCGTTTTTTGGTGAAAAAGATAACCACCCCCCCTTACGACATGCTTCAGAAACGAAAAAAATTGTCTATTTTCAAATGTTGCGTCTTTGAACTACAATTCACATTTGTACGTGGATAATCACTTTTAGAGATAAAATTAGATGTTTAAAGTTATTTACAAGCTTCCAGGGGCCCTAAACACAAGATATGAGGAATGGGTAAATATGAATGAAAATGGCCAATTTATGCACTCTGAGGCCTTAAAAAGTTTTTCTCCACTCCAGAAAGTGAATTAAATAACATTTGTAGGCCTTTATTGTTCAATCAAAAACGCCCGATTTTTGACGAAAGAGATAACCACCCCCCCTTACGACATGCTTCAGAAACTAAAAAAATGGTCCGTTTTCAAATGTTGCCTCTTTGAACTACAATTCACATTTGTATGTGGAAAAGCACTTTTAAAGATCAAATGAGATGTTTAAAGTGATTTTCATGCTTCCAGGGGCCTTAAACACAAGATTTGAGGAATGGGTAAAAGTGAATGAAAATGGCCAATTTACTCACTCTGAGGCCTTAAAAAGTGTTTCTCCTGCACCGGAAGTGAATTAAATAACATTTGTAGGCCTTTATTGTTCAAGCGAAAACGCCCGATTATTGACGAAAGAGATAACCACCCCCCCTTACGACATGCTTCAGAAACGAAAAAAATGGTCCGTTTTCAAATGTTGCGTCTTTGAATGACAATCCACATTTGTACGTGGATAATCACTTTTAGAGCTAAAATTAGATGTTTAAAGTGATTTTCAAGCTTCCAGGGGCCCTAAACACAAGATTTGAGAAATGGGTAAAAGTGAATGAAAATGGCCAATTTACTCACTCTGAGGCCTTAAAAAGTGTTTCTCCTCCACGGGAAGTGAATTAAATACCATTTGGAGGCCTTTATTGTTCAAGCGAAAACACCTGAATTTTGATGAAAGAGATAACCACCCCCCCTTACGACGTGCTTCTGAAACTAAAAAAATGGTTCATTTTCAAATGTTGCGTCTTTGAACCACAATTAACATTGTACGTGGATAATCACTTTTAGAGATAAAATGAGATGTTTAAAGTGATTTTCAAGCTTCCAGGGGCCCTAAACACGAGATTTGAGAAATGGGTAAACATGAATGAAAATGGCCAATTTACTCACTCTGCGGCCTTAAAAGTGTTTCTCCTCTACGGAAAGTGAATAAAATAACATTTGGATGCCTTTATTGTTCAATCAAAAACGCCTGTTTTTTGGTGAAAAAGATAACCACCCCCCCTTATGACATGCTTCAGAAACTAAAAAAAATGGTCTGGTTCATTTTCAAATGTTGCGTCTTTGAACTACAATTAACATTGTACGCGGATAATCACTTTTAGAGATAAAATGAGATGTTTAAAGTGATTTTCAAGCTTCCAGGGGCCCTAAACACGAGATTTGAGAAATGGGTAAACGTGAAGGAAAATGGCCAATTTACTCACTCTGCCGCCTTAAAAGTGTTTCTCCTCCACGGAAAGTGAATAAAATAACATTTGGATGCCTTTATTGTTCAATCAAAAACGCCCATTTTTTGGTGAAAAAGATAACCACCCCCCCTTACGACATGCTTCAGAAACGAAAAAATTGGTCCATTTTCAAATGTTGCGTCTTTGAACTACAATTCACATTTTTACGTGGATGATCACTTTTAGAGATAAAATTAGATGTTTAAAGTGATTTACAAGCTTCCAGGGGCCCTAAACACAAGATATGAGGAATGGGTAAATATGAATGAAAATGGCCAATTTATTCACTCTGAGGCCTTAAAAAGTTTTTCTCCACTCCAGAAAGTGAATTAAATAACCTTTGTAGGCCTTTATTGTTCAATCAAAAACGCCCGATTATTGACGAAAGAGATAACCACCCCCCTTACGACATGCTTCAGAAACGAAAAAAATGGTCCATTTTCAAATGTTGCGTCTTTGAACTACAATTCACATTTGTACGTGGAAAAGCACTTTTAAAGATCAAATGAGATGTTTAAAATGATTTTCATGCTTCCAGGGGCCTTAAACACAAGATTTGAGGAATGGGTAAAAGTGAATGAAAATGGCCAATTTACTCACTCTGCGGCCTTAAAAAGTTTTTCTCCTCCACGGGAAGTGAATAAAATACCATTTGTAGGCCTTTATTGTTCAATCAAAAATGCCATTTTTTTGGTAAAAGAGATAACCACCCCCCCTTACGACATGCTTCAGAAACGAAAAAAATGGTCCATTTTCAAATGTTGCGTCTTTGAACTACAATTCACATTTGTACGTGGATATTCACTTTTAGAGATAAAATGAGATGTTTAAAGTGATTTTTAAGCTTCCAGGGGCCCTAAACACAAGATTTGAGGAATGGGTAAATGTGAATGAAAATGGCCAATTTATTCACTCTGAGGCCTTAAAAAGTTTTTCTCCACCCCAGAAAGTGAATTAAATAACATTTGTAGGCCTTTATTGTTCAATCAAAAACGCCCGATTTTTGATGAAAGAGATAACCACCCCCCCTTACGACATGCTTCAGAAACTAAAAAAAATGGTCTGTTTTCAAATGTTGCCTCTTTGAACTACAATTCACATTTGTACGTGGAAAATCACTTTTAAAGATAAAATGAGATGTTTAAAGTGATTTTCATGCTTCCAGGGACCTTAAACACGAGATTTGAGGAATGGGTAACAGTGAATGAAAATGGCCAATTTACTCACTCTGCGGCCTTAAAAAGTGTTTCTCCTCCACGGGAAGTGAATTAAATACCATTTGTAGACCTTTATTGTTCAAGCGAAAACGCACGATTATTGACGAAAGAGATAACCACCCCCCCCCTTAAGACATGCTTCAGAAACGAAAAAAATGGTCCATTTTCAAATGTTGCATCTTTGAACGACAATCCACATTTGTACGTGGATAAACACTTTTAGAGATAAAATTAGATGTTTAAAGTGATTTTCAAGCTTCCAGGGGCCCTAAACACAAGATTTGAGAAATGGGTAAAAGTGAATGAAAAGGGCCAATTTACTCACTCTGAGGCCTTAAAAAGTGTTTCTCCTCAACGGGAAGTGAATTAAATAACATTTGTAGGCCTTCATTGTTCAAGCGAAAACGCCCGATTATTGACGAAAGAGATAACCACCCCCCCTTACGACATGCTTCAGAAACTAAAAAAATGGTCCATTTTCAAATGTTGCCTCTTTGAACTACAATTCACATTTGTATGTGGAAAATCACTTTTAAAGATCAAATGAGATGTTTAAAGTGATTTTCATGCTTCCAGGGGCCTTAAAAACAAGATTTGAGGAATGGGTAAAAGTGAATGAAAATGGCCAATTTACTCACTCTGAGGCCTTAAAAGGTGTTTCTCCTCCACGGGAAGTGAATTAAATAACATTTGGAGGCCTTTATTGTTCAAGCGAAAACGCCTGATTTTTGATGAAAGAGATAACCAGCCCACTTACGACATGCTTCTGAAACTAAAAAAATTGTTCATTTTCAAATGTTGCGTCTTTGAACTACAATTAACATTGTACGTGGATAATCACTTTTAGAGATAAAGTGAGATGTTTAAAGTGATTTTCAAGCTTCCAGGGGCCCTAAACACAAGATTTGAGAAATGGGTAAACGTGAATGAAAATGGCCAATTTACTCACTCTGCGGCCTTGAAAAGTGTTTCTCCTCCACAGGAAGTGAATTAAATAACATTTGGATGCCTTTATTGTTCAATCAAAAACGCCCGTTTTTTGGTGAAAAAGATAACCACCCCCCCTTACGACATGCTTCTGAAACTAAAAAAATGGTCCGTTTTCAAATGTTGCCTCTTTGAACTACAATTCACATTTGTACGTGGAAAAGCACTTTTAAAGATCAAATGAGATGTTTAAAGTGATTTTCAGAAACGAAAAATTGGTCCATTTTCAAATGTTGCGTCTTTGAATCACAATTAACATGGTACGTGGATAATCACTTTTAGAGCTAAAATTAGATGTTTAAAGTGATTTTCAAGCTTCCAGGGGCCCTAAACACAAGAAATGAGAAATGGGTAAAAGTGAATGAAAATGGCCAATTTACTCACTCTGAGGCCTTAAAAAGTGTTTCTCCTCCACGGGAAGTGAATTAAATACCATTTGGAGGCCTTTATTGTTCAAGCGAAAACGCCTGATTTTTGATGAAAGAGATAACCACCCCCCCTTACGACATGCTTCTGAAACTCAAAAAATGGTTCATTTTCAAATGTTGCGTCTTTGAACCACAATTAACATGGTACGTGGATAATCACTTTTAGAGATAAAATGAGATGTTTAAAGTGATTTTCAAGCTTCCAGGGGCCCTAAACACGAGATTTGAGAAATGGGTAAACGTGAATGAAAATGGCCAATTTATTCACTCTGAGGCCTTAAAAAGTTTTTCTCCACTCCAGAAAGTGAATTAAATAACATTTGTAGGCCTTTATTGTTCAATCAAAAACGCCCGATTTTTGACGAAAGAGATAACCACCCCCCCTTACGACATGCTTCAGAAACTAAAAAAATGGTCCGTTTTCAAATGTTGCCTCTTTGAACTACAATTCACATTTGTACGTGGAAAAGCACTTTTAAAGATCAAATGAGATGTTTAAAGTGATTTTCATGCTTCCAGGGGCCTTAAACACAAGATTTGAGGAATGGGTAAAAGTGAATGAAAATGGCCAATTTACTCACTCTGAGACCTTAAAAAGTGTTTCTCCTCCACCGGAAGTGAATTAAATAACATTTGTAGGCCTTTATTGTTCAAGCGAAAACGCCCGATTATTGACGAAAGAGATAACCACCCCCCCTTACGACATGCTTCAGAAACGAAAAAAATGGTCCATTTTCAAATGTTGCGTCTTTGAATGACAATCCACATTTGTACGTGGATAATGACTTTTAGAGCTAAAGTGAGATGTTTAAAGTGATTTTCAAGCTTCCAGGGGCCCTAAACACAAGATTTGAGAAATGGGTAAAAGTGAATGAAAATGGCCAATTTACTCACTCTGCGGCCTTTAAAAGTGTTTCTCCTCCACGGGAAGTGAATAAAATACCATTTGTAGGCCTTTATTGTTCAATCAAAAATGCCAGTTTTTTGGTGAAAGAGATAACCACCCCCCCTTACGACATGCTTCAGAAACAAAAAAAATGGTCCATTTTCAAATGTTGCGTCTTTGAACTACAATTCACATTTGTACATGGATATTCACTTTTAGAGATAAAATGAGATGTTTAAAGTGATTTTTAAGCTTCCAGGGGCCCTAAACACAAGAAATGAGAAATGGGTAAAAGTGAATGAAAATGGCCAATTTACTCACTCTGAGGCCTTAAAAAGTGTTTCTCCTCCACGGGAAGTGAATTAAATACCATTTGGAGGCCTTTATTGTTCAAGCGAAAACGCCTGATTTTTGATGAAAGAGATAACCACCCCCCCTTACGACATGCTTCTGAAACTAAGAAAATGGTTCATTTTCAAATGTTGCGTCTTTGAACCACAATTAACATGGTACGTGGATAATCACTTTTAGAGATAAAATGAGATGTTTAAAGTGATTTTCAAGCTTCCAGGGGCCCCAAACACGAGATTTGAGAAATGGGTAAACGTGAATGAAAATGGCCAATTTACTCACTCTGCGGCCTTAAAAAGTGTTTCTCCTCCACGGAAAGTGAATAAAATACATTTGGATGCCTTTATTGTTCAATCAAAAACGCCCGTTTTTTGGTGAAAAAGATAACCACCCCCCCTTACGACATGCTTCAGAAACGAAAAAAATTGTCTATTTTCAAATGTTGCGTCTTTGATCTACAATTCACATTTGTACGTGGATAATCACTTTTAGAGATAAAATTAGATGTTTAAAGTTATTTACAAGCTTCCAGGGGCCCTAAACACAAGATATGAGGAATGGGTAAATATGAATGAAAATGGCCAATTTATGCACTCTGAGGCCTTAAAAAGTTTTTCTCCACACCAGAAAGTGAATTAAATACCATTTGTAGGCCTTTATTGTTCAATCAAAAACGCCCGATTTTTGACGAAAGAGATAACCACCCCCCCTTACGACATGCTTCAGAAACTAAAAAAATGGTCCGTTTTCAAATGTTGCCTCTTTGAACTACAATTCACATTTGTATGTGGAAAAGCACTTTTAAAGATCAAATGAGATGTTTAAAGTGATTTTCATGCTTCCAGGGGCCTTAAACACAAGATTTGAGGAATGGGTAAAAGTGAATGAAAATGGCCAATTTACTCACTCTGAGGCCTTAAAAAGTGTTTCTCCTCCACCGGAAGTGAATTAAATAACATTTGTAGGCCTTTATTGTTCAAGCGAAAACGCCCGATTATTGACGAAAGAGATAACCACCCCCCCTTACGACATGCTTCAGAAACGAAAAAAATGGTCCATTTTCAAATGTTGCGTCTTTGAATGACAATCCACATTTGTACGTGGATAATGACTTTTAGAGCTAAAGTGAGATGTTTAAAGTGATTTTCAAGCTTCCAGGGGCCCTAAACACAAGATTTGAGAAATGGGTAAAAGTGAATGAAAATGGCCAATTTACTCACTCTGCGGCCTTAAAAAGTGTTTCTCCTCCATGGGAAGTGAATAAAATACCATTTGTAGGCCTTTATTGTTCAATAAAAAATGCCAGTTTTTTGGTGAAAGAGATAACCACCCCCCCTTACGACATGCTTCAGATCGAAAAAAATGGTCCATTTTCAAATGTTGCGTCTTTGAACTACAATTCACATTTGTACGTGGATATTCACTTTTAGAGACAAAATGAGATGTTTAAAGTGATTTTTAAGCTTCCAGGGGCCCTAAACACAAGATTTGAGGAATGGGTAAATGTGAATGAAAATGGCCAATTTATTCACTCTGAGGCCTTAAAAAGTTTTTCTCCACCCCAGAAAGTGAATTAAATAACATTTGTAGGCCTTTATTGTTCAATCAAAAACGCCCGATTTTTGATGAAAGAGATAACCACCCCCCCTTACGACATGCTTCAGAAACTAAAAAAAATGGTCTGTTTTCAAATGTTGCCTCTTTGAACTACAATTCACATTTGTACGTGGAAAAATCACTTTTAAAGATAAAATGAGATGTTTAAAGTGATTTTCATGCTTCCAGGGACCTTAAACACGAGATTTGAGGAATGGCTGAAAGTGAATGAAAATGGCCGATTTACTCACTCTGCGGCCTTAAAAAGTGTTTCTCCTCCACGGGAAGTGAATTAAATACCATTTGTAGACCTTTATTGTTCAAGCGAAAACGCCCGATTATTGATGAAAGAGATAACCACCCCCCCTTACGACATGCTTCTGAAACTAAAAAAATGGTTCATTTTCAAATGTTGCGTCTTTGAACCACAATTAACATTGTACGTGGATAATCACTTTTAGAGATAAAATGAGATGTTTAAAGTGATTTTCAAGCTTCCAGGGGCCCTAAACACGAGATTTGAGAAATGGGTAAACGTGAATGAAAATGGCCAATTTACTCACTCTGCGGCCTTAAAAAGTGTTTCTCCTCCACGGAAAGTGAATAAAATAACATTTGGATGCCTTTATTGTTCAATCAAAAACGCCCGTTTTTTGGTGAAAGAGATAACCACCCCCCCTTACGACATGCTTCAGAAATGAAAAAAATGGTCCATTTTCAAATGTTGCGTCTTTGAACTACAATTCACATTTGTACGTGGATTTTCACTTTTAGAGATAAAATGAGATGTTTAAAGTGATTTTTAAGCTTCCAGGGGCCCTAAACACAAGATTTGAGGAATGGGTAAATGTGAATGAAAATGGCCAATTTATTCACTCTGAGGCCTTAAACAGTTTTTCTCCACCCCAGAAAGTGAATTAAATAACATTTGTAGGCCTTTATTGTTCAATCAAAAACGCCAGATTTTTGATGAAAGAGATAACCACCCCCCCTTACGACATGCTTCAGAAACTAAAAAAAATGGTCTGTTTTCAAATGTTGCCTCTTTGAACTTCAATTCACATTTGTACGTGGAAAATCACTTTTAAAGATCAAATGAGATGTTTAAAGTGATTTTCATGCTTCCAGGGGCCCTAAACACAAGATTTGAGAAATGGGTAAAAGTGAATGAAAATGGCCAATTTACTCACTCTGCGGCCTTAAAAAGTGTTTCTCCTCCACGGGAAGTGAATAAAATACCATTTGTAGGCCTTTATTGTTCAATCAAAAATGCCAGTTTTTTGGTGAAAGAGACCCCCCCTTACGACATGCTTCAGAAACGAAAAAAATGGTCCATTTTCAAATGTTGCGTCTTTGAACTACAATTCACATTTGTACGTGGATATTCACTTTTAGAGATAAAATGAGATGTCTAAAGTGATTTTTAAGCTTCCAGGGGCCCTAAACACAAGATTTGAGGAATGGGTAAATGTGAATGAAAATGGCCAATTTATTCACTCTGAGGCCTTAAAAAGTTTTTCTCCACCCCAGAAAGTGAATTAAATAACATTTGTAGGCCTTTATTGTTCAATCAAAAACGCCAGATTTTTGATGAAAGAGATAACCACCCCCCCTTACGACATGCTTCAGAAACTAAAAAAAATTGTCTGTTTTCAAATGTTGCCTCTTTGAACTTCAATTCACATTTGTACGTGGAAAATCACTTTTAAAGATAAAATGAGATGTTTAAAGTGATTTTCATGCTTCCAGGGACCTTAAACACGAGATTTGAGGAATGGGTGAAAGTGAATGAAAATGGCCGATTTACTCACTCTGCGGCCTTAAAAAGTGTTTCTCCTCCACGGGAAGTGAATTAAATACCATTTGTAGACCTTTATTGTTCAAGCGAAAACGCCCGATTATTGACGAAAGAGATAACCACCCCCCCTTACGACATGCTTCAGAAACTAAAAAAATGGTCCGTTTTCAAATGTTGCGTCTTTGAATGACAATCGACATTTGTACGTGGATAATCACTTTTAGAGCTAAAATTAGATGTTTAAAGTGATTTTCAAGCTTCCAGGGGCCCTAAACACAAGAAATGAGAAATGGGTAAAAGTGAATGAAAATGGCCAATTTACTCACTCTGAGGCCTTAAAAAGTGTTTCTCCTCCACGGGAAGTGAATTAAATACCATTTGGAGGCCTTTATTGTTCAAGCGAAAACGCCTGATTTTTGATGAAAGAGATAACCACCCCCCCTTACGACATGCTTCTGAAACTAAAAAAATGGTTCATTTTCAAATGTTGCGTCTTTGAACCACAATTAACATGGTACGTGGATAATCACTTTTAGAGATAAAATGAGATGTTTAAAGTGATTTTCAAGCTTCCAGGGGCCCTAAACACGAGATTTGAGAAATGGGTAAACGTGAATGAAAATGGCCAATTTACTCACTCTGCGGCCTTAAAAAGTGTTTCTCCTCCACGGAAAGTGAATAAAATAACATTTGGATGCCTTTATTGTTCAATCAAAAACGCCCGTTTTTTGGCGAAAAAGATAACCACCCCCCCTTACGACATGCTTCAGAAACGAAAAAAATTGTCTATTTTCAAATGTTGCGTCTTTGAACTACAATTCACATTTGTACGTGGATAATCACTTTTAGAGATAAAATTAGATGTTTAAAGTGATTTACAAGCTTCCAGGGGCCCTAAACACAAGATATGAGGAATGGGTAAATATGAATGAAAATGGCCAATTTATTCACTCTGAGGCCTTAAAAAGTTTTTCTCCACTCCAGAAAGTGAATTAAATAACATTTGTAGGCCTTTATTGTTCAATCAAAAACGCCTGATTTTTGACGAAAGAGATAACCACCCCCCCTTACGACATGCTTCAGAAACTAAAAAAATGGTCCGTTTTCAAATGTTGCCTCTTTGAACTACAATTCACATTTGTACGTGGAAAAGCACTTTTAAAGATCAAATGAGATGTTTAAAGTGATTTTCATGCTTCCAGGGGCCTTAAACACAAGATTTGAGGAATGGGTAAAAGTGAATGAAAATGGCCAATTTACTCACTCTGAGACCTTAAAAAGTGTTTCTCCTCCACCGGAAGTGAATTAAATAACATTTGTAGGCCTTTATTGTTCAAGCGAAAACGCCCGATTATTGACGAAAGAGATAACCACCCCCCCTTACGACATGCTTCAGAAACGAAAAAAATGGTCCATTTTCAAATGTTGCGTCTTTGAATGACAATCCACATTTGTACGTGGATAATGACTTTTAGAGCTAAAGTGAGATGTTTAAAGTGATTTTCAAGCTTCCAGGGGCCCTAAACACAAGATTTGAGAAATGGGTAAAAGTGAATGAAAATGGGCAATTTACTCACTCTGCGGCCTTTAAAAGTGTTTCTCCTCCACGGGAAGTGAATAAAATACCATTTGGAGGCCTTTATTGTTCAATCAAAAATGCCAGTTTTTTGGTGAAAGAGATAACCACCCCCCCTTACGACATGCTTCAGAAACAAAAAAAATGGTCCATTTTCAAATGTTGCGTCTTTGAACTACAATTCACATTTGTACGTGGATATTCACTTTTAGAGATAAAATGAGATGTTTAAAGTGATTTTTAAGCTTCCAGGGGCCCTAAACACAAGAAATGAGAAATGGGTAAAAGTGAATGAAAATGGCCAATTTACTCACTCTGAGGCCTTAAAAAGTGTTTCTCCTCCACGGGAAGTGAATTAAATACCATTTGGAGGCCTTTATTGTTCAAGCGAAAACGCCTGATTTTTGATGAAAGAGATAACCACCCCCCCTTACGACATGCTTCTGAAACTAAAAAAATGGTTCATTTTCAAATGTTGCGTCTTTGAACCACAATTAACATGGTACATGAATAATCACTTTTAGAGATAAAATGAGATGTTTAAAGTGATTTTCAAGCTTCCAGGGGCCCCAAACACGAGATTTGAGAAATGGGTAAACGTGAATGAAAATGGCCAATTTACTCACTCTGCGGCCTTAAAAAGTGTTTCTCCTCCACGGAAAGTGAATAAAATAACATTTGGATGCCTTTATTGTTCAATCAAAAACGCCCGTTTTTTGGTGAAAAAGATAACCACCCCCCCTTACGACATGCTTCAGAAACGAAAAAAATTGTCTATTTTCAAATGTTGCGTCTTTGAACTACAATTCACATTTGTACGTGGATAATCACTTTTAGAGATAAAATGAGATGTTTAAAGTGATTTTCAAGCTTCCAGGGGCCCCAAACACGAGATTTGAGAAATGGGTAAACGTGAATGAAAATGGCCAATTTACTCACTCTGCGGCCTTAAAAAGTGTTTCTCCTCCACGGAAAGTGAATAAAATAACATTTGGATGCCTTTATTGTTCAATCAAAAACGCCCGTTTTTTGGTGAAAGAGATAACCACCCCCCCTTACGACATGCTTCAGAAACGAAAAAAATGGTCCATTTTCAAATGTTGCGTCTTTGAACTACAATTCACATTTGTACGTGGATATTCACTTTTAGAGACAAAATGAGATGTTTAAAGTGATTTTTAAGCTTCCAGGGGCCCTAAACACAAGATTTGAGGAATGGGTAAAAGTGAATGAAAATGGCCAATTTACTCACTCTGAGGCCTTAAAAAGGGTTTCTCCTCCACGGGAAGTGAATTAAATAACATTTGTAGGCCTTTATTGTTCAAGCGAAAACGCCCGATTATTGACGAAAGAGATAACCACCCCCCCTTACGACATGCTTCAGAAACGAAAAAAATGGTCCGTTTTCAAATGTTGCGTCTTTGAATGACAATCCACATTTGTACGTGGATAATCACTTTTAGAGCTAAAATTAGATGTTTAAAGTGATTTTCAAGCTTCCAGGGGCCCTAAACACAAGAAATGAGAAATGGGTAAAAGTGAATGAAAATGGCCAATTTACTCACTCTGAGGCCTTAAAAAGTGTTTCTCCTCCACGGGAAGTGAATTAAATACCATTTGGAGGCCTTTATTGTTCAAGCGAAAACGCCTGATTTTTGATGAAAGAGATAACCACCCCCCCTTACGACATGCTTCTGAAACTCAAAAAATGGTTCATTTTCAAATGTTGCGTCTTTGAACCACAATTAACATGGTACGTGGATAATCACTTTTAGAGATAAAATGAGATGTTTAAGTGATTTTCAAGCTTCCAGGGGCCCTAAACACGAGATTTGAGAAATGGGTAAACGTGAATGAAAATGGCCAATTTACTCACTCTGCGGCCTTAAAAAGTGTTTCTCCTCCACGGAAAGTGAATAAAATAACATTTGGATGCCTTTATTGTTCAATCAAAAACGCCCGTTTTTTGGTGAAAAAGATAACCACCCCCCCTTACGACATGCTTCAGAAACGAAAAAAATGGTCCGTTTTCAAATGTTGCGTCTTTGAACGACAATCCACATTTGTACGTGGATAAACACTTTTAGAGATCAAATGAGATGTTTAAGTGATTTTCATGCTTCCAGGGGCCTTCAACACAAGATTTGAGGAATGGGTAAAAGTGAATGAAAATGGCCAATTTACTCACTCTGAGGCCTTAAAAAGGGTTTCTCCTCCACGGGAAGTGAATTAAATAACATTTGTAGGCCTTTATTGTTCAAGCGAAAACGCCCGATTATTGATGAAAGAGATAACCACCCCCCCTTACGACATGCTTCTGAAACTAAAAAAATGGTTCATTTTCAAATGTTGCGTCTTTGAACCACAATTAACATGGTACGTGGATAATCACTTTTAGAGATAAAATGAGATGTTTAAAGTGATTTTCAAGCTTCCAGGGGCCCCAAACACGAGATTTGAGAAATGGGTAAACGTGAATGAAAATGGCCAATTTACTCACTCTGCGGCCTTAAAAAGTGTTTCTCCTCCACGGAAAGTGAATAAAATAACATTTGGATGCCTTTATTGTTCAATCAAAAACGCCCGTTTTTTGGTGAAAAAGATAACCACCCCCCCTTACGACATGCTTCAGAAACGAAAAAAATTGTCTATTTTCAAATGTTGCGTCTTTGAACTACAATTCACATTTGTACGTGGATAATCACTTTTAGAGATAAAATTAGATGTTTAAAGTTATTTACAAGCTTCCAGGGGCCCTAAACACAAGATATGAGGAATGGGTAAATATGAATGAAAATGGCCAATTTATGCACTCTGAGGCCTTAAAAAGTTTTTCTCCACTCCAGAAAGTGAATTAAATAACATTTGTAGGCCTTTATTGTTCAATCAAAAATGCCCGATTTTTGACGAAAGAGATAACCACCCCCCCTTACGACATGCTTCAGAAACTAAAAAAATGGTCCGTTTTCAAATGTTGCCTCTTTGAACTACAATTCACATTTGTATGTGGAAAAGCACTTTTAAAGATCAAATGAGATGTTTAAAGTGATTTTCATGCTTCCAGGGGCCTTAAACACAAGATTTGAGGAATGGGTAAAAGTGAATGAAAATGGCCAATTTACTCACTCTGAGGCCTTAAAAAGTGTTTCTCCTCCACCGGAAGTGAATTAAATAACATTTGTAGGCCTTTATTGTTCAAGCGAAAACGCCCGATTATTGACGAAAGAGATAACCACCCCCCCTTACGACATGCTTCAGAAACTAAAAAAATGGTCCATTTTCAAATGTTGCGTCTTTGAATGACAATCCACATTTGTACGTGGATAATGACTTTTAGAGCTAAAGTGAGATGTTTAAAGTGATTTTCAAGCTTCCAGGGGCCCTAAACACAAGATTTGAGAAATGGGTAAAAGTGAATGAAAATGGCCAATTTACTCACTCTGCGGCCTTAAAAAGTGTTTCTCCTCCACGGGAAGTGAATAAAATACCATTTGTAGGCCTTTATTGTTCAATCAAAAATGCCAGTTTTTTGGTGAAAGAGATAACCACCCCCCCTTACGACATGCTTCAGAAACGAAAAAAATGGTCCATTTTCAAATGTTGCGTCTTTGAACTACAATTCACATTTGTACGTGGATATTCACTTTTAGAGACAAAATGAGATGTTTAAAGTGATTTTTAAGCTTCCAGGGGCCCTAAACACAAGATTTGAGGAATGGGTAAATGTGAATGAAAATGGCCAATTTATTCACTCTGAGGCCTTAAAAAGTTTTTCTCCACCCCAGAAAGTGAATTAAATAACATTTGTAGGCCTTTATTGTTCAATCAAAAACGCCCGATTTTTGATGAAAGAGATAACCACCCCCCCTTACGACATGCTTCAGAAACTAAAAAAAATGGTCTGTTTTCAAATGTTGCCTCTTTGAACTACAATTCACATTTGTACGTGGAAAATCACTTTTAAAGATAAAATGAGATGTTTAAAGTGATTTTCATGCTTCCAGGGACCTTAAACACGAGATTTGAGGAATGGCTGAAAGTGAATGAAAATGGCCGATTTACTCACTCTGCGGCCTTAAAAAGTGTTTCTCCTCCACGGGAAGTGAATTAAATACCATTTGTAGACCTTTATTGTTCAAGCGAAAACGCCCGATTATTGACAAAAGAGATAACCACCCCCCCTTACGACATGCTTCAGAAACGAAAAAAATGGTCCGTTTTCAAATGTTGCATTCTTTGAACGACAATCCACATTTGTACGTGGATAAACACTTTTAGAGATCAAATGAGATGTTTAAGTGATTTTCATGCTTCCAGGTGCCTTCAACACAAGATTTGAGGAATGGGTAAAAGTGAATGAAAATGGCCAATTTACTCACTCTGAGGCCTTAAAAAGGGTTTCTCCTCCACGGGAAGTGAATTAAATAACATTTGTAGGCCTTTATTGTTCAAGCGAAAACGCCCGATTATTGATGAAAGAGATAACCACCCCCCCTTACGACATGCTTCTGAAACTAAAAAAATGGTTCATTTTCAAATGTTGCGTCTTTGAACCACAATTAACATTGTACGTGGATAATCACTTTTAGAGATAAAATGAGATGTTTAAAGTGATTTTCAAGCTTCCAGGGGCCCTAAACACGAGATTTGAGAAATGGGTAAACGTGAATGAAAATGGCCAATTTACTCACTCTGCGGCCTTAAAAAGTGTTTCTCCTCCACGGAAAGTGAATAAAATAACATTTGGATGCCTTTATTGTTCAATCAAAAACGCCCGTTTTTTGGTGAAAGAGATAACCACCCCCCCTTACGACATGCTTCAGAAACGAAAAAAATGGTCCATTTTCAAATGTTGCGTCTTTGAACTACAATTCACATTTGTACGTGGATTTTCACTTTTAGAGATAAAATGAGATGTTTAAAGTGATTTTTAAGCTTCCAGGGGCCCTAAACACAAGATTTGAGGAATGGGTAAATGTGAATGAAAATGGCCAATTTATTCACTCTGAGGCCTTAAACAGTTTTTCTCCACCCCAGAAAGTGAATTAAATAACATTTGTAGGCCTTTATTGTTCAATCAAAAACGCCCGATGTTTGATGAAAGAGATAACCACCCCCCCTTACGACATGCTTCAGAAACTAAAAAAAATGGTCTGTCTTCAAATGTTGCCTCTTTGAACTACAATTCACATTTGTACGTGGAAAATCACTTTTAAAGATCAAATGAGATGTTTAAAGTGATTTTCATGCTTCCAGGGGCCTTAAACACAAGATTTGAGGAATGGGTAAAAGTGAATGAAAATGGCCAATTTACTCACTCTGAGGCCTTAAAAAGTGTTTCTCCTCCACCGGAAGTGAATTAAATAACATTTGTAGGCCTTTATTGTTCAAGCAAAAACGCCCGATTATTGACGAAAGAGATAACCACCCCCCCTTACGACATGCTTCAGAAACGAAAAAAATGGTCCATTTTCAAATGTTGCGTCTTTGAACTACAATTCACATTTGTACGTGGATATTCACTTTTAGAGATAAAATGAGATGTTTAAAGTGATTTTTAAGCTTCCAGGGGCCCTAAACACAAGAAATGAGAAATGGGTAAAAGTGAATGAAAATGGCCAATTTACTCACTCTGAGGCCTTAAAAAGTGTTTCTCCTCCACGGGAAGTGAATTAAATACCATTTGGAGGCCTTTATTGTTCAAGCGAAAACGCCTGATTTTTGATGAAAGAGATAACCACCCCCCCTTACGACATGCTTCTGAAACTAAAAAAATGGTTCATTTTCAAATGTTGCGTCTTTGAACCACAATTAACATGGTACGTGGATAATCACTTTTAGAGATAAAATGAGATGTTTAAAGTGATTTTCAAGCTTCCAGGGGCCCTAAACACGAGATTTGAGAAATGGGTAAACGTGAATGAAAATGGCCAATTTACTCACTCTGCGGCCTTAAAAAGTGTTTCTCCTCCACGGAAAGTGAATAAAAAAACATTTGGATGCCTTTATTGTTCAATCAAAAACGCCCGTTTTTTGGTGAAAAAGATAACCACCCCCCCTTACGACATGCTTCAGAAACGAAAAAAATTGTCTATTTTCAAATGTTGCGTCTTTGAACTACAATTCACATTTGTACGTGGATAATCACTTTTAGAGATAAAATTAGATGTTTAAAGTGATTTACAAGCTTCCAGGGGCCCTAAACACAAGAAATGAGAAATGGGTAAAAGTGAATGAAAATGGCCAATTTATTCACTCTGAGGCCTTAAAAAGTTTTTCTCCACTCCAGAAAGTGAATTAAATAACATTTGTAGGCCTTTATTGTTCAATCAAAAACGCCCGATTTTTGACGAAAGAGATAACCACCCCCCCTTACGACATGCTTCAGAAACTAAAAAAATGGTCCGTTTTCAAATGTTGCCTCTTTGAACTACAATTCACATTTGTACGTGGAAAAGCACTTTTAAAGATCAAATGAGATGTTTAAAGTGATTTTCATGCTTCCAGGGGCCTTAAACACAAGATTTGAGGAATGGGTAAAAGTGAATGAAAATGGCCAATTTACTCACTCTGAGACCTTAAAAAGTGTTTCTCCTCCACCGGAAGTGAATTAAATAACATTTGTAGGCCTTTATTGTTCAAGCGAAAACGCCCGATTATTGACGAAAGAGATAACCACCCCCCCCTTACGACATGCTTCAGAAACGAAAAAAATGGTCCATTTTCAAATGTTGCGTCTTTGAATGACAATCCACATTTGTACGTGGATAATGACTTTTAGAGCTAAAGTGAGATGTTTAAAGTGATTTTCAAGCTTCCAGGGGCCCTAAACACAAGATTTGAGAAATGGGTAAAAGTGAATGAAATAGGCCAATTTACTCACTCTGCGGCCTTTAAAAGTGTTTCTCCTCCACGGGAAGTGAATAAAATACCATTTGTAGGCCTTTATTGTTCAATCAAAAATGCCAGTTTTTTGGTGAAAGAGATAACCACCCCCCCTTACGACATGCTTCAGAAACAAAAAAAATGGTCCATTTTCAAATGTTGCGTCTTTGAACTACAATTCACATTTGTACGTGGATATTCACTTTTAGAGATAAAATGAGATGTTTAAAGTGATTTTTAAGCTTCCAGGGGCCCTAAACACAAGAAATGAGAAATGGGTAAAAGTGAATGAAAATGGCCGATTTACTCACTCTGCGGCCTTAAAAAGTGTTTCTCCTCCACGGGAAGTGAATTAAATAACATTTGTAGGCCTTTATTGTTCAAGCGAAAACGCCCGATTATTGATGAAAGAGATAACCACCCCCCCTTACGACATGCTTCTGAAACTAAAAAAATGGTTCATTTTCAAATGTTGCGTCTTTGAACCACAATTAACATTGTACGTGGATAATCACTTTTAGAGATAAAATGAGATGTTTAAAGTGATTTTCAAGCTTCCAGGGGCCCTAAACACGAGATTTGAGAAATGGGTAAACGTGAATGAAAATGGCCAATTTACTCACTCTGCGGCCTTAAAAAGTGTTTCTCCTCCACGGAAAGTGAATAAAATAACATTTGGATGCCTTTATTGTTCAATCAAAAACGCCCGTTTTTTGGTGAAAGAGATAACCACCCCCCCTTACGACATGCTTCAGAAACGAAAAAAATGGTCCATTTTCAAATGTTGCGTCTTTGAACTACAATTCACATTTGTACGTGGATTTTCACTTTTAGAGATAAAATGAGATGTTTAAAGTGATTTTTAAGCTTCCAGGGGCCCTAAACACAAGATTTGAGGAATGGGTAAATGTGAATGAAAATGGCCAATTTATTCACTCTGAGGCCTTAAACAGTTTTTCTCCACCCCAGAAAGTGAATTAAATAACATTTGTAGGCCTTTATTGTTCAATCAAAAACGCCCGATGTTTGATGAAAGAGATAACCACCCCCCCTTACGACATGCTTCAGAAACTAAAAAAAATGGTCTGTCTTCAAATGTTGCCTCTTTGAACTACAATTCACATTTGTACGTGGAAAATCACTTTTAAAGATCAAATGAGATGTTTAAAGTGATTTTCATGCTTCCAGGGGCCTTAAACACAAGATTTGAGGAATGGGTAAAAGTGAATGAAAATGGCCAATTTACTCACTCTGAGGCCTTAAAAAGTGTTTCTCCTCCACCGGAAGTGAATTAAATAACATTTGTAGGCCTTTATTGTTCAAGCAAAAACGCCCGATTATTGACGAAAGAGATAACCACCCCCCCTTACGACATGCTTCAGAAACGAAAAAAATGGTCCATTTTCAAATGTTGCGTCTTTGAACTACAATTCACATTTGTACGTGGATATTCACTTTTAGAGATAAAATGAGATGTTTAAAGTGATTTTTAAGCTTCCAGGGGCCCTAAACACAAGAAATGAGAAATGGGTAAAAGTGAATGAAAATGGCCAATTTACTCACTCTGAGGCCTTAAAAAGTGTTTCTCCTCCACGGGAAGTGAATTAAATACCATTTGGAGGCCTTTATTGTTCAAGCGAAAACGCCTGATTTTTGATGAAAGAGATAACCACCCCCCCTTACGACATGCTTCTGAAACTAAAAAAATGGTTCATTTTCAAATGTTGCGTCTTTGAACCACAATTAACATGGTACGTGGATAATCACTTTTAGAGATAAAATGAGATGTTTAAAGTGATTTTCAAGCTTCCAGGGGCCCTAAACACGAGATTTGAGAAATGGGTAAACGTGAATGAAAATGGCCAATTTACTCACTCTGCGGCCTTAAAAAGTGTTTCTCCTCCACGGAAAGTGAATAAAAAAACATTTGGATGCCTTTATTGTTCAATCAAAAACGCCCGTTTTTTGGTGAAAAAGATAACCACCCCCCCTTACGACATGCTTCAGAAACGAAAAAAATTGTCTATTTTCAAATGTTGCGTCTTTGAACTACAATTCACATTTGTACGTGGATAATCACTTTTAGAGATAAAATTAGATGTTTAAAGTGATTTACAAGCTTCCAGGGGCCCTAAACACAAGAAATGAGAAATGGGTAAAAGTGAATGAAAATGGCCAATTTATTCACTCTGAGGCCTTAAAAAGTTTTTCTCCACTCCAGAAAGTGAATTAAATAACATTTGTAGGCCTTTATTGTTCAATCAAAAACGCCCGATTTTTGACGAAAGAGATAACCACCCCCCCTTACGACATGCTTCAGAAACTAAAAAAATGGTCCGTTTTCAAATGTTGCCTCTTTGAACTACAATTCACATTTGTACGTGGAAAAGCACTTTTAAAGATCAAATGAGATGTTTAAAGTGATTTTCATGCTTCCAGGGGCCTTAAACACAAGATTTGAGGAATGGGTAAAAGTGAATGAAAATGGCCAATTTACTCACTCTGAGACCTTAAAAAGTGTTTCTCCTCCACCGGAAGTGAATTAAATAACATTTGTAGGCCTTTATTGTTCAAGCGAAAACGCCCGATTATTGACGAAAGAGATAACCACCCCCCCCCCTTACGACATGCTTCAGAAACGAAAAAAATGGTCCATTTTCAAATGTTGCGTCTTTGAATGACAATCCACATTTGTACGTGGATAATGACTTTTAGAGCTAAAGTGAGATGTTTAAAGTGATTTTCAAGCTTCCAGGGGCCCTAAACACAAGATTTGAGAAATGGGTAAAAATGAATGAAATAGGCCAATTTACTCACTCTGCGGCCTTTAAAAGTGTTTCTCCTCCACGGGAAGTGAATAAAATACCATTTGTAGGCCTTTATTGTTCAATCAAAAATGCCAGTTTTTTGGTGAAAGAGATAACCACCCCCCCTTACGACATGCTTCAGAAACAAAAAAAATGGTCCATTTTCAAATGTTGCGTCTTTGAACTACAATTCACATTTGTATGTGGATATTCACTTTTAGAGATAAAATGAGATGTTTAAAGTGATTTTTAAGCTTCCAGGGGCCCTAAACACAAGAAATGAGAAATGGGTAAAAGTGAATGAAAATGGCCAATTTACTCACTCTGAGGCCTTAAAAAGTGTTTCTCCTCCACGGGAAGTGAATTAAATACCATTTGGAGGCCTTTATTGTTCAAGCAAAAACGCCTGATTTTTGATGAAAGAGATAACCACCCCCCCTTACGACATGCTTCTGAAACTAAAAAAATGGTTCATTTTCAAATGTTGCGTCTTTGAACCACAATTAACATGGTACGTGAATAATCACTTTTAGAGATAAAATGAGATGTTTAAAGTGATTTTCAAGCTTCCAGGGGCCCCAAACACGAGATTTGAGAAATGGGTAAACGTGAATGAAAATGGCCAATTTACTCACTCTGCGGCCTTAAAAAGTGTTTCTCCTCCACGGAAAGTGAATAAAATAACATTTGGATGCCTTTATTGTTCAATCAAAAACGCCCGTTTTTTGGTGAAAAAGATAACCACCCCCCCTTACGACATGCTTCAGAAACGAAAAAAATTGTCTATTTTCAAATGTTGCGTCTTTGAACTACAATTCACATTTGTACGTGGATAATCACTTTTAGAGATAAAATTAGATGTTTAAAGTGATTTACAAGCTTCCAGGGGCCCTAAACACAAGATATGAGGAATGGGTAAATATGAATGAAAATGGCCAATTTATGCACTCTGAGGCCTTAAAAAGTTTTTCTCCACTCCAGAAAGTGAATTAAATAACATTTGTAGGCCTTTATTGTTCAATCAAAAACGCCCGATTTTTGACGAAAGAGATAACCACCCCCCCTTACGACATGCTTCAGAAACTAAAAAAATGGTCCGTTTTCAAATGTTGCCTCTTTGAACTACAATTCACATTTGTATGTGGAAAAGCACTTTTAAAGATCAAATGAGATGTTTAAAGTGATTTTCATGCTTCCAGGGGCCTTAAACACAAGATTTGAGGAATGGGTAAAAGTGAATGAAAATGGCCAATTTACTCACTCTGAGGCCTTAAAAAGTGTTTCTCCTCCACCGGAAGTGAATTAAATAACATTTGTAGGCCTTTATTGTTCAAGCGAAAACGCCTGATTATTGACGAAAGAGATAACCACCCCCCCCTTACGACATGCTTCAGAAACGAAAAAAATGGTCCATTTTCAAATGTTGCGTCTTTGAATGACAATCCACATTTGTACGTGGATAATGACTTTTAGAGCTAAAGTGAGATGTTTAAAGTGATTTTCAAGCTTCCAGGGGCCCTAAACACAAGATTTGAGAAATGGGTAAAAGTGAATGAAAATGGCCAATTTACTCACTCTGCGGCCTTAAAAAGTGTTTCTCCTCCACGGGAAGTGAATAAAATACCATTTGTAGGCCTTTATTGTTCAATCAAAAATGCCAGTGTTTTGGTGAAAGAGATAACCACCCCCCCTTACGACATGCTTCAGAAACGAAAAAAATGGTCCATTTTCAAATGTTGCGTCTTTGAACTACAATTCACATTTGTACGTGGATATTCACTTTTAGAGACAAAATGAGATGTTTAAAGTGATTTTTAAGCTTCCAGGGGCCCTAAACACAAGATTTGAGGAATGGGTAAATGTGAATGAAAATGGCCAATTTATTCACTCTGAGGCCTTAAAAAGTTTTTCTCCACCCCAGAAAGTGAATTAAATAACATTTGTAGGCCTTTATTGTTCAATCAAAAACGCCCGATTTTTGATGAAAGAGATAACCACCCCCCCTTACGACATGCTTCAGAAACTAAAAAAAATGGTCTGTTTTCAAATGTTGCCTCTTTGAACTACAATTCACATTTGTACGTGGAAAATCACTTTTAAAGATAAAATGAGATGTTTAAAGTGATTTTCATGCTTCCAGGGACCTTAAACACGAGATTTGAGGAATGGGTGAAAGTGAATGAAAATTGCCGATTTACTCACTCTGCGGCCTTAAAAAGTGTTTCTCCTCCACGGGAAGTGAATTAAATACCATTTGTAGACCTTTATTGTTCAAGCGAAAACGCCCGATTATTGACGAAAGAGATAACCACCCCCCCTTACGACATGCTTCAGAAACGAAAAAAATGGTCCGTTTTCAAATGTTGCATCTTTGAACGACAATCCACATTTGTACGTGGATAAACACTTTTAGAGATCAAATGAGATGTTTAAGTGATTTTCATGCTTCCAGGGGCCTTCAACACAAGATTTGAGGAATGGGTAAAAGTGAATGAAAATGGCCAATTTACTCACTCTGAGGCCTTAAAAGGGGTTTCTCCTCCACGGGAAGTGAATTAAATAACATTTGTAGGCCTTTATTGTTCAAGCGAAAACGCCCGATTATTGATGAAAGAGATAACCACCCCCCCTTACGACATGCTTCTGAAACTAAAAAAATGGTTCATTTTCAAATGTTGCGTCTTTGAACCACAATTAACATTGTACGTGGATAATCACTTTTAGAGATAAAATGAGATGTTTAAAGTGATTTTCAAGCTTCCAGGGGCCCTAAACACGAGATTTGAGAAATGGGTAAACGTGAATGAAAATGGCCAATTTACTCACTCTGCGGCCTTAAAAAGTGTTTCTCCTCCAAGGAAAGTGAATAAAATAACATTTGGATGCCTTTATTGTTCAATCAAAAACGCCCGTTTTTTGGTGAAAGAGATAACCACCCCCCCTTACCACATGCTTCAGAAACGAAAAAAATGGTCCATTTTCAAATGTTGCGTCTTTGAACTACAATTCACATTTGTACGTGGATTTTCACTTTTAGAGATAAAATGAGATGTTTAAAGTGATTTTTAAGCTTCCAGGGGCCCTAAACACAAGATTTGAGGAATGGGTAAATGTGAATGAAAATGGCCAATTTATTCACTCTGAGGCCTTAAACAGTTTTTCTCCACCCCAGAAAGTGAATTAAATAACATTTGTAGGCCTTTATTGTTCAATCAAAAACGCCCGATGTTTGATGAAAGAGATAACCACCCCCCCTTACGACATGCTTCAGAAACTAAAAAAAATGGTCTGTTTTCAAATGTTGCCTCTTTGAACTACAATTCACATTTGTACGTGGAAAATCACTTTTAAAGATCAAATGAGATGTTTAAAGTGATTTTTAAGCTTCCAGGGGCCCTAAACACAAGATTTGAGGAATGGGTAAATGTGAATGAAAATGGCCAATTTATTCACTCTGAGGCCTTAAAAAGTTTTTCTCCACCCCAGAAAGTGAATTAAATAACATTTGTAGGCCTTTATTGTTCAATCAAAAACGCCCGATTTTTGATGAAAGAGATAACCACCCCCCCTTACGACATGCTTCAGAAACTAAAAAAAATGGTCTGTTTTCAAATGTTGCCTCTTTGAACTACAATTCACATTTGTACGTGGAAAATCACTTTTAAAGATAAAATGAGATGTTTAAAGTGATTTTCATGCTTCCAGGGACCTTAAACACGAGATTTGAGGAATGGGTGAAAGTGAATGAAAATGGCCGATTTACTCACTCTGCGGCCTTAAAAAGTGTTTCTCCTCCACGGGAAGTGAATTAAATACCATTTGGAGGCCTTTATTGTTCAAGCGAAAACGCCTGATTTTTGATGAAAGAGATAACCACCCCCCCTTACGACATGCTTCTGAAACTAAAAAAATGGTTCATTTTCAAATGTTGCGTCTTTGAACCACAATTAACATGGTACGTGGATAATCACTTTTAGAGATAAAATGAGATGTTTAAAGTGATTTTCAAGCTTCCAGGGGCCCTAAACACGAGATTTGAGAAAAGGGTAAACGTGAATGAAAATGGCCAATTTACTCACTCTGCGGCCTTAAAAAGTGTTTCTCCTCCACGGAAAGTGAATAAAATAACATTTGGATGCCTTTATTGTTCAATCAAAAACGCCCGTTTTTTGGTGAAAAAGATAACCACCCCCCCTTACGACATGCTTCAGAAACGAAAAAAATTGTCTATTTTCAAATGTTGCGTCTTTGAACTACAATTCACATTTGTACGTGGATAATCACTTTTAGAGATAAAATTAGATGTTTAAAGTGATTTACAAGCTTCCAGGGGCCCTAAACACAAGATATGAGGAATGGGTAAATATGAATGAAAATGGCCAATTTATTCACTCTGAGGCCTTAAAAAGTTTTTCTCCACTCCAGAAAGTGAATTAAATAACATTTGTAGGCCTTTATTGTTCAATCAAAAACGCCCGATTTTTGACGAAAGTGATAACCACCCCCCCCTTACGACATGCTTCAGAAACTAAAAAAATGGTCTGTTTTCAAATGTTGCCTCTTTGAACTACAATTCACATTTGTACGTGGAAAAGCACTTTTAAAGATCAAATGAGATGTTTAAAGTGATTTTCATGCTTCCAGGGGCCTTAACCCCTTCGGTGCTCATGACGGAACGGTTCCGTCATGAGCCACGGTTGAGCTGTGCTCATGACGGAACCGTTCCGTCATGACCACGCCCGCGCAAGATTCCGTCAGCACAGCGGCGGAATTTGCGCAGCATGGAAGGGGTTAAACACAAGATTTGAGGAATGGGTAAAAGTGAATGAAAATGGCCAATTTACTCACTCTGAGACCTTAAAAAGTGTTTCTCCTCCACCGGAAGTGAATTAAATAACATTTGTAGGCCTTTATTGTTCAAGCGAAAACGCCCGATTATTGACGAAAGAGATAACCACCCCCCCTTACGACATGCTTCAGAAACGAAAAAAATGGTCCATTTTCAAATGTTGCGTCTTTGAATGACAATCCACATTTGTACGTGGATAATGACTTTTAGAGCTAAAGTGAGATGTTTAAAGTGATTTTCAAGCTTCCAGGGGCCCTAAACACAAGATTTGAGAAATGGGTAAAAGTGAATGAAAATGGCCAATTTACTCACTCTGCGGCCTTAAAACGTGTTTCTCCTCCACGGGAAGTGAATAAAATACCATTTGTAGGCCTTTATTGTTCAATCAAAAATGCCAGTTTTTTGGTGAAAGAGATAACCACCCCCCCTTACGACATGCTTCAGAAACGAAAAAAATGGTCCATTTTCAAATGTTGCGTCTTTGAACTACAATTCACATTTGTACGTGGATATTCACTTTTAGAGACAAAATGAGATGTTTAAAGTGATTTTTAAGCTTCCAGGGGCCCTAAACACAAGATTTGAGGAATGGGTAAATGTGAATGAAAATGGCCAATTTATTCACTCTGAGGCCTTAAAAAGTTTTTCTCCACCCCAGAAAGTGAATTAAATAACATTTGTAGGCCTTTATTGTTCAATCAAAAACGCCCGATTTTTGATGAAAGAGATAACCACCCCCCCTTACGACATGCTTCAGAAACTAAAAAAAATGGTCTGTTTTCAAATGTTGCCTCTTTGAACTACAATTCACATTTGTACGTGGAAAATCACTTTTAAAGATAAAATGAGATGTTTAAAGTGATTTTCATGCTTCCAGGGACCTTAAACACGAGATTTGAGGAATGGGTGAAAGTGAATGAAAATGGCCGATTTACTCACTCTGCGGCCTTAAAAAGTGTTTCTCCTCCACGGGAAGTGAATTAAATACCATTTGTAGACCTTTATTGTTCAAGCGAAAACGCCCGATTATTGACGAAAGAGATAACCACCCCCCCTTACGACATGCTTCAGAAACGAAAAAAATGGTCCGTTTTCAAATGTTGCATCTTTGAACGACAATCCACATTTGTACGTGGATAAACACTTTTAGAGATCAAATGAGATGTTTAAGTGATTTTCATGCTTCCAGGGGCCTTCAACACAAGATTTGAGGAATGGGTAAAAGTGAATGAAAATGGCCAATTTACTCACTCTGAGGCCTTAAAAAGGGTTTCTCCTCCACGGGAAGTGAATTAAATAACATTTGTAGGCCTTTATTGTTCAAGCGAAAACGCCCGATTATTGACGAAAGAGATAACCACCCCCCCTTACGACATGCTTCAGAAACGAAAAAAATGGTCTGTTTTCAAATGTTGCGTCTTTGAATGACAAGCCACATTTGTACGTGGGTAATCACTTTTAGAGCTAAAATTAGATGTTTAAAGTGATTTTCAAGCTTCCAGGGGCCCTAAACACAAGATTTGAGAAATGGGTAAAAGTGAATGAAAATGGCCAATTTACTCACTCTGAGGCCTTAAAAAGTGTTTCTTCTCGACGGGAAGTGAATTAAATACCATTTGGAGGCCTTTATTGTTCAAGCGAAAACGCCTGATTTTTGATGAAAGAGATAACCACCCCCCTTACGACATGCTTCTGAAACTAAAAAAATGGTTCATTTTCAAATGTTGCGTCTTTGAACCACAATTAACATTGTACGTGGATAATCACTTTTAGAGATAAAATGAGATGTTTAAAGTGATTTTCAAGCTTCCAGGGGCCCTAAACACGAGATTTGAGAAATGGGTAAACGTGAATGAAAATGGCCAATTTACTCACTCTGCGGCCTTAAAAAGTGTTTCTCCTCCACGGAAAGTGGATAAAATAACATTTGGATGCCTTTATTGTTCAATCAAAAACGCCCGTTTTTTGGTGAAAGAGATAACCACCCCCCCTTACGACATGCTTCAGAAACGAAAAAAATGGTCCATTTTCAAATGTTGCGTCTTTGAACTACAATTCACATTTGTACGTGGATTTTCACTTTTAGAGATAAAATGAGATGTTTAAAGTGATTTTTAAGCTTCCAGGGGCCCTAAACACAAGATTTGAGGAATGGGTAAATGTGAATGAAAATGGCCAATTTATTCACTCTGAGGCCTTAAAAAGTTTTTCTCCACCCCAGAAAGTGAATTAAATAACATTTGTAGGCCTTTATTGTTCAATCAAAAACGCCCGATGTTTGATGAAAGAGATAACCACCCCCCCTTACGACATGCTTCAGAAACTAAAAAAATGGTCTGTTTTCAAATGTTGCCTCTTTGAACTACAATTCACATTTGTACGTGGAAAATCACTTTTAAAGATAAAATGAGATGTTTAAAGTGATTTTCATGCTTCCAGGGACCTTAAACACGAGATTTGAGGAATGGGTAAAAGTGAATGAAAATGGCCAATTTACTCACTCTGCGTCCTTAAAAAGTGTTTCTCCTCCCCGGGAAGTGAATTAAATACCATTTGTAGACCTTTATTGTTCAAGCGAAAACGCCCGATTATTGACGAAAGAGATAACCACCCCCCCTTACGACATGCTTCAGAAACGAAAAAAATGGTCCATTTTCAAATGTTGCGTCTTTGAACTACAATTCACATTTGTACGTGGATATTCACTTTTAGAGATAAAATGAGATGTTTAAAGTGATTTTTAAGCTTCCAGGGGCCCTAAACACAAGAAATGAGAAATGGGTAAAAGTGAATGAAAATGGCCAATTTACTCACTCTGAGGCCTTAAAAAGTGTTTCTCCTCCACGGGAAGTGAATTAAATACCATTTGGAGGCCTTTATTGTTCAAGCGAAAACGCCTGATTTTTGATGAAAGAGATAACCACCCCCCCTTACGACATGCTTCTGAAACTAAAAAAATGGTTCATTTTCAAATGTTGCGTCTTTGAACCACAATTAACATGGTACGTGAATAATCACTTTTAGAGATAAAATGAGATGTTTAAAGTGATTTTCAAGCTTCCAGGGGCCCCAAACACGAGATTTGAGAAATGGGTAAACGTGAATGAAAATGGCCAATTTACTCACTCTGCGGCCTTAAAAAGTGTTTCTCCTCCACGGAAAGTGAATTAAATAACATTTGTAGACCTTTATTGTTCAAGCAAAAACGCCCGATTTTTGACGAAAGAGATAACCACCCCCCTTACGACATGCTTCAGAAACTAAAAAAATGGTCTGTTTTCAAATGTTGCCTCTTTGAACTACAATTCACATTTGTACGTGGAAAATCACTTTTAAAGATAAAATGAGATGTTTAAAGTGATTTTCATGCTTCCAGGGGCCTTAAACACAAGATTTGAGGAATGGGTAAAAGTGAATAAAAATGGCCAATTTACTCACTCTTAGGCCTTAAAAAGTGATTCTCCTCCACGGGAAGTGAATTAAATAACATTTGGAGGCCTTTATTGTTCAAGCGAAAACGCCTGATTTTTGATGAAAGAGATCACCACCCCCCCCTTACGACATGCTTCAGAAACTAAAAAAATGGTTCATTTTCAAATGTTGCATCTTTGAACTACAATTAACATTGTACGTGGAAAATCACTTTTAGAGATAAAATGAGATGTTTAAAGTGATTTTCATGCTTCCAGGGGCCTTAAACACAAGATTTGAGGAATGGGTAAAAGTGAATGAATATGGCCAATTTACTCATTCTGAGGCCTTAAAAAGTGTTTCTCCTCCACGGGAAGCGAATTAAATAACATTTGGAGGCCTTTATTGTTCAAGCGAAAACGCCCGATTTTTGACGAAATAGATAACCACCCCCCCTTACGACATGCTTCAGAAACTAAAAAATTGGTCCGTTTTCAAATGTTGCCTCTTTGAACTACAATTCACATTTGTATGTGGAAAATCACTTTTAAAGATAAAATGAGATGTTTAAAGTGATTTAAATGCTTCCAGGGGCCTTAAACACAAGATTTGAGGAATGGGTAAAAGCGAATGAAAATGGCCAATTTACTCACTCCGAGGGCTTAAAAAGTGTTTCTCCTCCACGGGAAGTGAATTAAACAACATTTGTAGTCCTTTATTGTTCAATCAAAAACGCCCGATGTTTGATGAAAGAGATAACCACCCCCCCTTACGACATGCTTCAGAAACTAAAAAAAATGGTCTGTTTTCAAATGTTGCCTCTTTGAACTACAATTCACATTTGTACGTGGAAATTCACTTTTAGAGATAAAATGAGATGTTTAAAGTGATTTTTAAGCTTCCAGGGGCCCTAAACACAAGATTTGAGGAATGGGTAAATGTGAATGAAAATGGCCAATTTATTCACTCTGAGGCCTTAAAAAGTTTTTCTCCACCCCAGAAAGTGAATTAAATAACATTTGTAGGCCTTTAGTGTTCAATCAAAAACGCCCGATTTTTGATGAAAGAGATAACCACCCCCCCCTTACGACATGCTTCAGAAACTAAAAAAAATGGTCTGTTTTCAAATGTTGCCTCTTTGAACTACAATTCACATTTGTACGTGGAAAATCACTTTTAAAGATAAAATGAGATGTTTAAAGTGATTTTCATGCTTCCAGGGACCTTAAACACGAGATTTGAGGAATGGCTGAAAGTGAATGAAAATGGCCGATTTACTCACTCTGCGGCCTTAAAAAGTGTTTCTCCTCCACGGGAAGTGAATTAAATACCATTTGTAGACCTTTATTGTTCAAGCGAAAACGCCCGATTATTGACAAAAGAGATAACCACCCCCCCTTACGACATGCTTCAGAAACGAAAAAAATGGTCCGTTTTCAAATGTTGCATCTTTGAACGACAATCCACATTTGTACGTGGATAAACACTTTTAGAGATCAAATGAGATGTTTACGTGATTTTCATGCTTCCAGGGGCCCCAAACACGAGATTTGAGAAATGGGTAAACGTGAATGAAAATGGCCAATTTACTCACTCTGAGGCCTTAAAAAGTGTTTCTCCTCCACGGGAAGTGAATTAAATACCATTTGGAGGCCTTTATTGTTCAAGCGAAAACGCCTGATTTTTGATGAAAGAGATAACCACCCCCCCTTACGACATGCTTCTGAAACTAAGAAAATGGTTCATTTTCAAATGTTGCGTCTTTGAACCACAATTAACATGGTACGTGGATAATCACTTTTAGAGATAAAATGAGATGTTTAAAGTGATTTTCAAGCTTCCAGGGGCCCCAAACACGAGATTTGAGAAATGGGTAAACGTGAATGAAAATGGCCAATTTACTCACTCTGCGGCCTTAAAAAGTGTTTCTCCTCCACGGAAAGTGAATAAAATAACATTTGGATGCCTTTATTGTTCAATCAAAAACGCCCGTTTTTTGGTGAAAAAGATAACCACCCCCCCTTACGACATGCTTCAGAAACGAAAAAAATTGTCTATTTTCAAATGTTGCGTCTTTGAACTACAATTCACATTTGTACGTGGATAATCACTTTTAGAGATAAAATTAGATGTTTAAAGTTATTTACAAGCTTCCAGGGGCCCTAAACACAAGATATGAGGAATGGGTAAATATGAATGAAAATGGCCAATTTATGCACTCTGAGGCCTTAAAAAGTTTTTCTCCACTCCAGAAAGTGAATTAAATAACATTTGTAGGCCTTTATTGTTCAATCAAAAATGCCCGATTTTTGACGAAAGAGATAACCACCCCCCCTTACGACATGCTTCAGAAACTAAAAAAATGGTCCGTTTTCAAATGTTGCCTCTTTGAACTACAATTCACATTTGTATGTGGAAAAGCACTTTTAAAGATCAAATGAGATGTTTAAAGTGATTTTCATGCTTCCAGGGGCCTTAAACACAAGATTTGAGGAATGGGTAAAAGTGAATGAAAATGGCCAATTTACTCACTCTGCGGCCTTAAAAAGTGTTTCTCCTCCACGGAAAGTGAATAAAATAACATTTGGATGCCTTTATTGTTCAATCAAAAACGCCCGTTTTTTGGTGAAAGAGATAACCACCCCCCCTTACGACATGCTTCAGAAACGAAAAAAATGGTCCATTTTCAAATGTTGCGTCTTTGAACTACAATTCACATTTGTACGTGGATTTTCACTTTTAGAGATAAAATGAGATGTTTAAAGTGATTTTTAAGCTTCCAGGGGCCCTAAACACAAGATTTGAGGAATGGGTAAATGTGAATGAAAATGGCCAATTTATTCACTCTGAGGCCTTAAACAGTTTTTCTCCACCCCAGAAAGTGAATTAAATAACATTTGTAGGCCTTTATTGTTCAATCAAAAACGCCCGATGTTTGATGAAAGAGATAACCACCCCCCCTTACGACATGCTTCAGAAACTAAAAAAAATGGTCTGTCTTCAAATGTTGCCTCTTTGAACTACAATTCACATTTGTACGTGGAAAATCACTTTTAAAGATCAAATGAGATGTTTAAAGTGATTTTCATGCTTCCAGGGGCCTTAAACACAAGATTTGAGGAATGGGTAAAAGTGAATGAAAATGGCCAATTTACTCACTCTGAGGCCTTAAAAAGTGTTTCTCCTCCACCGGAAGTGAATTAAATAACATTTGTAGGCCTTTATTGTTCAAGCAAAAACGCCCGATTATTGACGAAAGAGATAACCACCCCCCCTTACGACATGCTTCAGAAACGAAAAAAATGGTCCATTTTCAAATGTTGCGTCTTTGAACTACAATTCACATTTGTACGTGGATATTCACTTTTAGAGATAAAATGAGATGTTTAAAGTGATTTTTAAGCTTCCAGGGGCCCTAAACACAAGAAATGAGAAATGGGTAAAAGTGAATGAAAATGGCCAATTTACTCACTCTGAGGCCTTAAAAAGTGTTTCTCCTCCACGGGAAGTGAATTAAATACCATTTGGAGGCCTTTATTGTTCAAGCGAAAACGCCTGATTTTTGATGAAAGAGATAACCACCCCCCCTTACGACATGCTTCTGAAACTAAAAAAATGGTTCATTTTCAAATGTTGCGTCTTTGAACCACAATTAACATGGTACGTGGATAATCACTTTTAGAGATAAAATGAGATGTTTAAAGTGATTTTCAAGCTTCCAGGGGCCCTAAACACGAGATTTGAGAAATGGGTAAACGTGAATGAAAATGGCCAATTTACTCACTCTGCGGCCTTAAAAAGTGTTTCTCCTCCACGGAAAGTGAATAAAAAAACATTTGGATGCCTTTATTGTTCAATCAAAAACGCCCGTTTTTTGGGGAAAAAGATAACCACCCCCCCTTACGACATGCTTCAGAAACGAAAAAAATTGTCTATTTTCAAATGTTGCGTCTTTGAACTACAATTCACATTTGTACGTGGATAATCACTTTTAGAGATAAAATTAGATGTTTAAAGTGATTTACAAGCTTCCAGGGGCCCTAAACACAAGAAATGAGAAATGGGTAAAAGTGAATGAAAATGGCCAATTTATTCACTCTGAGGCCTTAAAAAGTTTTTCTCCACTCCAGAAAGTGAATTAAATAACATTTGTAGGCCTTTATTGTTCAATCAAAAACGCCCGATTTTTGACGAAAGAGATAACCACCCCCCCTTACGACATGCTTCAGAAACTAAAAAAATGGTCCGTTTTCAAATGTTGCCTCTTTGAACTACAATTCACATTTGTACGTGGAAAAGCACTTTTAAAGATCAAATGAGATGTTTAAAGTGATTTTCATGCTTCCAGGGGCCTTAAACACAAGATTTGAGGAATGGGTAAAAGTGAATGAAAATGGCCAATTTACTCACTCTGAGACCTTAAAAAGTGTTTCTCCTCCACCGGAAGTGAATTAAATAACATTTGTAGGCCTTTATTGTTCAAGCGAAAACGCCCGATTATTGACGAAAGAGATAACCACCCCCCCCTTACGACATGCTTCAGAAACGAAAAAAATGGTCCATTTTCAAATGTTGCGTCTTTGAATGACAATCCACATTTGTACGTGGATAATGACTTTTAGAGCTAAAGTGAGATGTTTAAAGTGATTTTCAAGCTTCCAGGGGCCCTAAACACAAGATTTGAGAAATGGGTAAAAGTGAATGAAATAGGCCAATTTACTCACTCTGCGGCCTTTAAAAGTGTTTCTCCTCCACGGGAAGTGAATAAAATACCATTTGTAGGCCTTTATTGTTCAATCAAAAATGCCAGTTTTTTGGTGAAAGAGATAACCACCCCCCCTTACGACATGCTTCAGAAACAAAAAAAATGGTCCATTTTCAAATGTTGCGTCTTTGAACTACAATTCACATTTGTACGTGGATATTCACTTTTAGAGATAAAATGAGATGTTTAAAGTGATTTTTAAGCTTCCAGGGGCCCTAAACACAAGAAATGAGAAATGGGTAAAAGTGAATGAAAATGGCCGATTTACTCACTCTGCGGCCTTAAAAAGTGTTTCTCCTCCACGGGAAGTGAATTAAATAACATTTGTAGGCCTTTATTGTTCAAGCGAAAACGCCCGATTATTGATGAAAGAGATAACCACCCCCCCTTACGACATGCTTCTGAAACTAAAAAAATGGTTCATTTTCAAATGTTGCGTCTTTGAACCACAATTAACATTGTACGTGGATAATCACTTTTAGAGATAAAATGAGATGTTTAAAGTGATTTTCAAGCTTCCAGGGGCCCTAAACACGAGATTTGAGAAATGGGTAAACGTGAATGAAAATGGCCAATTTACTCACTCTGCGGCCTTAAAAAGTGTTTCTCCTCCACGGAAAGTGAATGAAATAACATTTGGATGCCTTTATTGTTCAATCAAAAACGCCCGTTTTTTGGTGAAAGAGATAACCACCCCCCCTTACGACATGCTTCAGAAACGAAAAAAATGGTCCATTTTCAAATGTTGCGTCTTTGAACTACAATTCACATTTGTACGTGGATTTTCACTTTTAGAGATAAAATGAGATGTTTAAAGTGATTTTTAAGCTTCCAGGGGCCCTAAACACAAGATTTGAGGAATGGGTAAATGTGAATGAAAATGGCCAATTTATTCACTCTGAGGCCTTAAACAGTTTTTCTCCACCCCAGAAAGTGAATTAAATAACATTTGTAGGCCTTTATTGTTCAATCAAAAACGCCCGATGTTTGATGAAAGAGATAACCACCCCCCCTTACGACATGCTTCAGAAACTAAAAAAAATGGTCTGTCTTCAAATGTTGCCTCTTTGAACTACAATTCACATTTGTACGTGGAAAATCACTTTTAAAGATCAAATGAGATGTTTAAAGTGATTTTCATGCTTCCAGGGGCCTTAAACACAAGATTTGAGGAATGGGTAAAAGTGAATGAAAATGGCCAATTTACTCACTCTGAGGCCTTAAAAAGTGTTTCTCCTCCACCGGAAGTGAATTAAATAACATTTGTAGGCCTTTATTGTTCAAGCAAAAACGCCCGATTATTGACGAAAGAGATAACCACCCCCCCTTACGACATGCTTCAGAAACAAAAAAAATGGTCCATTTTCAAATGTTGCGTCTTTGAACTACAATTCACATTTGTACGTGGATATTCACTTTTAGAGATAAAATGAGATGTTTAAAGTGATTTTTAAGCTTCCAGGGGCCCTAAACACAAGAAATGAGAAATGGGTAAAAGTGAATGAAAATGGCCAATTTACTCACTCTGAGGCCTTAAAAAGTGTTTCTCCTCCACGGGAAGTGAATTAAATACCATTTGGAGGCCTTTATTGTTCAAGCGAAAACGCCTGATTTTTGATGAAAGAGATAACCACCCCCCCTTACGACATGCTTCTGAAACTAAAAAAATGGTTCATTTTCAAATGTTGCGTCTTTGAACCACAATTAACATGGTACGTGGATAATCACTTTTAGAGATAAAATGAGATGTTTAAAGTGATTTTCAAGCTTCCAGGGGCCCTAAACACGAGATTTGAGAAATGGGTAAACGTGAATGAAAATGGCCAATTTACTCACTCTGCGGCCTTAAAAAGTGTTTCTCCTCCACGGAAAGTGAATAAAAAAACATTTGGATGCCTTTATTGTTCAATCAAAAACGCCCGTTTTTTGGTGAAAAAGATAACCACCCCCCCTTACGACATGCTTCAGAAACGAAAAAAATTGTCTATTTTCAAATGTTGCGTCTTTGAACTACAATTCACATTTGTACGTGGATAATCACTTTTAGAGATAAAATTAGATGTTTAAAGTGATTTACAAGCTTCCAGGGGCCCTAAACACAAGAAATGAGAAATGGGTAAAAGTGAATGAAAATGGCCAATTTATTCACTCTGAGGCCTTAAAAAGTTTTTCTCCACTCCAGAAAGTGAATTAAATAACATTTGTAGGCCTTTATTGTTCAATCAAAAACGCCCGATTTTTGACGAAAGAGATAACCACCCCCCCTTACGACATGCTTCAGAAACTAAAAAAATGGTCCGTTTTCAAATGTTGCCTCTTTGAACTACAATTCACATTTGTACGTGGAAAAGCACTTTTAAAGATCAAATGAGATGTTTAAAGTGATTTTCATGCTTCCAGGGGCCTTAAACACAAGATTTGAGGAATGGGTAAAAGTGAATGAAAATGGCCAATTTACTCACTCTGAGACCTTAAAAAGTGTTTCTCCTCCACCGGAAGTGAATTAAATAACATTTGTAGGCCTTTATTGTTCAAGCGAAAACGCCCGATTATTGACGAAAGAGATAACCACCCCCCCCTTACGACATGCTTCAGAAACGAAAAAAATGGTCCATTTTCAAATGTTGCGTCTTTGAATGACAATCCACATTTGTACGTGGATAATGACTTTTAGAGCTAAAGTGAGATGTTTAAAGTGATTTTCAAGCTTCCAGGGGCCCTAAACACAAGATTTGAGAAATGGGTAAAAGTGAATGAAATAGGCCAATTTACTCACTCTGCGGCCTTTAAAAGTGTTTCTCCTCCACGGGAAGTGAATAAAATACCATTTGTAGGCCTTTATTGTTCAATCAAAAATGCCAGTTTTTTGGTGAAAGAGATAACCACCCCCCCTTACGACATGCTTCAGAAACAAAAAAAATGGTCCATTTTCAAATGTTGCGTCTTTGAACTACAATTCACATTTGTACGTGGATATTCACTTTTAGAGATAAAATGAGATGTTTAAAGTGATTTTTAAGCTTCCAGGGGCCCTAAACACAAGAAATGAGAAATGGGTAAAAGTGAATGAAAATGGCCAATTTACTCACTCTGAGGCCTTAAAAAGTGTTTCTCCTCCACGGGAAGTGAATTAAATACCATTTGGAGGCCTTTATTGTTCAAGCAAAAACGCCTGATTTTTGATGAAAGAGATAACCACCCCCCCTTACGACATGCTTCTGAAACTAAAAAAATGGTTCATTTTCAAATGTTGCGTCTTTGAACCACAATTAACATGGTACGTGAATAATCACTTTTAGAGATAAAATGAGATGTTTAAAGTGATTTTCAAGCTTCCAGGGGCCCCAAACACGAGATTTGAGAAATGGGTAAACGTGAATGAAAATGGCCAATTTACTCACTCTGCGGCCTTAAAAAGTGTTTCTCCTCCACGGAAAGTGAATAAAATACCATTTGTAGGCCTTTATTGTTCAATCAAAAATGCCAGTTTTTTGGTGAAAGAGATAACCACCCCCCCTTACGACATGCTTCAGAAACAAAAAAAATGGTCCATTTTCAAATGTTGCGTCTTTGAACTACAATTCACATTTGTACGTGGATATTCACTTTTAGAGATAAAATGAGATGTTTAAAGTGATTTTTAAGCTTCCAGGGGCCCTAAACACAAGAAATGAGAAATGGGTAAAAGTGAATGAAAATGGCCGATTTACTCACTCTGCGGCCTTAAAAAGTGTTTCTCCTCCACGGGAAGTGAATTAAATAACATTTGTAGGCCTTTATTGTTCAAGCGAAAACGCCCGATTATTGATGAAAGAGATAACCACCCCCCCTTACGACATGCTTCTGAAACTAAAAAAATGGTTCATTTTCAAATGTTGCGTCTTTGAACCACAATTAACATTGTACGTGGATAATCACTTTTAGAGATAAAATGAGATGTTTAAAGTGATTTTCAAGCTTCCAGGGGCCCTAAACACGAGATTTGAGAAATGGGTAAACGTGAATGAAAATGGCCAATTTACTCACTCTGCGGCCTTAAAAAGTGTTTCTCCTCCACGGAAAGTGAATGAAATAACATTTGGATGCCTTTATTGTTCAATCAAAAACGCCCGTTTTTTGGTGAAAGAGATAACCACCCCCCCTTACGACATGCTTCAGAAACGAAAAAAATGGTCCATTTTCAAATGTTGCGTCTTTGAACTACAATTCACATTTGTACGTGGATTTTCACTTTTAGAGATAAAATGAGATGTTTAAAGTGATTTTTAAGCTTCCAGGGGCCCTAAACACAAGATTTGAGGAATGGGTAAATGTGAATGAAAATGGCCAATTTATTCACTCTGAGGCCTTAAACAGTTTTTCTCCACCCCAGAAAGTGAATTAAATAACATTTGTAGGCCTTTATTGTTCAATCAAAAACGCCCGATGTTTGATGAAAGAGATAACCACCCCCCCTTACGACATGCTTCAGAAACTAAAAAAAATGGTCTGTCTTCAAATGTTGCCTCTTTGAACTACAATTCACATTTGTACGTGGAAAATCACTTTTAAAGATCAAATGAGATGTTTAAAGTGATTTTCATGCTTCCAGGGGCCTTAAACACAAGATTTGAGGAATGGGTAAAAGTGAATGAAAATGGCCAATTTACTCACTCTGAGGCCTTAAAAAGTGTTTCTCCTCCACCGGAAGTGAATTAAATAACATTTGTAGGCCTTTATTGTTCAAGCAAAAACGCCCGATTATTGACGAAAGAGATAACCACCCCCCCTTACGACATGCTTCAGAAACAAAAAAAATGGTCCATTTTCAAATGTTGCGTCTTTGAACTACAATTCACATTTGTACGTGGATATTCACTTTTAGAGATAAAATGAGATGTTTAAAGTGATTTTTAAGCTTCCAGGGGCCCTAAACACAAGAAATGAGAAATGGGTAAAAGTGAATGAAAATGGCCAATTTACTCACTCTGAGGCCTTAAAAAGTGTTTCTCCTCCACGGGAAGTGAATTAAATACCATTTGGAGGCCTTTATTGTTCAAGCGAAAACGCCTGATTTTTGATGAAAGAGATAACCACCCCCCCTTACGACATGCTTCTGAAACTAAAAAAATGGTTCATTTTCAAATGTTGCGTCTTTGAACCACAATTAACATGGTACGTGGATAATCACTTTTAGAGATAAAATGAGATGTTTAAAGTGATTTTCAAGCTTCCAGGGGCCCTAAACACGAGATTTGAGAAATGGGTAAACGTGAATGAAAATGGCCAATTTACTCACTCTGCGGCCTTAAAAAGTGTTTCTCCTCCACGGAAAGTGAATAAAAAAACATTTGGATGCCTTTATTGTTCAATCAAAAACGCCCGTTTTTTGGTGAAAAAGATAACCACCCCCCCTTACGACATGCTTCAGAAACGAAAAAAATTGTCTATTTTCAAATGTTGCGTCTTTGAACTACAATTCACATTTGTACGTGGATAATCACTTTTAGAGATAAAATTAGATGTTTAAAGTGATTTACAAGCTTCCAGGGGCCCTAAACACAAGAAATGAGAAATGGGTAAAAGTGAATGAAAATGGCCAATTTATTCACTCTGAGGCCTTAAAAAGTTTTTCTCCACTCCAGAAAGTGAATTAAATAACATTTGTAGGCCTTTATTGTTCAATCAAAAACGCCCGATTTTTGACGAAAGAGATAACCACCCCCCCTTACGACATGCTTCAGAAACTAAAAAAATGGTCCGTTTTCAAATGTTGCCTCTTTGAACTACAATTCACATTTGTACGTGGAAAAGCACTTTTAAAGATCAAATGAGATGTTTAAAGTGATTTTCATGCTTCCAGGGGCCTTAAACACAAGATTTGAGGAATGGGTAAAAGTGAATGAAAATGGCCAATTTACTCACTCTGAGACCTTAAAAAGTGTTTCTCCTCCACCGGAAGTGAATTAAATAACATTTGTAGGCCTTTATTGTTCAAGCGAAAACGCCCGATTATTGACGAAAGAGATAACCACCCCCCCCTTACGACATGCTTCAGAAACGAAAAAAATGGTCCATTTTCAAATGTTGCGTCTTTGAATGACAATCCACATTTGTACGTGGATAATGACTTTTAGAGCTAAAGTGAGATGTTTAAAGTGATTTTCAAGCTTCCAGGGGCCCTAAACACAAGATTTGAGAAATGGGTAAAAGTGAATGAAATAGGCCAATTTACTCACTCTGCGGCCTTTAAAAGTGTTTCTCCTCCACGGGAAGTGAATAAAATACCATTTGTAGGCCTTTATTGTTCAATCAAAAATGCCAGTTTTTTGGTGAAAGAGATAACCACCCCCCCTTACGACATGCTTCAGAAACAAAAAAAATGGTCCATTTTCAAATGTTGCGTCTTTGAACTACAATTCACATTTGTACGTGGATATTCACTTTTAGAGATAAAATGAGATGTTTAAAGTGATTTTTAAGCTTCCAGGGGCCCTAAACACAAGAAATGAGAAATGGGTAAAAGTGAATGAAAATGGCCAATTTACTCACTCTGAGGCCTTAAAAAGTGTTTCTCCTCCACGGGAAGTGAATTAAATACCATTTGGAGGCCTTTATTGTTCAAGCAAAAACGCCTGATTTTTGATGAAAGAGATAACCACCCCCCCTTACGACATGCTTCTGAAACTAAAAAAATGGTTCATTTTCAAATGTTGCGTCTTTGAACCACAATTAACATGGTACGTGAATAATCACTTTTAGAGATAAAATGAGATGTTTAAAGTGATTTTCAAGCTTCCAGGGGCCCCAAACACGAGATTTGAGAAATGGGTAAACGTGAATGAAAATGGCCAATTTACTCACTCTGCGGCCTTAAAAAGTGTTTCTCCTCCACGGAAAGTGAATAAAATAACATTTGGATGCCTTTATTGTTCAATCAAAAACGCCCGTTTTTTGGTGAAAAAGATAACCACCCCCCCTTACGACATGCTTCAGAAACGAAAAAAATTGTCTATTTTCAAATGTTGCGTCTTTGAACTACAATTCACATTTGTACGTGGATAATCACTTTTAGAGATAAAATTAGATGTTTAAAGTGATTTACAAGCTTCCAGGGGCCCTAAACACAAGATATGAGGAATGGGTAAATATGAATGAAAATGGCCAATTTATGCACTCTGAGGCCTTAAAAAGTTTTTCTCCACTCCAGAAAGTGAATTAAATAACATTTGTAGGCCTTTATTGTTCAATCAAAAACGCCCGATTTTTGACGAAAGAGATAACCACCCCCCCTTACGACATGCTTCAGAAACTAAAAAAATGGTCCGTTTTCAAATGTTGCCTCTTTGAACTACAATTCACATTTGTATGTGGAAAAGCACTTTTAAAGATCAAATGAGATGTTTAAAGTGATTTTCATGCTTCCAGGGGCCTTAAACACAAGATTTGAGGAATGGGTAAAAGTGAATGAAAATGGCCAATTTACTCACTCTGAGGCCTTAAAAAGTGTTTCTCCTCCACCGGAAGTGAATTAAATAACATTTGTAGGCCTTTATTGTTCAAGCGAAAACGCCTGATTATTGACGAAAGAGATAACCACCCCCCCCTTACGACATGCTTCAGAAACGAAAAAAATGGTCCATTTTCAAATGTTGCGTCTTTGAATGACAATCCACATTTGTACGTGGATAATGACTTTTAGAGCTAAAGTGAGATGTTTAAAGTGATTTTCAAGCTTCCAGGGGCCCTAAACACAAGATTTGAGAAATGGGTAAAAGTGAATGAAAATGGCCAATTTACTCACTCTGCGGCCTTAAAAAGTGTTTCTCCTCCACGGGAAGTGAATAAAATACCATTTGTAGGCCTTTATTGTTCAATCAAAAATGCCAGTGTTTTGGTGAAAGAGATAACCACCCCCCCTTACGACATGCTTCAGAAACGAAAAAAATGGTCCATTTTCAAATGTTGCGTCTTTGAACTACAATTCACATTTGTACGTGGATATTCACTTTTAGAGACAAAATGAGATGTTTAAAGTGATTTTTAAGCTTCCAGGGGCCCTAAACACAAGATTTGAGGAATGGGTAAATGTGAATGAAAATGGCCAATTTATTCACTCTGAGGCCTTAAAAAGTTTTTCTCCACCCCAGAAAGTGAATTAAATAACATTTGTAGGCCTTTATTGTTCAATCAAAAACGCCCGATTTTTGATGAAAGAGATAACCACCCCCCCTTACGACATGCTTCAGAAACTAAAAAAAATGGTCTGTTTTCAAATGTTGCCTCTTTGAACTACAATTCACATTTGTACGTGGAAAATCACTTTTAAAGATAAAATGAGATGTTTAAAGTGATTTTCATGCTTCCAGGGACCTTAAACACGAGATTTGAGGAATGGGTGAAAGTGAATGAAAATTGCCGATTTACTCACTCTGCGGCCTTAAAAAGTGTTTCTCCTCCACGGGAAGTGAATTAAATACCATTTGTAGACCTTTATTGTTCAAGCGAAAACGCCCGATTATTGACGAAAGAGATAACCACCCCCCCTTACGACATGCTTCAGAAACGAAAAAAATGGTCCGTTTTCAAATGTTGCATCTTTGAACGACAATCCACATTTGTACGTGGATAAACACTTTTAGAGATCAAATGAGATGTTTAAGTGATTTTCATGCTTCCAGGGGCCTTCAACACAAGATTTGAGGAATGGGTAAAAGTGAATGAAAATGGCCAATTTACTCACTCTGAGGCCTTAAAAAGGGTTTCTCCTCCACGGGAAGTGAATTAAATAACATTTGTAGGCCTTTATTGTTCAAGCGAAAACGCCCGATTATTGATGAAAGAGATAACCACCCCCCCTTACGACATGCTTCTGAAACTAAAAAAATGGTTCATTTTCAAATGTTGCGTCTTTGAACCACAATTAACATTGTACGTGGATAATCACTTTTAGAGATAAAATGAGATGTTTAAAGTGATTTTCAAGCTTCCAGGGGCCCTAAACACGAGATTTGAGAAATGGGTAAACGTGAATGAAAATGGCCAATTTACTCACTCTGCGGCCTTAAAAAGTGTTTCTCCTCCACGGAAAGTGAATAAAATAACATTTGGATGCCTTTATTGTTCAATCAAAAACACCCGTTTTTTGGTGAAAGAGATAACCACCCCCCCTTACCACATGCTGCAGAAACGAAAAAAATGGTCCATTTTCAAATGTTGCGTCTTTGAACTACAATTCACATTTGTACGTGGATTTTCACTTTTAGAGATAAAATGAGATGTTTAAAGTGATTTTTAAGCTTCCAGGGGCCCTAAACACAAGATTTGAGGAATGGGTAAATGTGAATGAAAATGGCCAATTTATTCACTCTGAGGCCTTAAACAGTTTTTCTCCACCCCAGAAAGTGAATTAAATAACATTTGTAGGCCTTTATTGTTCAATCAAAAACGCCCGATGTTTGATGAAAGAGATAACCACCCCCCCTTACGACATGCTTCAGAAACTAAAAAAAATGGTCTGTTTTCAAATGTTGCCTCTTTGAACTACAATTCACATTTGTACGTGGAAAATCACTTTTAAAGATCAAATGAGATGTTTAAAGTGATTTTTAAGCTTCCAGGGGCCCTAAACACAAGATTTGAGGAATGGGTAAATGTGAATGAAAATGGCCAATTTATTCACTCTGAGGCCTTAAAAAGTTTTTCTCCACCCCAGAAAGTGAATTAAATAACATTTGTAGGCCTTTATTGTTCAATCAAAAACGCCCGATTTTTGATGAAAGAGATAACCACCCCCCCTTACGACATGCTTCAGAAACTAAAAAAAATGGTCTGTTTTCAAATGTTGCCTCTTTGAACTACAATTCACATTTGTACGTGGAAAATCACTTTTAAAGATAAAATGAGATGTTTAAAGTGATTTTCATGCTTCCAGGGACCTTAAACACGAGATTTGAGGAATGGGTGAAAGTGAATGAAAATGGCCGATTTACTCACTCTGCGGCCTTAAAAAGTGTTTCTCCTCCACGGGAAGTGAATTAAATACCATTTGGAGGCCTTTATTGTTCAAGCGAAAACGCCTGATTTTTGATGAAAGAGATAACCACCCCCCCTTACGACATGCTTCTGAAACTAAAAAAATGGTTCATTTTCAAATGTTGCGTCTTTGAACCACAATTAACATGGTACGTGGATAATCACTTTTAGAGATAAAATGAGATGTTTAAAGTGATTTTCAAGCTTCCAGGGGCCCTAAACACGAGATTTGAGAAAAGGGTAAACGTGAATGAAAATGGCCAATTTACTCACTCTGCGGCCTTAAAAAGTGTTTCTCCTCCACGGAAAGTGAATAAAATAACATTTGGATGCCTTTATTGTTCAATCAAAAACGCCCGTTTTTTGGTGAAAAAGATAACCACCCCCCCTTACGACATGCTTCAGAAACGAAAAAAATTGTCTATTTTCAAATGTTGCGTCTTTGAACTACAATTCACATTTGTACGTGGATAATCACTTTTAGAGATAAAATTAGATGTTTAAAGTGATTTACAAGCTTCCAGGGGCCCTAAACACAAGATATGAGGAATGGGTAAATATGAATGAAAATGGCCAATTTATTCACTCTGAGGCCTTAAAAAGTTTTTCTCCACTCCAGAAAGTGAATTAAATAACATTTGTAGGCCTTTATTGTTCAATCAAAAACGCCCGATTTTTGACGAAAGAGATAACCACCCCCCCCTTACGACATGCTTCAGAAACTAAAAAAATGGTCTGTTTTCAAATGTTGCCTCTTTGAACTACAATTCACATTTGTACGTGGAAAAGCACTTTTAAAGATCAAATGAGATGTTTAAAGTGATTTTCATGCTTCCAGGGGCCTTAACCCCTTCGGTGCTCATGACGGAACGGTTCCGTCATGAGCCACGGTTGAGCTGTGCTCATGACGGAACCGTTCCGTCATGACCACGCCCGCGCAAGATTCCGTCAGCACAGCGGCGGAATTTGCGCAGCATGGAAGGGGTTAAACACAAGATTTGAGGAATGGGTAAAAGTGAATGAAAATGGCCAATTTACTCACTCTGAGACCTTAAAAAGTGTTTCTCCTCCACCGGAAGTGAATTAAATAACATTTGTAGGCCTTTATTGTTCAAGCGAAAACGCCCGATTATTGACGAAAGAGATAACCACCCCCCCTTACGACATGCTTCAGAAACGAAAAAAATGGTCCATTTTCAAATGTTGCGTCTTTGAATGACAATCCACATTTGTACGTGGATAATGACTTTTAGAGCTAAAGTGAGATGTTTAAAGTGATTTTCAAGCTTCCAGGGGCCCTAAACACAAGATTTGAGAAATGGGTAAAAGTGAATGAAAATGGCCAATTTACTCACTCTGCGGCCTTAAAACGTGTTTCTCCTCCACGGGAAGTGAATAAAATACCATTTGTAGGCCTTTATTGTTCAATCAAAAATGCCAGTTTTTTGGTGAAAGAGATAACCACCCCCCCTTACGACATGCTTCAGAAACGAAAAAAATGGTCCATTTTCAAATGTTGCGTCTTTGAACTACAATTCACATTTGTACGTGGATATTCACTTTTAGAGACAAAATGAGATGTTTAAAGTGATTTTTAAGCTTCCAGGGGCCCTAAACACAAGATTTGAGGAATGGGTAAATGTGAATGAAAATGGCCAATTTATTCACTCTGAGGCCTTAAAAAGTTTTTCTCCACCCCAGAAAGTGAATTAAATAACATTTGTAGGCCTTTATTGTTCAATCAAAAACGCCCGATTTTTGATGAAAGAGATAACCACCCCCCCTTACGACATGCTTCAGAAACTAAAAAAAATGGTCTGTTTTCAAATGTTGCCTCTTTGAACTACAATTCACATTTGTACGTGGAAAATCACTTTTAAAGATAAAATGAGATGTTTAAAGTGATTTTCATGCTTCCAGGGACCTTAAACACGAGATTTGAGGAATGGGTGAAAGTGAATGAAAATGGCCGATTTACTCACTCTGCGGCCTTAAAAAGTGTTTCTCCTCCACGGGAAGTGAATTAAATACCATTTGTAGACCTTTATTGTTCAAGCGAAAACGCCCGATTATTGACGAAAGAGATAACCACCCCCCCTTACGACATGCTTCAGAAACGAAAAAAATGGTCCGTTTTCAAATGTTGCATCTTTGAACGACAATCCACATTTGTACGTGGATAAACACTTTTAGAGATCAAATGAGATGTTTAAGTGATTTTCATGCTTCCAGGGGCCTTCAACACAAGATTTGAGGAATGGGTAAAAGTGAATGAAAATGGCCAATTTACTCACTCTGAGGCCTTAAAAAGGGTTTCTCCTCCACGGGAAGTGAATTAAATAACATTTGTAGGCCTTTATTGTTCAAGCGAAAACGCCCGATTATTGACGAAAGAGATAACCACCCCCCCTTACGACATGCTTCAGAAACGAAAAAAATGGTCTGTTTTCAAATGTTGCGTCTTTGAATGACAAGCCACATTTGTACGTGGGTAATCACTTTTAGAGCTAAAATTAGATGTTTAAAGTGATTTTCAAGCTTCCAGGGGCCCTAAACACAAGATTTGAGAAATGGGTAAAAGTGAATGAAAATGGCCAATTTACTCACTCTGAGGCCTTAAAAAGTGTTTCTTCTCGACGGGAAGTGAATTAAATACCATTTGGAGGCCTTTATTGTTCAAGCGAAAACGCCTGATTTTTGATGAAAGAGATAACCACCCCCCTTACGACATGCTTCTGAAACTAAAAAAATGGTTCATTTTCAAATGTTGCGTCTTTGAACCACAATTAACATTGTACGTGGATAATCACTTTTAGAGATAAAATGAGATGTTTAAAGTGATTTTCAAGCTTCCAGGGGCCCTAAACACGAGATTTGAGAAATGGGTAAACGTGAATGAAAATGGCCAATTTACTCACTCTGCGGCCTTAAAAAGTGTTTCTCCTCCACGGAAAGTGGATAAAATAACATTTGGATGCCTTTATTGTTCAATCAAAAACGCCCGTTTTTTGGTGAAAGAGATAACCACCCCCCCTTACGACATGCTTCAGAAACGAAAAAAATGGTCCATTTTCAAATGTTGCGTCTTTGAACTACAATTCACATTTGTACGTGGATTTTCACTTTTAGAGATAAAATGAGATGTTTAAAGTGATTTTTAAGCTTCCAGGGGCCCTAAACACAAGATTTGAGGAATGGGTAAATGTGAATGAAAATGGCCAATTTATTCACTCTGAGGCCTTAAAAAGTTTTTCTCCACCCCAGAAAGTGAATTAAATAACATTTGTAGGCCTTTATTGTTCAATCAAAAACGCCCGATGTTTGATGAAAGAGATAACCACCCCCCCTTACGACATGCTTCAGAAACTAAAAAAATGGTCTGTTTTCAAATGTTGCCTCTTTGAACTACAATTCACATTTGTACGTGGAAAATCACTTTTAAAGATAAAATGAGATGTTTAAAGTGATTTTCATGCTTCCAGGGACCTTAAACACGAGATTTGAGGAATGGGTAAAAGTGAATGAAAATGGCCAATTTACTCACTCTGCGTCCTTAAAAAGTGTTTCTCCTCCCCGGGAAGTGAATTAAATACCATTTGTAGACCTTTATTGTTCAAGCGAAAACGCCCGATTATTGACGAAAGAGATAACCACCCCCCCCTTAAGACATGCTTCAGAAACGAAAAAAATGGTCCGTTTTCAAATGTTGCATCTTTGAACGACAATCCACATTTGTACGTGGATAAACACGTTTAGAGATAAAATTAGATGTTTAAAGTGATTTTCAATCTTCCAGGGGCCCTAAACACAAGATTTGAGAAATGGGTAAAAGTGAATGAAAATGACCAATTTACGCACTCTGAGGCCTTAAAAAGTGTTTCTCCTCAACGGGAAGTGAATTAAATAACATTTGTAGGCCTTTATTGTTCAATCAAAAACGCCCAATTTTTGATGAAAGAGATAACCACCCCCCTTACGACATGCTTTAGAAACTAAAAAAAGATCTGTTTTCAAATGTTGCCTCTTTGAACTACAATTCACATTTGTACGTGGAAAATCACTTTTAAAGATAAAATGAGATGTTTAAAGTGATTTTCATGCTTCCAGGGGCCTTAAACACAAGATTTGGAGAATGGGTAAAAGTGAATGAAAATGGCCAATTTACTCATTCTGAGGCCTTAAAAAGTGTTTCTCCTCCACGGGAAGTGAATTAAATAATTTTTGTAGGCCTTTATTGTTCAAGCGAAAACGTCCGATTTTTGACGAAAGAGATAACCATCCCCCCTTACGACATGCTTCAGATACGAAAAAAATGGTCCGTTTTCAAATGTTGCCTCTTTGAACTACAATTCACATTTTTACGTGGAAAATCACTTTTAAAGATAAAATGAGATGTTTAAAGTGATTTTCATGCTTCCAGGGGCCTTAAACACGAGATTTGAGGAATGGGTAAAAGTGAATGAAAATGGCCAATTTACTCACTCTGCGGCCTTAAAAAGTGTTTCTCCTCCACGGGAAGTGAATCAAATAACATTTGTAGACCTTTATTGTTCAAGCAAAAACGCCTGAATTTTTGACGAAAGAGATAACCACCCCCCTTACAACATGCTTCAGAAACTAAAAAAATGGTCCGTTTTCAAATGTTGCCTCTTTGAACTACAATTCACATTTGTACGTGGAAAATCACTTTTAAAGATAAAATGAGATGTTTAAAGTGATTTTCAAGCTTCCAGGGGCCCTAAACACAAGATTTGAGGAATGGATAAATGTGAAGGAAAATGGCCAATTTATTCACTCTGAGGCCTTAAAATGTTTTTCTCCACCCCAGAAAGTGAATTAAATAACATTTGTAGGCCTTTATTGTTCAATCAAAAACGCCCGATTTTTGATGAAAGAGATAACCACCCCCCCTTACGACATGCTTCAGAAACGAAAAAAATGGTCCATTTTCAAATGTTGCGTCTTTGAACTACAATTAACATTTGTACGTGGATAATCACTTTTAGATCTAAAATTAGATGTTTAAAGTGATTTTCAAGCTTCCAGGGGCCCTAAACACAAGATTTGAGGAATGGGTAAATGTGAATGAAAATGGCCAATTTATTCACTCTGAGGCCTTAAAAAGTTTTTCTCCACCCCAGAAAGTGAATTAAATAATATTTGTAGGCCTTTATTGTTCAATCAAAAACACCCGATTTTTGATGAAAGAGATAACCACCCCCCTTACGACATGCTTTAGAAACTAAAAAAAGATCTGTTTTCAAATGTTGCCTCTTTGAACTACAATTCACATTTGTACGTGGAAAATCACTTTTAAAGATAAAATGAGATGTTTAAAGTGATTTTCATGCTTCCAGGGGCCTTAAACACAAGATTTGAGGAATGGGTAAAAGTGAATGAAAATGGCCAATTTACTCATTCTGAGGCCTTAAAAAGTGTTTCTCCTCCACGGGAAGTGAATTAAATAACATTTGTAGGCCTTTATTGTTCAATCAAAAACGCCCGATTTTTGATGAAAGAGATAACCACCCCCCTTACAACATGCTTTAGAAACTAAAAAAAGATCTGTTTTCAAATGTTGCCTCTTTGAACTACAATTCACATTTGTACGTGGAAAATCACTTTTAAAGATAAAATGAGATGTTTAAAGTGATTTTCATGCTTCCAGGGGCCTTCAACACAAGATTTGAGGAATGGGTAAAAGTGAATGAAAATGGCCAATTTACTCATTCTGAGGCCTTAAAAAGTGTTTCTCCTCCACGGGAAGTGAATTAAATAATTTTTGTAGGCCTTTATTGTTCAAGCGAAAACGTCCGATTTTTGACAAAAGAGATAACCATCCCCCCTTACGACATGCTTCAGAAACTAAAAAAATGGTCCGTTTTCAAATGTTGCCTCTTTGAACTACAATTCACATTTGTATGTGGAAAATCACTTTTAAAGATAAAATGAGATGTTTAAAGTGATTTTCATGCTTCCAGGGGCCTTAAACACGAGATTTGAGGAATGGGTAAAAGTGAATGAAAATGGCCAATTTACTCACTCTGCGGCCTTAAAAAGTGTTTCTCCTCCACGGGAAGTGAATAAAATAACATTTGGAGGCCTTTATTGTTCAAGCAAAAACGCCAGATTTTTGACGAAAGAGATAACCACCCCCGAGATAACCACCCCCCCTTACGACATGCTTCAGAAACGAAAAAAATAGTCCGTTTTCAAATGTTGCCTCTTTGAACTACAATTCACATTTGTACGCGGATAATCACTTTTAAAGATAAAGGGCCTCATGTAGGAAGCCAAATACCGGTCGGTAACGGCCGATTTTCGGTAATTATACCGTTACCGACCGGTATTTTGGCTTTTGAGATGTAGGGGGAGAATTTCATGATTCGGTATTTACCGAATCGGTAAAATTACCGATTCGGTAAATTTACCGATTCGGTAAATACCGAATCATGAAATGAGATGTAGGGGGAGTGTGTGGTGGGTGTGGGGATTCGTTATTTACCACCAACTAAAGGTTGGTGGTAAATGACGAATAGGTGAAAAAAAGCATTTTTGTGCACGTTTAAGTGTGCAATGTGGCAGACATACATGCCCTTAGGGCATGTATGTGCGCCACATGTGCACACATGGCCGAATCAGGGGTGCAACAGGGTGTCAATGTGACACCCTGCCACCCTTGCATGTGCTCCCCCATTACCGAATCGGTATTTACCGATTCGGTAATGAGGCATACCTTCCCATCAATGGGAAGGTATGCCTCATTACCGAATCGGTAAATACCGATTCGGTAATTACCGAATTTTTCCGAATCGGTAATATTTACCGACTCATTACCTACATTGCATTTACCACTTCATAAATACCGAATCGGTATGATTCGGTATTTATGAAGTGGTAAATGCCAGCCCACCTACATAATGCCCAAAATGAGATGTTTAAAATGATTTTCATGCTTCCAGGGGCCTTAAACACGAGATTTGAGGAATGGGTAAATGAATGAAAATGGCCAATTTATTCACTCTGAGGCCTTAAAAAGTTTTTCTCCACCCCAGAAAGTGAATTAAATAACATTTGTAGGCCTTTATTGTTCAATCAAAAATGTCAGATTTTTGATGAAAGAGATAACCACCCCCCTTACGACATGCTTTAGAAACTAAAAAAAGATCTGTTTTCAAATGTTGCCTCTTTGAACTACAATTCACATTTGTACGTGGAAAATCACTTTTAAAGATAAAATGAGATGTTTAAAGTGATTTTCATGCTTCCAGGGGCCCTAAACACAAGATTTGAGAAATGGGTAAACGTGAATGAAAATGGCCAATTTACTCACTCTGCGGCCTTAAAAAGTATTTCTCCTCCACAGGAAGTGAATTAAATAACATTTGTAGACCTTTATTGTTCAAGCAAAAACGCCCGATTTTTGACGAAAGAGATAACCACCCCCCTTACGACATGCTTCAGAAACTAAAAAAATGGTCTGTTTTCAAATGTTGCCTCTTTGAACTACAATTCACATTTGTACGTGGAAAATCACTTTTAAAGATAAAATGAGATGTTTAAAGTGATTTTCATGCTTCCAGGGGCCTTAAACACAAGATTTGAGGAATGGGTAAAAGTGAATAAAAATGGCCAATTTACTCACTCTTAGGCCTTAAAAAGTGATTCTCCTCCACGGGAAGTGAATTAAATAACATTTGGAGGCCTTTATTGTTCAAGCGAAAACGCCTGATTTTTGATGAAAGAGATCACCACCCCCCCCTTACGACATGCTTCAGAAACTAAAAAAATGGTTCATTTTCAAATGTTGCATCTTTGAACTACAATTAACATTGTACGTGGAAAATCACTTTTAGAGATAAAATGAGATGTTTAAAGTGATTTTCATGCTTCCAGGGGCCTTAAACACAAGATTTGAGGAATGGGTAAAAGTGAATGAATATGGCCAATTTACTCATTCTGAGGCCTTAAAAAGTGTTTCTCCTCCACGGGAAGCGAATTAAATAACATTTGGAGGCCTTTATTGTTCAAGCGAAAACGCCCGATTTTTGACGAAATAGATAACCACCCCCCCTTACGACATGCTTCAGAAACTAAAAAATTGGTCCGTTTTCAAATGTTGCCTCTTTGAACTACAATTCACATTTGTATGTGGAAAATCACTTTTAAAGATAAAATGAGATGTTTAAAGTGATTTAAATGCTTCCAGGGGCCTTAAACACAAGATTTGAGGAATGGGTAAAAGCGAATGAAAATGGCCAATTTACTCACTCCGAGGGCTTAAAAAGTGTTTCTCCTCCACGGGAAGTGAATTAAACAACATTTGTAGTCCTTTATTGTTCAATCAAAAACGCCCGATGTTTGATGAAAGAGATAACCACCCCCCCTTACGACATGCTTCAGAAACTAAAAAAAATGGTCTGTTTTCAAATGTTGCCTCTTTGAACTACAATTCACATTTGTACGTGGAAAATCACTTTTAAAGATAAAATGAGATGTTTAAAGTGATTTTCATGCTTCCAGGGACCTTAAACACGAGATTTGAGGAATGGGTAAAAGTGAATGAAAATGGCCAATTTACTCACTCTGCGGCCTTAAAAAGTGTTTCTCCTCCCCGGGAAGTGAATTAAATACCATTTGTAGACCTTTATTGTTCAAGCGAAAACGCCCGATTATTGACGAAAGAGATAACCACCCACCCCTTAAGACATGCTTCAGAAACGAAAAAAATGGTCCGTTTTCAAATGTTGCATCTTTGAAAGACAATCCACATTTGTACGTGGATAAACACTTTTAGAGATAAAATTAGATGTTTAAAGTGATTTTCAATCTTCCAGTGGCCCTAAACACAAGATTTGAGAAATGGGTAAAAGTGAATGAAAATGGCCAATTTACTCACTCTGAGGCCTTAAAAAGTGTTTCTCCTCAACGGGAAGTGAATTAAATAACATTTGTAGGCCTTCATTGTTCAAGCGAAAACGCCCGATTATTGACGAAAGAGATAACCACCCCCCCTTACGACATGCTTCAGAAACTAAAAAAATGGTCCATTTTCAAATGTTGCCTCTTTGAACTACAATTCACATTTGTGTGTGGAAAATCACTTTTAAAGATCAAATGAGATGTTTAAAGTGATTTTCATGCTTCCAGGGGCCTTAAACACAAGATTTGAGGAATGGGTAAAAGTGAATGAAAATGGCCAATTTACTCACTCGGAGGCCTTAAAAGGTGTTTCTCCTCCACGGGAAGTGAATTAAATAACATTTGGAGGCCTTTATTGTTCAATCAAAAACGCCCGATTTTTGATGAAAGAGATCACCACTCCCCTTACGACAAGCTTTTGAAACTAAAAAAAGATCTGTTTTCAAATGTTGCCTCTTTGAACTACAATTCACATTTGTACGTGGAAAATCACTTTTAAAGATAAAATGAGATGTTTAAAGTGATTTTCATGCTTCCAGGGGCCTTAAACACAAGATTTGAGGAAAGGATAAAAGTGAATGAAAATGGCCAATTTACTCATTCTGAGGCCTTAAAAAGTGTTTCTCTTCCACAGGAAGTGAATTAAATAATTTTTGTAGGCCTTTATTGTTCAAGCGAAAACGTCCGATTTTTGACGAAAGAGATACGAAAAAAATGGTCCGTTTTCAAATGTTGCCTCTTTGAACTACAATTCACATTTGTACGTGGAAAATCACTTTTAAAGATAAAATGAGATGTTTAAAGTGATTTTCATGCTTCCAGGGGCCTTAAACACGAGATTTGAGGAATGGGTAAAAGTGAATGAAAATGGCCAATTTACTCACTCTGCGGCCTTAAAAAGTGTTTCTCCTCCACGGGAAGTGAATCAAATAACATTTGTAGACCTTTATTGTTCAAGCAAAAACGCCCGATTTTTGACGAAAGAGATAACCACCCCCCTTACAACATGCTTCAGAAACTAAAAAAATGGTCCGTTTTCAAATGTTGCCTCTTTGAACTACAATTCACATTTGTACGTGGAAAATCACTTTTAAAGATAAAATGAGATGTTTAAAGTGATTTTCAAGCTTCCAGGGGCCCTAAACACAAGATTTGAGGAATGGATAAATGTGAAGGAAAATGGCCAATTTATTCACTCTGAGGCCTTAAAATGTTTTTCTCCACCCCAGAAAGTGAATTAAATAACATTTGTAGGCCTTTATTGTTCAATCAAAAACGCCCGATTTTTGATGAAAGAGATAACCACCCCCCCTTACGACATGCTTCAGAAACGAAAAAAATGGTCCATTTTCAAATGGTGCGTCTTTGAACTACAATTAACATTTGTACGTGGATAATCACTTTTAGATCTAAAATTAGATGTTTAAAGTGATTTTCAAGCTTCCAGGGGCCCTAAACACAAGATTTGAGGAATGGGTAAATGTGAATGAAAATGGCCAATTTATTCACTCTGAGGCCTTAAAAAGTTTTTCTCCACCCCAGAAAGTGAATTAAATAACATTTGTAGGCCTTTATTGTTCAATCAAAAACGCCCGATTTTTGATGAAAGAGATAACCACCCCCCTTACAACATGCTTTAGAAACTAAAAAAAGATCTGTTTTCAAATGTTGCCTCTTTGAACTACAGTTCACATTTGTACGTGGAAAATCACTTTTAAAGATAAAATGAGATGTTTAAAGTGATTTTCATGCTTCCAGGGGCCTTAAACACAAGATTTGAGGAATGGGTAAAAGTGAATGAAAATGGCCAATTTACTCATTCTGAGGCCTTAAAAAGTGTTTCTCCTCCACGGGAAGTGAATTAAATAACATTTGTAGGCCTTTATTGTTCAATCAAAAACGCCCGATTTTTGATGAAAGAGATAACCACCCCCCTTACAACATGCTTTAGAAACTAAAAAAAGATCTGTTTTCAAATGTTGCCTCTTTGAACTACAATTCACATTTGTACGTGGAAAATCACTTTTAAAGATAAAATGAGATGTTTAAAGTGATTTTCATGCTTCCAGGGGCCTTAAACACAAGATTTGAGGAATGGGTAAAAGTGAATGAAAATGGCCAATTTACTCATTCTGAGGCCTTAAAAAGTGTTTCTCCTCCACGGGAAGTGAATTAAATAATTTTTGTAGGCCTTTATTGTTCAAGCGAAAACGTCCGATTTTTGACAAAAGAGATAACCATCCCCCCTTACGACATGCTTCAGAAACTAAAAAAATGGTCCGTTTTCAAATGTTGCCTCTTTGAACTACAATTCACATTTGTATGTGGAAAATCACTTTTAAAGATAAAATGAGATGTTTAAAGTGATTTTCATGCTTCCAGGGGCCTTAAACACGAGATTTGAGGAATGGGTAAAAGTGAATGAAAATGGCCAATTTACTCACTCTGCGGCCTTAAAAAGTGTTTCTCCTCCACGGGAAGTGAATAAAATAACATTTGGAGGCCTTTATTGTTCAATCAAAAATGTCAGATTTTTGATGAAAGAGATAACCACCCCCCCCCTTACGACATGCTTCAGAAACTAAAAGAATGGTCTGTTTTCAAATGTTGCCTCTTTGAACTACAATTCACATTTGTATGTGGAAAATCACTTTTAAAGATAAAATGAGATGTTTAAAGTGATTTTCATGCTTCCAGGGGCCTTAAACACAAGATTTGAGGAATGGGTAAAAGTGAATGAAAATGGCCAATTTACTCATTTTGAGGCCTTAAAAAGTGTTTGTCCTCCACGGGAAGTGAATTAAATAACATTTGGAGGCCTTTATTGTTCAAGCGAAAACGCCTGATTTTTGATGAAAGAGATCACCACCCCCCCTTACGACATGCTTCAGAAACTAAAAAAATGGTTCATTTTCAAATGTTGCATCTTTGAACTACAATTAACATTGTACGTGGAAAATCACTTTTAGAGATAAAATGAGATGTTTAAAGTGATTTTCATGCTTCCAGGGGCCTTAAACACAAGATTTGAGGAATGGGTAAAAGTGAATGAATATGGCCAATTTACTCATTCTGAGGCCTTAAAAAGTGTTTCTCCTCGACGGGAAGCGAATTAAATAACATTTGGAGGCCTTTATTGTTCAAGCGAAAACGCCCGATTTTTGACGAAATAGATAACCACCCCCCCTTACGAAATGCTTCAGAAACTAAAAAATTGGTTCGTTTTCAAATGTTGCCTCTTTGAACTACAATTCACATTTGTATGTGGAAAATCAGTTTTAAAGATAAAATGAGATGTTTAAAGTGATTTAAATGCTTCCAGGGGCCTTAAACAAAAGATTTGAGGAATGGGTAAAAGCGAATGAAAATGGCCAATTTACTCACTCCGAGGCCTTAAAAAGTGTTTCTCCTCCACGGGAAGTGAATTAAACAACATTTGTAGTCCTTTATTGTTCAAGCAAAAACGCCCGATTTTTGACGAAAGAGATAACCACCCCCCCTTACGACATGCTTCAGAAACGAAAAAAATGGTCCATTTTCAAATGTTGCGTCTTTGAACTACAATTAACATTTGTACGTGGATAATCACTTTTAGATCTAAAATTAGATGTTTAAAGTGATTTTCAAGCTTCCAGGGGCCCTAAACACAAGATTTGAGGAATGGGTAAAAGTGAATGAAAATGGCCAATTTACTCATTCTGAGGCCTTAAAAAGTGTTTCTCCTCCACGGGAAGTGAATTAAATAACATTTGTAGGCCTTTATTGTTCAAGCAACAACGCCCGATTTTTGACGAAAGAGATAACCACCCCCCTTACGACATGCTTCAGAATTTAAAAAAATGGTCTGTTTTCAAATGTTGCCTCTTTGAACTACAATTCACATTTGTATGTTGAAAATCACCTTTAAAGATAAAATGAGATGTTTAAAGTGATTTTCAAGCTTCCAGGGGCCCTAAACACAAGATTTGAGAAATGGGTAAAAGTGAATGAAAATGGCCAATTTACTCACTCTGCGGCCTTAAAAAGTGTTTCTCCTCCCGGGAAGTGAATAAAATAACATTTGGAGGCCTTTATTGTTCAATCCAAAACGCCTGCTTTTTTGTGAAAGAGATAACCACCCCCCCTTTACGACATGCTTCAGAAACGAAAAAAATGGTCCATTTTCAAATGTTGCGTCTTTGAACTACAATTAACATTGTACGTGGATAATCACTTTTAGAGATAAAATGAGATGTTTAAAGTGATTTTCAAGCTTCCAGGGGCCCTAAACACAAGATTTGAGAAATGGGTAAAAGGGAATGAAATAGGCCAATTTACTCACTCTGCGGCCTTAAAAAGTGTTTCTCCTCCACAGGAAGTGAATAAAATACCATTTGGAGGCCTTTATTGTTCAATCAAAAATGCACGATTATTGACGAAAGAGATAACCACCCCCCCTTACGACATGCTTCAGAAACGAAAAAAATGGTCCGTTTTCAAATGTTGCGTCTTTGAACTATAATTCACATTTGTACGTGGATAATCACTTTTAGAGCTAAAATTAGATGTTTTAAGTGATTTTTAAGCTTCCAGGGGCCCTAAACACAAGATATGAGAAATGGGTAAAAGTGAATGAAAATGGCCAATTTACTCACTCTGAGGCCTTAAAAAGTGTTTCTCCTCCACGGGAAGTGAATTAAATAACATTTGGAGGCCTTTATTGTTCAAGCGAAAACGCCTGATTTTTGATGAAAGAGATAACCACCCCCCCTTACGACATGCTTCTGAAACTAAAAAAATGGTTCATTTTGAAATGTTGCGTCTTTGAACTACAATTAACATTGTACGTGGAAAATCACTTTTAAAGATAAAATGAGATGTTTAAAGTGATTTTCATGCTTCCAGGGGCCTTAAACACAAGATTTGAGGAATGGGTAAAAGTGAATGAAAATGGCCAATTTACTCACTCTGCGGCCTTAAAAAGTGTTTCTCCTCCACAGGAAGTGAATAAAATACCATTTGGAGGCCTTTATTGTTCAAGCGAAAACGCCCGATTATTGACGAAAGAGATAACCACCCCCCCTTTACGACATCCTTCAGAAACGAAAACAATGGTCCATTTTCAAATGTTGCGTCTTTGGACGACAATTCACATTTGTACGTGGATAATCCCTTTTAGTGATAAAATTGGATGTTTAAAGTGATTTTCAAGCTTCCAGGGGCCCTAAAAACAAGATTTGAGAAATGGGTAAAAGTGAATGAAAATGGCCAATTTACTCACTCTGCGGCCTTAAAAAGTGTTTCTCCTCTACGGGAAGTGAATAAAATAACATTTGGAGGCCTTTATTGTTCAATCAAAAACGCCTGTTTTTTTGTGAAAGAGATAACCACCCCCCCTTTACAACATGCTTCAGAAACGAAAAAAATGGTCCATTTTCAAATGTTGCGTCTTTGAACTACAATTAACATTGTACGTGGATAATCACTTTTAGAGATAAAATGAGATGTTTAAAGTGATTTTCAAGCTTCCAGGGGCCCTAAGCACAAGATTTGAGAAATGGGTAAAAGGGAATGAAAATGGCCAATTTACTCACTCTGCGGCCTTAAAAAGTGTTTCTCCTCCACAAGAAGTGAATAAAATAACATTTGGAGGCCTTTATTGTTCAATCAAAAATGCCCGATTATTGACGAAAGAGATAACCACCCCCCCTTACGACATGCTTCAGAAACGAAAAAAATGGTCCGTTTTCAAATGTTGCGTCTTTGAACTACAATTCACATTTGTACGTGGATAATCACTTTTAGAGCTAAAATTAGATGTTTTAAGTGATTTTCAAGCTTTCAGGGGCCCTAAACACAAGATATGAGAAATGGGTAAAAGTGAATGAAAATGGCCAATTTACTCACTCTGAGGCCTTAAAAAGTGTTTCTCCTCCACGGGAAGTGAATTAAGTAACATTTGGAGGCCTTTATTGTTCAAGCGAAAACGCCTGATTTTTGATGAAAGAGATAACCACCCCCCCTTACGACATGCTTCTGAAACTAAAAAAATGGTTCATTTTGAAATGTTGCGTCTTTGAACTACAATTAACATTGTACGTGGAAAATCACTTTTAAAGATAAAATTAGATGTTTAAAGTGATTTTCATGCTTCCAGGGGCCTTAAACACAAGATTTGAGGAATGGGTAAAAGTGAATGAAAATGGCCAATTTACTCACTCTGCGGCCTTAAAAAGTGTTTCTCCTCCACGGGAAGTGAATAAAATAACATTTGGAGGCCTTTATTGTTCAAGCGAAAACGCCCGATTATTGACGAAAGAGATAACCACCCCCCCTTTACGACATGCTTCAGAAACGAAAAAAATGGTCCATTTTCAAATGTTGCGTCTTTGGACGACAATTCACATTTGTACGTGGATAATCACTTTTAGTGATGAAATTGGATGTTTAAAGTGATTTTCAAGCTTCCAGGGGCCCTAAACACAAGATTTGAGAAATGGGTAAAAGTGAATGAAAATGGCCAATTTACTCACTCTGCGGCCTTAAAAAGTGTTTCTCCTCCACGGGAAGTGAATAAAATAACATTTGGAGGCCTTTATTGTTCAATCAAAAACGCCTGTTTTTTTGTGAAAGAGATAACCACCCCCCCTTTACAACATGCTTCAGAAACGAAAAAAATGGTCCATTTTCAAATGTTGCGTCTTTGAACTACAATTAACATTGTACGTGGATAATCACTTTTAGAGATAAAATGAGATGTTTAAAGTGATTTTCAAGCTTCCAGGGGCCCTAAGCACAAGATTTGAGAAATGGGTAAAAGGGAATGAAAATGGCCAATTTACTCACTCTGCGGCCTTAAAAAGTGTTTCTCCTCCACAAGAAGTGAATAAAATAACATTTGGAGGCCTTTATTGTTCAATCAAAAATGCCCGATTATTGACGAAAGAGATAACCACCCCCCCTTACGACATGCTTCAGAAACGAAAAAAATGGTCCGTTTTCAAATGTTGCGTCTTTGAACTACAATTCACATTTGTACGTGGATAATCACTTTTAGAGCTAAAATTAGATGTTTTAAGTGATTTTCAAGCTTTCAGGGGCCCTAAACACAAGATATGAGAAATGGGTAAAAGTGAATGAAAATGGCCAGTTTACTCACTCTGAGGCCTTAAAAAGTGTTTCTCCTCCACGGGAAGTGAATTAAATAACATTTGGAGGCCTTTATTGTTCAAGCGAAAACGCCTGATTTTTGATGAAAGAGATAACCACCCCCCCTTACGACATGCTTCTGAAACTAAAAAAATGGTTCATTTTGAAATGTTGCGTCTTTGAACTACAATTAACATTGTACGTGGAAAATCACTTTTAAAGATAAAATTAGATGTTTAAAGTGATTTTCATGCTTCCAGGGGCCTTAAACACAAGATTTGAGGAATGGGTAAAAGTGAATGAAAATGGCCAATTTACTCACTCTGCGGCCTTAAAAAGTGTTTCTCCTCCACGGGAAGTGAATAAAATAACATTTGGAGGCCTTTATTGTTCAAGCGAAAACGCCCGATTATTGACGAAAGAGATAACCACCCCCCCTTTACGACATGCTTCAGAAACGAAAAAAATGGTCCATTTTCAAATGTTGCGTCTTTGGACGACAATTCACATTTGTACGTGGATAATCACTTTTAGTGATGAAATTGGATGTTTAAAGTGATTTTCAAGCTTCCAGGGGCCCTAAACACAAGATTTGAAGATTGGGTAAAAGTGAATGAAAATGGCCAATTTACTCACTCTGAGGCCTTAAAAAGTGTTTCTCCTCCACGGGAAGTGAATTAAATAACATTTGGAGGCCTTTATTGTTCAAGCGAAAACGCCCGATTATTGACGAAAGAGATAACCACCCCCCCTTTACGACATGCTTCAGAAATGAAAAAAACTGGTCCATTTTCAAATGTTGCGTCTTTGAACGACAATTCACATTTGTAAGTGGATAATCACTTTTAGAGATAAAATTAGATGTTTAAAGTGATTTTCAAGCTTCCAGGGGCCCTAAACACAAGATTTGAGGAATGGGTAAATGTGTATGAAAATGGCCAATTTACTCATTCTGAGGCCTTAAAAGGTTTTTGTCCTCCACGGGAAGTGAATTAAATAACAATTGTAGGCCTTTATTGTTCAAGTGAAAACGCGCGATTATTGACGAAAGAGATAACCACCCCCCTTACGACATGCTTCAGAAACAAAAAAAATGGCCCATTTTCAAATGTTGCGTCTTTGAACGACAATCCACATTTGTACGTGGATAATCATTTTTAGAGCTAAAATTAGATGTTTAAAGTGATTTTCAAGCTTCCAGGGGCCCTAAACACAAGATTTGAGAAATGGGTAAACGTGAATGAAAATGGCCAACTTACTCACTCTGCGGCCTTAAAAAGTGTTTCTCCTCCACGGAAAGTGAATAAAATACCATTTGGAGGCCTTTATTGTTCAATCAAAAACGCCCGTTTTTTGGTGAAAGATATAACCACCCCCCCTTACGACATGCTTCAGAAACGAAAAAAATGGTCCATTTTCAAATGTTGCGTCTTTGAACTACAATTAACATTGTACGTGGATAATCACTTTTAGAGATAAAATGAGATGTTTAAAGTGATTTACAAGCTTCCAGGGGCCCTAAACACAAGATATGAGGAATGGGTAAATATGAATGAAAATGGCCAATTTATTCACTCTGAGGCCTTAAAAAGTTTTTCTCCACCCCAGAAAGTGAATTAAATAACATTTGTAGGACTTTATTGTTCAAGCGAAAATGCCTGATTTTTGATGAAAGAGATAACCACCCCCCCTTACGACATGCTTCTGAAACTAAAAAAATGGTTCATTTTCAAATGTTGCGTCTTTGAACTACAATTAACATTGTACGTGGATAATCACTTTTAGAGATAAAGTGAGATGTTTAAAGTGATTTTCAAGCTTCCAGGGGCCCTAAACACAAGATTTGAGAAATGGGTAAACGTGAATGAAAATGGCCAATTTACTCACTCTGAGGCCTTAAAAAGTGTTTCTCCTCCACGGGAAGTGAATTAAATAACATTTGGAGGCCTTTATTGTTCAAGCGAAAACGCCTGATTTTTGATGAAAGAGATAACCACCCCCCCTTACGACATGCTTCTGAAACTAAAAAAATGGTTCATTTTGAAATGTTGCGTCTTTGAACTACAATTAACATTGTACGTGGAAAATCACTTTTAAAGATAAAATGAGATGTTTAAAGTGATTTTCATGCTTCCAGGGGCCTTAAACACAAGATTTGAGGAATGGGTAAAAGTGAATGAAAATGGCCAATTTACTCACTCTGCGGCCTTAAAAAGTGTTTCTCCTCCACGGGAAGTGAATTAAATACTATTTGGAGGCCTTTATTGTTCAAGCGAAAACGCCCGATTATTGACGAAAGAGATAACCACCCCCCCTTTACGACATGCTTCAAAAACGAAAAAAATGGTCCATTTTCAAATGTTGCGTCTTTGGACGACAATTCACATTTGTACGTGGATAATCACTTGTAGTGATGAAATTGGATGTTTAAAGTGATTTTCAAGCTTCCAGGGGCCCTAAACACAAGATTTGAAGATTGGGTAAAAGTGAATGAAAATGGCCAATTTACTCACTCTGAGGCCTTAAAAAGTGTTTCTCCTCCACGGGAAGTGAATTAAATAACATTTGGAGGCCTTTATTGTTCAAGCGAAAACGCCCGATTATTGACGAAAGAGATAACCACCCCCCCTTTACGACATGCTTCAGAAATGAAAAAAACTGGTCTATTTTCAAATGTTGCGTCTTTGAACGACAATTCACATTTGTAGGTGGATAATCACTTTTAGAGATAAAATTAGATGTTTAAAGTGATTTTCAAGCTTCCAGGGGCCCTAAACACAAGATTTGAGGAATGGGTAAATGTGTATGAAAATGGCCAATTTACTCATTCTGAGGCCTTAAAAAGTTTTTGTCCTCCACGGGAAGTGAATTAAATAACAATTGTAGGCCTTTATTGTTCAAGCGAAAACGCCCGATTATTGACGAAAGAGATAACCACCCCCCTTACGACATGCTTCAGAAACAAAAAAAATGGCCCGTTTTCAAATGTTGCGTCTTTGAACGACAATCCACATTTGTACGTGGATAATCACTTTTAGAGCTAAAATTAGAAGTTTAAAGTGATTTTCAAGCTTCCAGGGGCCCTAAACACAAGATATGAGAAATGGGTAAACGTGAATGAAAATGGCCAACTTACTCACTCTGCGGCCTTAAAAAGTGTTTCTCCTCCACGGAAAGTGAATAAAATACCATTTGGAGGCCTTTATTGTTCAATCAAAAACGCCCGTTTTTTGGTGAAAGATATAACCACCCCCCCTTACGACATGCTTCAGAAACGAAAAAAATGGTCCATTTTCAAATGTTGCGTCTTTGAACTACAATTAACATTGTACGTGGATAATCACTTTTAGAGATAAAATGAGATGTTTAAAGTGATTTACAAGCTTCCAGGGGCCCTAAACACAAGATATGAGGAATGGGTAAATATGAATGAAAATGGCCAATTTATTCACTCTGTGGCCTTAAAAAGTTTTTCTCCACCCCAGAAAGTGAATTAAATAACATTTGTAGGACTTTATTGTTCAAGCGAAAACGCCTGATTTTTGATGAAAGAGATAACCACCCCCCCTTACGACATGCTTCTGAAACTAAAAAAATGGTTCATTTTCAAATGTTGCGTCTTTGAACTACAATTAACATTGTACGTGGATAATCACTTTTAGAGATTTAGGTGCCGATTACGATCTGGTAAAAACCGGGTACGAACCGTCGGTCGGAGCGTTTTCCCCGTCTGACTCGTACCCGGTCGTAAAACTTTACAAACATGGAATTACGATTCGCACGGAAACACCATTTCCGTACGACTCGTAAAAAACACCGACCGACCAAAATATACATACGAATGTGATCCGGGAATGCTGCGACGTGACGTCGGGACGCTTTCAGGCAGCGTTTCACGACCCAGGAATTACGATTCGAACCGACAGCAGTCCGGACGGCAATATTTTCACGGCACCCAAAAAGTGCCGCAAAAGCGAAGTATGGCGCGAATCGACCAGAGTAGGTGGCCCGGTACGCTCCGTACTCCCCCCCGAGCCCCCGTAGGTACGCGCCGACCCCCCCCAGCCCCCGTAGGTACGCGCCGAACCCCCCTGTATGTACACCCGTGTACGTGTCGAACCCCCCGTGTACGTTCGAGTCGAACCCCCCGTGTACGTTCGAGTCGTACCCCCACCCGTGTACGTTCGAGTCGAACCCCCGTGTACGTTCGAGTCAAACCCCCCGTGTACGTTCGAGTCAAACCCCCCGTGTACGTTCGAGTCGTACCCCCACCCGTGTACGTTCGAGTCGAACCCCCCCGTGTACGTTCGAGTCGTACCCCCACCCGTGTACGTTCGAGTCGAACCCCCCGTGTACGTTCGAGTCAAACCCCCCGTGTATGTTCGAGTCGTACCCCTCGTGTACGTTCGAGTCGAACCCCCCCCTGTACGTTCGAGTCGAACCCCCCGTGTACGTTCGAGTCGAACCCCCCGTATCCCCAGCGCGTAGCGCTGGGGGTACGCACCGTACATACACGGGTGGGGGTACGACTCGAACGTACACGGGGGGGTTCGACTCGAACGTACACGGGGGGTTCGACTCGAACGTACACGGGGGGGTTCGACTCGAACGTACACGGGGGGTACGACTCGAACGTACACGGGGGTTCGACTCGAACGTACATGGGGGGTTCGACTCGAACGTACACGGGGGGTTCGACTCGAACGTACACGGGGGGTTCGACTCGAACGTACACGGGGGGGTTCGACTCGAACGTACACGGGGGGGTTCGACTCGAACGTACACGGGTGGGGGTACGACTCGAACATACACGGGGGGTTCGACTCGAACGTACACGGGGGGTTCGACTCGAATGTACACGGGGGGTTCGACTCGAACGTACACGGGGGTACGACTCGAACGTACACGGGGGGTTCGACTCGAACGTACATGGGGGGTTCGACTCGAACGTACACGGGGGGTTCGACTCGAACGTACACGGGTGGGGGTACGACTCGAACGTACACGGGGGTTCGACTCGAACGTACACGGGGGGTTCGACTCGAACGTACACGGGGGGGTTCGACTCGAACGTACATGGGGGTATGACTCGAACGTACACGGGGGGTTCGACTCGAATGTACACGGGGGGGTTCGACTCGAGCGTACACGGGGGGTACGACTCGAACGTACACGGGGGTTCGACTCGAACGTACACGGGGGGTTCGACTCGAACGTACACGGGGGGTTCGACTCGAACGTACACGGGTGGGGGTACGACTCGAACGTACATGGGGGGTACGACTCGAACGTACACGGGGGGTTCGACTCGAACGTACACGGGGGGTTCGACTCGAACGTACACGGGGGGGTTCGACTCGAACGTACACGGGTGGGGGTACGACTCGAACGTACACAGGGGGGTTCGACTCGAACGTACACGGGGGGTTCGACTCGAACGTACACGGGGGTACGACTCGAACGTACACGGGGGGTTCGACTCGAACGTACACGGGGGGTTCGACTCGAACGTACACGGGGGGTTCGACTCGAACGTACACGGGTGGGGGTACGACTCGAACGTACACGGGGGGTTCGACTCGAACGTACACGGGGGGTTCGACTCGAACGTACATGGGGGTACGACTCGAACGTACACGGGGGGTTCGACTCGAACGTACACGGGGGGGTTTGACTCGAACGTACACAGGGGGGTTCGACTCGAATGTACACGGGGGTACGACTCGAACCAACACGGGGGGTTCGACTCGAACGTACACGGGGGGTTCGACTCGAACGTATACGGGGGTTCGACTCGAACGTACACGGGTGGGGGTACGACTCGAACGTACACGGGGGTACGACTCGAACGTACACGGGGGGTTCGACTCGAACGTACACGGGGGGGTTCGACTCGAACGTACACGGGGGGTTCGACTCGAACGTACACGGGTGGGGGTACGACTCGAACGTACACGGGGGGGTTCGACTCGAACGTACACGGGGGGGTTCGACTCGAACGTACATGGGGGGGTTCGACTCAAACGTACACGGGGGGTACGACTCGAACGTACACGGGGGGTTCGACACGTACACGGGTGTACATACAGGGGGGTTCGGCGCGTACCTACGGGGGCTGGTGGAGGGGTCGGCGCGTACCTACGGGGGCTGGGGGGGGTCGGCGCGTACCTACGGGGGCTGGGGGGGTCGGCGCATACCTACGGGGGCTGGGGGGGGTCGGCGCGTACCTATGGGGGCTGGGGGGGTCGGCGCGTATGCGGGCACGTCTCCATGGTTGCTATGGGAGTTCGGTGCGGACGGTGATTTTTCCATCCGGTTGTAACCTCGGACGCACGGGATGGATCGTGATTCCTCGGTCGGACTTCACCTTTCACGTTTGTACGGTAAATCGTACGAGGACGTGTCGGACACATTTTCCGACCCGAGGACGTGTGGGGAATGATTCCCAATGCGGTTCGTATGGACTTTTTACCATGCGAATCGTGATTGCCAGTTCGTACGGCACTTGTACGATTCGTACGGTAAAAAGACCGGATACGAGTCGCACGGGGATATTTTTTACCGGATCGTGATCGGCACCAAAGTGAGATGTTTAAAGTGATTTTCAAACTTCCAGGGGCCCTAAACACAAGATTTGAGAAATGGGTAAACGTGAATGAAAATGGCCAATTTACTCACTCTGCGGCCTTAAAAAGTGTTTCTCCTCCACGGGAAGTGAATACAATAACATTTGGAGGCCTTTATTGTTCAATCAAAAATGCCTGTTTTTTGGTGAAAGAGATAACCACCCCCCCTTACGACATGTTTCAGAAACGAAAAAAATGGTCCATTTTCAAATGTTGCGTCTTTGAACTACAATTCACATTTGTACGTGGATAATCACTTTTAGAGATAAAATTAGATGTTTAAAGTGATTCCAGGGGCCCTAAACACAAGATTTGAGGAATGGGTAAATGTGAATGAAAATGGCCAATTTATTCACTCTGAGGCCTAAAATTTTTTTTCTCCACCCCAGAAAGTGAATTAAATAACATTTGTAGGCCTTTATTGTTCAATCAAAAACGCACAATTTTTGATGAAAGAGATAACCACCCCCCCTTACGACATGCTTCAGAAACTAAAAAAATGGTCCATTTTCAAATGTTGCCTCTTTGAACTACAATTCACATTTGTATGTGGAAAATCACTTTTAAAGATAAAATGAGATGTTTAAAGTGATTTTCATGCTTCCAGGGGCCTTAAACACAAGATTTGAGGAATGGGTAAAAGTGAATGAAAATGGCCAATTTACTCATTTTGAGGCCTTAAAAAGTGTTTGTCCTCCACGGGAAGTGAATTAAATAACATTTGGAGGCCTTTATTGTTCAATGAAAAACGCACAATTTTTGATGAAAGAGATAACCACCCCCCCTTACGACATGCTTCAGAAACAAAAAAAATGGTCCGTTTTCAAATGTTGCGTCGTGGAACGACAATCCACATTTGTACGTGGATAATCACTTTTAGAGCTAAAATTAGATGTTTAAAGTGATTTTAGAGCTTCCAGGGGCCCTAAACACAAGATTTGAGAAATGGATAAACGTGAATGAAAATGGCCAATTTACTCACTCTGCGGTCTTAAAAAGTGTTTCTCCTCCACGGAAAGTGAATAAAATAACATTTGGAGGCCTTTATTTTTCAATCAAAAACGCCCGTTTTTTGGTGAAAGAGATAACCACCCCCCTTACGACATGCTTCAGAAACTAAAAAAATGGTCCGTTTTCAAATGTTGCCTCTTTGAACTACAATTCACATTTGTACGTGGAAAATCACTTTTAAAGATAAAATGAGATGTTTAAAGTGATTTTCATGCTTCCAGGGGCCTTAATCACAAGATTTGAGGAATGGGTAAAAGTGAATGAAAATGGCCAATTTACTCACTCTGCGGCCTCAAAAAGTGTTTCTCCTCCACGGGAAGTGAATAAAATAACATTTGGAGGCCTTTATTGTTCAATCAAAAACGCCTGTTTTTTTATTGAAAGAGATAACCACCCCCCTTTACGACATGCTTCTGAAACTAAAAAAATGGTTCATTTTCAAATGTTGCGTCTTTGAACGACAATTCACATTTGTACGTGGATAATCACTTTTAGAGATAAAATTAGATGTTTAAAGTGATTTTCAAGCTTCCAGGGGCCCTAAACACAAGATTTGAGGATTGGGTAAAAGGGAATGAAAATGGCCAATTTACTCACTCTGAGGCCTTAAAAAGTGTTTCTCCTCCACGGGAAGTGAATTAAATAACATTTGGAGGCCTTTATTGTTCAAGCGAAAACGCCTGATTTTTGATGAAAGAGATAACCACCCCCCTTACGACATGCTTCTGAAACTAAAAAAATGGTTCATTTTCAAATGTTGCGTCTTTGAACTACAATTAACATTGTACGTGGATAATCACTTTTAGAGATAAAATTAGATGTTTAAATTGATTTTCAAGCTTCCAGGGGCCCTAAACACAAGATTTGAGAAATGGGTAAACGTGAATGAAAATGGCCAATTTACTCACTTTGCGGCCTTAAAAAGTGTTTCTCCTCCACGGAAAGTGAATAAAATACCATTTGGAGGCCTTTATTGTTCAATCAAAAACGCCCGTTTTTTGGTGAAAGAGATAACCACCCCCCCTTACGACATGCTTCAGAAACGAAAAAAATGGTCCATTTTCAAATGTTGCGTCTTTGAACTACAATTAACATTGTACATGGATAATCACTTTTAGAGATAAAGTGAAATGTTTAAAGTGATTTTCAAGCTTCCAGGGGCCCTAAACACAAGATTTGAGAAATGGGTAAACGTGAATGAAAATGGCCAATTTACTCACTCTGCGGCCTTAAAAAGTGTTTCTCCTCCATGGGAAGTGAATAAAATAACATTTGGAGGCCTTTATTGTTCAATCAAAAATGCCTGTTTTTTGGTGAAAGAGATAACCACCCCCCCTTACGACATGCTTCAGAAACGAAAAAAATGGTCCATTTTCAAATGTTGCGTCTTTGAACTACAATTCACATTTGTACGTGGATAATCACTTTTAGAGATAAAATTAGATGTTTAAAGTGATTTTCAAGCTTCCAGGGGCCCTAAACACAAGATTTGAGGAATGGGTAAATGTGAATGAAAATGGCCAATTTATTCACTCTGAGGCCTTAAAAATTCTTTCTCCACCCCAGAAAGTGAATTAAATAACATTTGTAGGCCTTTATTGTTCAATCAAAAACGCACAATTTTTGATGAAAGAGATAACCACCCCCCCTTACGACATGCTTCAGAAACAAAAAAATGGTCCGTTTTCAAATGTTGCCTCTTTGAACTACAATTCACATTTGTATGTGGAAAATCACTTTTAAAGATAAAATGAGATGTTTAAAGTGATTTTCATGCTTCCAGGGGCCTTAAACACAAGATTTGAGGAATGGGTAAAAGTGAATGAAAATGGCCAATTTACTCATTCTTAGGCCTTAAAAAGTGTTTGTCCTCCACGGGAAGTGAATTAAATAACATTTGTAGGCCTTTATTGTTCAATGAAAAACGCACAATTTTTTATGAAAGAGATAACCACCCCCCCTTACGACATGCTTCAGAAACAAAAAAAATAGTCCGTTTTCAAATGTTGCGTCGTGGAACGACAATCCACATTTGTACGTGGATAATCACTTTTAGAGCTAAAATTAGATGTTTAAAGTGATTTTCAAGCTTCCAGGGGCCCTAAACACAAGATTTGAGAAATGGGTAAAAGTGAATGAAAATGGCCAATTTACTCATTCTGAGGCCTTAAAAAGTGTTTCTCCTCCACGGGAAGTGAATTAAATAACATTTGGAGGCCTTTATTGTTCAAGTGAAAACGCCTGATTTTTGATGAAAGAGATAACCACCCCCCCTTACGACATGCTTCTGAAACTAAAAAAAGATTAATTTTCAAATGTTGCGTCTTTGAACTACAATTAACATTGTACGTGGATAATCACTTTTAGAGATAAAATGAGATGTTTAAAGTGATTTTCAAGCTTCCAGGGGCCCTAAACACAAGATTTGAGAAATGGATAAACGTGAATGAAAAAGGCCAGTTTACTCACTCTGCGACCTTGAAAAGTGTTTCTCCTCCACGGAAAGTGAATAAAATAACATTTGGAGGCCTTTATTTTTCAATCAAAAACGCCCGTTTTTTGGTGAAAGAGATAACCACCCCCCTTACGACATGCTTCAGAAACGAAAAAAATGGTCCATTTTCAAAAGTTGCGTCTTTGAACTACAATTCATATTTGTACGTGGATAATCACTTTTAGAGATAAAATTAGATGTTTAAAGTGATTTACAAGCTTCCAGGTGCCCTAAACACAAGATATGAGGAATGGGTAAATATGAATGAAAATGGCCAATTTATTCACTCTGAGGCCTTAAAAAGTTTTTCTCCACCCCAGAAAGTGAATTAAATAACATTTGTAGGCCTTTATTGTTCAATCATAAACGCCCGATTTTTGATGAACGAGATAACCACCCCCCTTACGACATGCTTCAGAAACTAAAAAAATGGTCCGTTTTCAAATGTTGCCTCTTTGAACTACAATTCACATTTGTACGTGGAAAATCACTTTTAAAGATAAAATGAGATGTTTAAAGTGATTTTCATGCTTCCAGGGGCCTTAATAACAAGATTTGAGGAATGGGTAAAAGTGAATGAAAATGGCCAATTTACTCACTCTGCGGCCTCAAAACGGGTTTCTCCTCCACGGGAAGTGAATAAAATAACATTTGGAGGCCTTTATTGTTCAATCAAAAACGCCTGTTTTTTGGTGAAAGAGATAACCACCCCCCTTTACGACATGCTTCTGAAACTAAAAAAATGGTTCATTTTCAAATGTTGCGTCTTTGAACGACAATTCACATTTGTACGTGGATAATCACTTTTAGAGATAAAATTAGATGTTTAAAGTGATTTTCAAGCTTCCAGGGGCCCTAAACACAAGATTTGAGGATTGGGTAAAAGTGAATGAAAATGGCCAATTTACTCACTCTGAGGCCTTAAAAAGTGTTTCTCCTCCACGGGAAGTGAATTAAATAACATTTGGAGGCCTTTATTGTTCAAGCGAAAACGCCTGATTTTTGATGAAAGAGATAACCACCCCCCTTACGACATGCTTCTGAAACTAAAAAAATGGTTCATTTTCAAATGTTGCGTCTTTGAACTACAATTAACATTGTACGTGGATAATCACTTTTAGAGATAAAATGAGATGTTTAAAGTGATTTTCAATCTTCAAGGGGCCCTAAACCCAAGATTTGAGAAATGGGTAAAAGTGAATGCAAATGGCCAATTTACTCACACTGCGGCCTTAAAAAGTGTTTCTCCTCCACGGGAAGTGAATAAAATCACATTGGGAGGCCTTTATTGTTAAATCAAAAATGCCAGTTTTTTGGTGAAAGAGATAACCACCCCTCCTTATGACATGCTTCAGAAACGAAAAAAATGGTCCATTTTCAAATGTGGCGTCTTTGAACTACAATTCACATTTGTACGTGGATATTCACTTTTAGAGATAAAATTAGATGTTTAAAGTGATTTTTAAGCTTCCAGGGGCCCTAAACACAAGATTTGAGGAATGGGTAAATGTGAATGAAAATGGCCAATGTATTCACTCTGAGGCCTTAAAAAGTTTTTCTCCACCCCAGAAAGTGAATTAAATAACATTTGTAGGCCTTTATTGTTCAAGCGAAAACGCCCGATTATTGACGAAATAGATAACCACCCCCCCTTACAACATGCTTCAGAAACAAAAAAAATGGTCCGTTTTAAAATGTTGCGTCTTTGAACGACAATCCACATTTGTACGTGGATAATCACTTTTAGAGCTAAAATGAGATGTTTTAAGTGATTTTCAAGCTTCCAGGGGCCCTAAACACAAGATTTGAGAAATGGGTAAAAGTGAATGAAAATGGCCAATTTACTCACTCTGCGGCCTTAAAAAGTGTTTCTCCTCCACGGGAAGTGAATTAAATAACATTTGGAGGCCTTTATTGTTCAAGCGAAAACGCCTGATTTTTGATGAAAGAGATAACCACCCCCCTTACGACATGCTTCTGAAACTAAAAAAATGGTTCATTTTCAAATGTTGCGTCTTTGAACTACAATTAACATTGTACGTGGATAATCACTTTTAGAGATAAAATTAGATGTTTAAATTGATTTTCAAGCTTCCAGGGGCCCTAAACACAAGATTTGAGAAATGGGTAAACGTGAATGAAAATGGCCAATTTACTCACTTTGCGGCCTTAAAAAGTGTTTCTCCTCCACGGAAAGTGAATAAAATACCATTTGGAGGCCTTTATTGTTCAATCAAAAACGCCCGTTTTTTGGTGAAAGAGATAACCACCCCCCCTTACGACATGCTTCAGAAACGAAAAAAATGGTCCATTTTCAAATGTTGCGTCTTTGAACTACAATTAACATTGTACATGGATAATCACTTTTAGAGATAAAGTGAAATGTTTAAAGTGATTTTCAAGCTTCCAGGGGCCCTAAACACAAGATTTGAGAAATGGGTAAACGTGAATGAAAATGGCCAATTTACTCACTCTGCGGCCTTAAAAAGTGTTTCTCCTCCATGGGAAGTGAATAAAATAACATTTGGAGGCCTTTATTGTTCAATCAAAAATGCCTGTTTTTTGGTGAAAGAGATAACCACCCCCCCTTACGACATGCTTCAGAAACGAAAAAAATGGTCCATTTTCAAATGTTGCGTCTTTGAACTACAATTCACATTTGTACGTGGATAATCACTTTTAGAGATAAAATTAGATGTTTAAAGTGATTTTCAAGCTTCCAGGGGCCCTAAACACAAGATTTGAGGAATGGGTAAATGTGAATGAAAATGGCCAATTTATTCACTCTGAGGCCTTAAAAATTCTTTCTCCACCCCAGAAAGTGAATTAAATAACATTTGTAGGCCTTTATTGTTCAATCAAAAACGCACAATTTTTGATGAAAGAGATAACCACCCCCCCTTACGACATGCTTCAGAAACAAAAAAATGGTCCGTTTTCAAATGTTGCCTCTTTGAACTACAATTCACATTTGTATGTGGAAAATCACTTTTAAAGATAAAATGAGATGTTTAAAGTGATTTTCATGCTTCCAGGGGCCTTAAACACAAGATTTGAGGAATGGGTAAAAGTGAATGAAAATGGCCAATTTACTCATTCTTAGGCCTTAAAAAGTGTTTGTCCTCCACGGGAAGTGAATTAAATAACATTTGTAGGCCTTTATTGTTCAATGAAAAACGCACAATTTTTTATGAAAGAGATAACCACCCCCCCCTTACGACATGCTTCAGAAACAAAAAAAATAGTCCGTTTTCAAATGTTGCGTCGTGGAACGACAATCCACATTTGTACGTGGATAATCACTTTTAGAGCTAAAATTAGATGTTTAAAGTGATTTTCAAGCTTCCAGGGGCCCTAAACACAAGATTTGAGAAATGGGTAAAAGTGAATGAAAATGGCCAATTTACTCATTCTGAGGCCTTAAAAAGTGTTTCTCCTCCACGGGAAGTGAATTAAATAACATTTGGAGGCCTTTATTGTTCAAGTGAAAACGCCTGATTTTTGATGAAAGAGATAACCACCCCCCCTTACGACATGCTTCTGAAACTAAAAAAAGATTAATTTTCAAATGTTGCGTCTTTGAACTACAATTAACATTGTACGTGGATAATCACTTTTAGAGATAAAATGAGATGTTTAAAGTGATTTTCAAGCTTCCAGGGGCCCTAAACACAAGATTTGAGAAATGGATAAACGTGAATGAAAAAGGCCAGTTTACTCACTCTGCGACCTTGAAAAGTGTTTCTCCTCCACGGAAAGTGAATAAAATAACATTTGGAGGCCTTTATTTTTCAATCAAAAACGCCCGTTTTTTGGTGAAAGAGATAACCACCCCCCTTACGACATGCTTCAGAAACGAAAAAAATGGTCCATTTTCAAAAGTTGCGTCTTTGAACTACAATTCACATTTGTACGTGGATAATCACTTTTAGAGATAAAATTAGATGTTTAAAGTGATTTACAAGCTTCCAGGTGCCCTAAACACAAGATATGAGGAATGGGTAAATATGAATGAAAATGGCCAATTTATTCACTCTGAGGCCTTAAAAAGTTTTTCTCCACCCCAGAAAGTGAATTAAATAACATTTGTAGGCCTTTATTGTTCAATCAAAAACGCCCGATTTTTGATGAACGAGATAACCACCCCCCTTACGACATGCTTCAGAAACTAAAAAAATGGTCCGTTTTCAAATGTTGCCTCTTTGAACTACAATTCACATTTGTACGTGGAAAATCACTTTTAAAGATAAAATGAGATGTTTAAAGTGATTTTCATGCTTCCAGGGGCCTTAATAACAAGATTTGAGGAATGGGTAAAAGTGAATGAAAATGGCCAATTTACTCACTCTGCGGCCTCAAAACGGGTTTCTCCTCCACGGGAAGTGAATAAAATAACATTTGGAGGCCTTTATTGTTCAATCAAAAACGCCTGTTTTTTGGTGAAAGAGATAACCACCCCCCTTTACGACATGCTTCTGAAACTAAAAAAATGGTTCATTTTCAAATGTTGCGTCTTTGAACGACAATTCACATTTGTACGTGGATAATCACTTTTAGAGATAAAATTAGATGTTTAAAGTGATTTTCAAGCTTCCAGGGGCCCTAAACACAAGATTTGAGGATTGGGTAAAAGTGAATGAAAATGGCCAATTTACTCACTCTGAGGCCTTAAAAAGTGTTTCTCCTCCACGGGAAGTGAATTAAATAACATTTGGAGGCCTTTATTGTTCAAGCGAAAACGCCTGATTTTTGATGAAAGAGATAACCACCCCCCTTACGACATGCTTCTGAAACTAAAAAAATGGTTCATTTTCAAATGTTGCGTCTTTGAACTACAATTAACATTGTACGTGGATAATCACTTTTAGAGATAAAATGAGATGTTTAAAGTGATTTTCAAGCTTCAAGGGGCCCTAAACTCAAGATTTGAGAAATGGGTAAAAGTGAATGCAAATGGCCAATTTACTCACACTGCGGCCTTAAAAAGTGTTTCTCCTCCACGGGAAGTGAATAAAATCACATTGGGAGGCCTTTATTGTTAAATCAAAAATGCCAGTTTTTTGGTGAAAGAGATAACCACCCCTCCTTATGACATGCTTCAGAAACGAAAAAAATGGTCCATTTTCAAATGTGGCGTCTTTGAACTACAATTCACATTTGTACGTGGATATTCACTTTTAGAGATAAAATTAGATGTTTAAAGTGATTTTTAAGCTTCCAGGGGCCCTAAACACAAGATTTGAGGAATGGGTAAATGTGAATGAAAATGGCCAATGTATTCACTCTGAGGCCTTAAAAAGTTTTTCTCCACCCCAGAAAGTGAATTAAATAACATTTGTAGGCCTTTATTGTTCAAGCGAAAACGCCCGATTATTGACGAAATAGATAACCACCCCCCCTTACAACATGCTTCAGAAACAAAAAAAATGGTCCGTTTTAAAATGTTGCGTCTTTGAACGACAATCCACATTTGTACGTGGATAATCACTTTTAGAGCTAAAATGAGATGTTTTAAGTGATTTTCAAGCTTCCAGGGGCCCTAAACACAAGATTTGAGAAATGGGTAAAAGTGAATGAAAATGGCCAATTTACTCACTCTGCGGCCTTAAAAAGTGTTTCTCCTCCACGGGAAGTGAATAAAATAAAATTTGGAGGCCTTTATTGTTCAATCAAAAACGCCAGTTTTTTTGTGAAAGAGCTAACCCCCCCCCCTTTACGACATGCTTCAGAAACGAAAAAAATGGTCCATTTTCAAATGTTGCTTCTTTGAACTACAATTAACATTGTACGTGGATAATCACTTTTAGAGATAAAATGAGATGTTTAAAGTGATTTTCAAGCTTCCAGGGGCCCTAAACACAAGATTTGAGAAATAGGTAAAAGGGAATGAAAATGGCCAATTTACTCACTCTGCGGCCTTAAAAAGTGTTTCTCCTCCACAGGAAGTGAATAAAATAACATTTGGAGGCCTTTATTGTTCAATCAAAAATGCCCGATTATTGACGAAATTATTGGAAATTTCTGACCAGCACCCACGATCCAGGACTGATAGGATGTCCTGGAGCTTCAGAGGCCTGAGGCAGAGTATCGTGGACCTGTTGGTGTAAGACACGCAATTTAGCCGTCAATTCATACAGATAATCAAGCAGTACTGGATGTTCGATCTCACTGAATTTTGTCGGCCTTGGCACTCCCCATACATTGGCCAGACGGCCAAACACCATCTCATACGGACTAAGTCCCACTCGTGAATGCACAGTCATTCTTGTTGATAGGAGTGCTAAGGGCAGCGCGTCAGGCCATTTGAGACCAGAACTCGCTTGGATCTTGGCTAATTTGAGCTTCAATGTGCCATTATAGCACTCTACTAGTCCAGCTGATTGGGGGTGATTTGCAGCGTGGAATTTCTGCTTAATGCCTAGTCCCTCACACACATTCTTCATCACTCGACCCACAAATTCACTCCCATTATCACTCCAGACCATTCTCGGCATTCCAAACCTAGGGGAGAATTCTTTGACAAGGGCTTTGGCTGTGGATAAGGCAGTATTGTCTTTTACGGGATATGCTTCTATCCACCTTGAAAGAGCGCAGACAACAACAAGTACATATTTCAAATTGTTGCACCTTTCCATGTGGATGAAATCTAGCTTCAAAACCTCGAACGGATACGTTGGAGGTGCAAAATGACCAGCTGGAGTTGGGGTTCCCCTACCAGGATTGTATTTCAAACATACCATGCAATTTTTGACCACATTCTCTGCACACTTGGGAATTCCAGCATTCTGCCATACTGGAGCTAACAACTTACAAATCCCTTTCACACTGATATGTGCCATTCCATGTGCCATTGTAACCACTGGAAGCACATATGCATCAGGTAACAAACATCGCCGGTGTTCTGACAAATCAATCCAACAACCATAATCATCCAATTTACCCTTACTTTCTTTCCACATGCTCAATTCTTTCTCTGTGGCTTCAGCTTGAAGGGACTTCACACTCTCTATCGTGTCTTCACACATTCCAACATCACCAACCCATCTTGCAGGGCCTGCAACATACATTCGATTCGTCACATCTTTTGCTGTTTCTTTCGCGATTTCGTCAGCAAACGCATTACCACGACCAACATCATCAACAATCTTCTTGTGTGCACTGCATTTCACAATCGCGACTTGTAATGGTAAGGTCAGTGATTCAAGGAGATCATTCACCAACTGACCATTCTGAATCTTAGTTCCATGCGACGTCAGGAAACCACGTTCTTTCCACAAGCGCCCAAAACTGTGGGCCACGCCAAAGGCGTACTGATTGTCGGTATATATGTTCACTTTCATTCCTTTCGACAACACGCATGCTCTTGTAAGTGCAATTAATTCTGCTGCTTGAGCCGAATTATGTGGTATACGTGCAGTTTCAACAATCGTGTGCAATGTCGTGATAGCATACGCAGCAGTCGTGTCACCATTCGGAAGCTTGAAGCATGAGCCATCCACCCATAAGGTACCATCACACTCAACCAGGGGAGTATCTTTAAGATCCACTCTCCCTTTTGTTTCTTCTTCTGCTCTGAACAGACAATCATGCTGTTCAATCTCATCTGTGTCTGCTGAAATCGGTAATAATGTAGCTGGATTCAACGTATTGCACCTCTTTATGTGCACATGACTCGCTAGCAGCGTCAACTCGTAACCCGACAATCGAGCACTAGTTAAGTGCTGTGTCTTGGTCCTGTTCAACAATGTGTCCACCGCATGTGGAACCATTACAATCAATGTGTTATTCATTACTAAACCAGCAGACTGTCGAATAGACACAGCTGCTGCCGCTGTGGCTCTCAAACAACTTGGCAATGCCTTAGCTATTGGATCCAAAGTCGACGAAAAATACGCGCATGGACGCTGCTTGTCTCCAAAAGACTGTGTCAGCACTGACAACGCACAACCTTCTTTCTCGTGAACATACAATGTAAAAGGTTTACTGTAGTCAGGGGTACCCAACACAGGGGCTGAACATAAGGCCTTACGTAATTCCAAAAAACTTTTCTGACACTCTTCAGACCATGGGACGGGATTCGGGGTATCCTTACATGTTAATGCTATCAAAGGTTTTGCCAGCAAAGAAAAACTCGGGATCCACTGCCTACAGTATGAAGTAATACCCAAGAAAGCACGCACTTCTCTCTGTGTTCTTGGCACGCTCAATTGTGCAATGGCCTGAATTCTTTCTGGGGTCAGTTTCCTTCCCTCCTTCGACAAGAGATGACCTAAGTAGGTCACTTCTTGTCCACAATATTGCAGTTTTGAGAGAGACACTTTGTGATGAAAGGCAGACAAATGACGCAACAATGACAATGTAGCTTCTTTACAAATCTCCTCAGTATCCGCGGCGATTAGTAAATCGTCAACATACTGCATAAGGGTAGCACCACTAGGTAAGACAATTGCATCAAGCTGCGCTTTTAAAGTCTGACTGTATATTGATGGACTTTCACAGTAGCCCTGTGAAGCGCGTTTAAAGCGGAAGCTGCGACCTCCTAAACTAAAACCAAAAATATCCCTGCTTTCCTCTGCAATCGGGATGCTAAAGAAAGCATTCTTTAAATCAATCACTGAGAACCAAGCAGCGGATGCTGGGATCATAGTTAACAAGGCAGTTATATCAGGGACAACTGAAAACTGTGGCCCAACTATCTTATTTACCTCTCTAAGATCGATCACAAATCTGTAAACAGGTGGCTGAGAGGGGTCAGTACGTTTTAAAACAGGCAAAACAGGACTATTGCAAACGTTGCCTCTTGTCTCTTCGATTACATCCTTTTCAATTAAATCATAGATAATCGCTAACAACGCTTTCTCACCTTCATTTGAGATCTTGTACTGGGGAATGCGTGGCAATTTAACATTGGCTTTCAAAGTGACCACATATGGCGGTATTTCCAAGAGACCCACATCATTGGGACCAGTAGCCCAAAGGACATCCGGAAGAGACGACAATTCAGCTGGCAGTTTATTCTTCGACAAATACATTGGAGAAATCACTTCCCTACCCAGTGTAAGTTGTACTCCCGAGGGGGAACAATATAATGTCGCATGCAATCTCTTTAACAAATCCGATCCTAACAGGTTTTCACCACATCCTGTCATTAGGATAAGGGGTGCTTTCAGCTCACAAGGTCCAATAGAAAGGGACATAGGAGTAGAGATCGGGTTCCTAACCGGGGCGCCAGAAAAACCTACTGAAACATTCATTTCGCCAGACAAAGGCGTGCCCGGGAGTTTTGAGTGCATAATTGAACTCTTTGCAGCACCAGTATCCAACAGAAAAGGCTCCTACACACCCGCTGTAGTCACCTTAACATACGGTCCACTCTGATCCACTGGCACTGAAACAACTCCCTCTCTTTGTCTACGGTCGTCCTAGTAATCATTACCTTCTGCATTTCCATCTTCTGCATAATAGTCATTATTATAGTACTGAGCTGTCCCACCAGTTACATTGCCCTGCTGATCAAAACTATTCATCGTATTTTGAGGCGGAAGAGTACGCGCGTTCTGGGAAACATTCCCACGCCCTCTACCTCTAGGAGCTTGCTGACCACCTCTACCTCTCGCGCCATAAGCATTATTTGTGCGCTGCAACAATGTAGGACAACTATACTTAAAATGACCTTCTTGTTTGCAATACGAACACTGATTGGGACCCACAGGAACACGCTGTTGGGAATACTCGAACCTTTGCATGTTTCTCTGAAACTCTTGAGGTTGCTGATAGTTACTCGGACCTTGCTTATAGTTATTCTGATCTCCACGTGGCGGGTAAGCCTGCTGTAAAAGAACCTTCGTCTTTAACTCTTTTGTTTTCTTGTCTGCTCTATCCTTCTCATCTTTATCCCTATTTTCATAATACTGTGCAGTAGCCAGTATTTGCGCTGATGAGGAAACAGCCCAAGAACTCTCCGAATCTTTTAATTTCTTACACTACTCGGGAAGCAAATTATGCACAAATTTATCAACAAATAATCGTTGACCACCTTCCGTACTCATGTCTTGACCACTGTGGTCGATAAATGTTTCTTCAAACCTGGTGAAGAAATCAGACATTGTTTCATCCTTCTTCTGTTTACATGCGGATAATTTATCCCAATTCACACGCATCGCGGGCATTAAAGTTTTCATGTAGGTAATAATTCTACCAGGGAGTTCTGCTACTAAGGGCTCAGGTTTCGCACCACCAACTTGTCTAGTGTCTGCAGCAACGATATTAGCCCATGTGCCACCTAGTTCTGCAACATGATCTGCATTACGAATTACTCCCCACAAAGGCTGCGGAACAACATTCCCGAATAACATATCTATGTCAGCTAGGTTCATGACGCACGATTCTGCAGTCTGTGATAACTCCTTATAATATCCTGCAGGGTTTTTACGGGGGTCAGGCAATGTCTGCTTGAGCGCTAAAACTTCTGATCGCTTCCATGGCACATGTACCCAAACACGCTGAAAATGAGGCAGAACAGGTGGGTTAGCAGCCGCATCACCAGGTCTCCAAACTGGAGGAACCTCACGCATCGGGTATTAGCGCGCTTTTACCTTTTTCCCTACAGGGAACTCTTGTTCAAACAACGACTGTTGACAATCCCCATTCCTGAAGGACAACAATGTCGTAACTGCTTTCTGAACATCAGAACCCACAATCGCGCCTTTTCCAAATTCAAACCTTACATGACACAACTCCTGCGGGCTTAAATCTAAACCGTTATCTTCCAATTCCTCACAGAGGAATTCACACATTTTCTCAAAAACGTATCTCTGTTGTGGTGCTTCCCATTGATGAAAAACATTTACAACAGACTCTACATCATATCTAGAAGGATAAACAATCCATCTACGTGCTATGTGGTCCAGTTCTTCTTTCTCTCTAGGACCAGGCATTTGACTACGTAACTGCTTACGTTGTGAGCCGGGGGTCGTACTAGATGATCCAAAGAGAGGCGATATAAGGCTAGTGACCACACTAGCTATTCGTTGTCGTGTAGAAGGAGAAGGTGAGGCAAGAACAGGGGGAAAGACAGAGGGAAGAAAAACGGGTGCAGGTACAGGTACAGGGGTCGTATCAGGAAGAGCGCCAAGGGAGGCAGCTGATGTACTAGGTAAAGTGGCAGGAAGTGCAGAAGAGAGAGACAGCGAAATCGGCGGCCCTTGAGAGGGCTGCGCCGTAGGCATAGGAGCCGTCTGAGGAGGAGCTGGCAGCTGCAGTAAAGCTTGTGGCAAATTAACTAGAGGCTGTACATTTAAAGGTTGCGGAGGCGCTGTAGCACTCTGCGCATATGGGGTGGCGAACTCAGCAAATGTGACATTAGGGGATCTTTCTCCTTTTCTTTCGCCGCATCCTGCTGAAGGGGTGGCAAAACTGGGTAACATTTATCAATCACTAATTCATGTTGCCTGCGCAACTGCTCATTCATTTGTTTGTCTTCATTATCTTTAAACTGCAAGGCTGCTTGCATTATCGACATACCTTTCTCTCTTTTATTTTTCTTTGCCAATTTAATTTCCTTCTGTTTGGCTTCCTTTCGCCATAGGCGGAAAGAATCAAACATCGCCGGCCGGGCTTTCTTTTTAAATAATTTAACTTCTAAGTTATCTAGGATCTCTGTGTCGAAACTACCATTTTGGGGCCATTTTAAAACACCATCCTTCCTGGTGTATCGGATCCATACTTCATTATACGCAATGGGGCCCACGCCATGTTTCACATAAAGCTCATAAGTTGGAGTTCCAATTGGAGGAACCGGACACGAATCCTCTAATCGGGAGTCCCTATTACAATCCAAACAAAACAAATTTGCAAATATACTAGAACCAGGCATCGTCGCTCACTAGTCTAGTTTCAAACTTCAAAGGATTATCGAATGCGACTGTCTCGTGAATACACGAGTCCTTCGGCTTTGGCACTTGCAAGTTCCAAATCAAAGCGATCCCGAAGGGATACCAAACTAAGAACCAAACTAAGAACTGGGAGACGCTCCACTTATACTTAACTGAGGTATCGATGACGTCACCAGAAGACTCGTTTATCGTTTCGCTATACCAAATCATCAAGGGTCCAAAACAGGGCGATAGTCAGGGCAGCAGTCCTTTGTAGCCGTCGGGACGCGGAGAACCTCGCAGTAAAGACTTTCGGACCACGTCGACATGCAGGGGCCGATGAAGTGGCGGCCTTCCTCCAGAATTTTCACACGAAGCTCCTCACGAACCTCTGGCTTGGACCGGTACCGCTGAAATCGCCCCACGTTGGGCGCCAACTGAAGTACTGGTTTTTTCAGAACCAACCCAGCGGTGCCAGGGAACACACCCAAAGACTTCGAGTTCTTCCTGTTCCGGACTTACAGAAACACAGAGTCTTCTAGGTGAAGTCAAAGATCGTATTTATTGGCTGCAGACCAATTACAGGTATCCGAGACGTACAGCACGATGTATGTTCTCAGGAGACTGCCCCAAACCCAAAACCAGTCTTTTCTTATATACAAAATATTATGCTCTGGGCAACACCGCCCCCATTTTACAAGTGGCCATTCACATATTTTCGCTTCAAAGAAACAGCAGAGTCATGATGACAATCCCACATTTCAGCTCGGTCAGCCCACAATTATTTACCCAGCGAGGCTCAGAACCTTCATCAGATTTCGGCGGACCCCAATAAACGGGCACCTCCTCCTCGTAAAGTAAGTCATAAAGTAGGAAACAGAGTCAGGTGTGAAAGAGATTAGTCAGGGTTCGTGTGGGAAGAACGACTTTATGGTGTGTCAAGCCCTGATGCTAATCCCATTTGGCCGCACTAAAAGGAACCGGCCGGACATGAACGACCTCGGGCATTGGAGTCAGTTTGCACAGGTCACAAAGAAGTCACCAGAAGGTGTACGTGTCCTTTAGGCCTAAGCATGGCCTTATGCACATCCTATGTGAGGGCAACCACAAAATGGCTACCGCTCTAAAATGGAACCCGAGGGTTCGATATGTAGTATCATATACCTGGTGGATTCATCGGTGAAACACGACGAAAAGACTCATAGATACCGCATTAGTCATTTGCGGTTTGCTGATACCAAAATCGGCATGGTGGGACCATGCCTCCAACATGGTTCCAAAATTTACAGTACCACAGGTTGTGTTGTGACGATACTAATGGTCATTGGCTTCGTCTTCTAAATAAAAGGAGTTGATATTTGGTTTACCTTGAATAGTTTTTTGTGGATCTGACCATCTGCAGTTGGTTTAAATCTTTAAGTTCAAGTTGCAGAGACTGTCGATTGCGCGTGTAAAGATCACGTGCCCCAGATTTCATGGGTTTTGACTGTATTCAAAATGAATGAGCATAACAGAGGTGATAATACCTGCTATCCTATTGGTTTGTAGGTTGCGTATATTTTGGTCCGATCAACTACTGTACCTGATTAAACGGATGCCTATTTGGAAAAATATGGTCAGTCTATTTGTTAAGGTGAGCTTGACCATCAACGTGCATATTGAGAACGACTCACATACCTGGCTGTACTATTGTCTTTTCGCTATACACAGTGTTCTTTTTCTCAATTCTGCATTCTTAATGATTGACCAATATGTTATTAGATTTTCTTAAGAAAATGCAATGAATCTTGTGGTAAAAACATTTTTGTTTTGTAAACTGATATTATTTTAATCCTGCATGTTTAAACATTGATTGGTGTGTTATTAGGTTTTCTATTAAGAATGAGTTATTGGTTCTTTGTGGTAGAGATACCTTCTTCTTTTGTTCTTACTGATGGTGTTTTTATGAACATATTGGTTTTCCCTTTATCACAATTCCTATACAACAGAGTTTGGTGATGGAACTATATAATGTATGTATAGGAGTTTAGCTTCTCTTTTCTTGTTTGTTTATTTATAGCCCTGATGAAGTCAGAGATGTAAGACATTTTTTTTTGACGAAACCCGTGTTGGCTCATTGTTAAAGGCTATAACTGAAGATTGTAAAATTGAAGAATTTGGAAGAAATAAAACGCTTTGAATATAATAAGAATTGGAAACATACTTTCTTCATACATTGGTGCTCGGGAAACTTTATGGGCTCCTCTGTAGGACCTTCACCTTATTCTTTGGCTATGTCTGGGATGGAGCAGGGCTTTGACTCCACATCAGTCGCGGTTTCTTAATTAGGGCGCTGGGGCTCCACCCACCTTCACCTACTTTGCAACCTCCATTTAAATTTTTAAGAGTAACTCGGGCGGAGAGTATAAATAAACAAATAAAGTGCTGCCTTACACTCGCACTTCCTGAGGCCATAGCATCTGACAGAAATAATGTCAAGACATTGGGCTTACCATCATTGCAGCCCTTCACCTTTGCTTTAGTGGGTGCTGTAGTTCAGCATGGCAGAGGTGCAGCTGATTGTTACTGGCTCGGTTATTGTAGTAAGAAGCACTGCGTGAGGCTTCACGTCACTTATCCCAGAAGTCTTCTCAATGGATTTGTCTGCTCTCCCAAGCTCTGCCATTGTGGGGGAGGGCTACAGTAGGCAGTTTGTGTGATGTTTTTGCGGATACTGAAAACACATGTGCAACCGACAACAGACTGTGAAACCTTTTTCAGGCCGTATTTAGAGATAGCATCACTTAAGCGCCAGGTTCGCTGTGAGGTGAAAAACACAGAGTGTGAGTTAAACGTGGACTGACTTGACCTAGTGCAGCTGGCAGCCTGCAGCACCAAGACTGGGGTAAGTCAGGTATGGAAAAATGAAACTGTGTGATCGCCGCTAAAGTTTTGGCACTTTGTTGGTTTCAGCTACGTTAACCATGAGACACTGTCCTAGCAAGGTGTAGTGGACTGCTGGTAATTATGTTGTATCGTTATGTGCCCTGCATTCCAACACTTCCTTTTCCCTGCGTTAAAATTAATGTTTTGTATGTGAAATAGTTCCTTTTTTTTTAATTGGCCGGTGTATACACTACATTGACAGAATTGTTCTTACAAGTGCAGGTTTCACATGTGAAGAAAGTACAGGAATGTCTGCTGCCTCTTTACCTACATGAAAGAGAGCTCAGACAAATAATTAATTGATTGCTGTTTCTGGAGTCAATTTTGCATTAGGGATCCTTCTGCAACAACACTAATGGCATTGTCGCAAGGGCAGGCGAGGGCATGGATATGTTTTAGACTCTTGTTTAAAAAGTATTTTTTTTAATAAAAACCTCTCAATGGTTCAAGGTTCAAGGTTCAAGAAAAGCTTTATTCGGCTGTTTTTCAATACAGTCATAAAAGCACATATTTATAATAAAATACAGTTCAATTCATAATATTTACAATTTTATACATATAAAAAAGGGACACATATACTCAGTTAAAAACATAGTACAAGATTTACAAGCTCATAATAATAGATTTCCTAATTTATAGCACCTTTTTAAAGAACTTTGTTATTCTCCACGCTACGTGCTCATTTTCCAGGAGCTAGAGTAAGAGCATGGCCTGGCGGCACTGCCTAAGTCCTAGGCCCTTTAAAATTGGTATGATCCAAACTTTTCTTTGCCCCACATAAAATTTACAAAATAAAACTACATGCATGGTCGACTGATCCGAGATCTTATCGCAAGGACACGGTATTAGTTTGCGCGACAAGTTGTTCATTTTAGGCAAAGATATTAATCTATGGATATTTCCCAGTCTAAACCTAAATAAAAGGAATCTATCAAATGTACCAGGTACGACTAATAGGTAAGGCTCCATCCCCAGGGTTGTACGTGTCAGCTGATGTTGCCTCACAGTGATTTTCTTAGAAATTTCCCCTACCATTCTGTTTGTATCAATGGAGTAATATAATCTGTTGTACTACAGTGAAACATTTCTGAATGTTAAAGAAATACACTTTTATGCATTTTGAAGGGACTCAAATTTTTCGATTGGTACTTGCTGCACGATTTACATTCCAAATATATTGATGGCCTAGCACAGGCTCCTAAAAGGTAAGAGCCAGAGGGAAATTGTGCTGACAAACACAACATTTTCTCTGTTAGGAAAAAATCTCAGGGAGGAGCAACTGCTCTCTCTAAACAGTTCCCCAAAACACAGGATCTGGGATTGCTTGCATGATGCAAACTGGGTCATGAGGGCCTCACCACTTTCATAGTTCACCAGCCACCACTGCTGATGATTGAAGGAAAGACACAGTTTCAGATGGCTGTTCAATTTAGATGAGAACACCAATCTTCATAGGAGATAATCAGTACCGGTACTTGTACAGAAGTACTTTTGCACCCGCTTTACACTCACAGGGTAAATGACATGATGAGCTGTTTGAAAGTCATTGCAAAATGTGATTCATGGCATACATGATGGTAGAAGCCTTTTTTCCTTTATAGTACTTACAATACATTTTGACCTATTGGTGCAAATACCGCATTATGATAAAACATTGTAAAAATATATATGAGTAATTCATTTTGTTATAGCTCCATAAACATATTAGTGTGGCAAGAAAGAGCCTCATGGGGTTGGCTTGCATCTTTTAGAGGAATGGGTGGAAGAAAATTAGGAGACACCGCTTTCACAAGTGGTATTGAAGTGGATTACTCAATGGTGGATCATGAAGTACTATTGGCATGTCTGGCCAAGAGTGGACTAACTTTATAAACATAATTTAGTGGTTTCTTTTTGATATATTGCATTTGTGGGTCTGTTAGTAATTAAACACAAATTATGCCTAAAAACATTTCAATTGTTCGATGGAAAAGGGCATGGGAAGTCTCTGAGGACTTGATAATGACTAAAGGTGACGCTTAGGTCCACTCTATCTACTCCAGGCTGTTAATGCCCAGCACATAGTACGTTGTACATGGAAAGAACTGTACAGACACTGGTTTTGCTTTTCAATGAAAAGTAAAGCTAAATAGAACTACCTTTAAGGGAGAGATAAATCAATAAAAGCAGGAGGAGGTTTGAGAGAGGAAAACGATCAAATAGAGGAGTTAGAAATGAAGGGCACTATACGGAAGTGAGAGCTTGGCCTGACTGCCTACCAGTAAAGCCACAAAACTACAGGACCCCGCTCCTGCTGCAACAATATTTTCAATTAAAATCCTGGTCACTTGTCGGAATTCTGGGATCAATATGTATCTCATTGAGGCTGGTTTCTACTGATGCTGGTGCCATAAATATGCTGATGCATTTGCCTGCTGGAACCTCTGAAGAGAACTGCTAGATGTGACTACGTTGGGCAGGGCTTTGACTGCTACGCAGTGGCAGAAGCCTGCACTGCATCTCTCCTTGCTGACGTGTGCTGTGGCGCATGAGACATCTGGGGCTGTATTACAATAAGTGCACAAAGTGCACCGAGCACAAACAATGACAATGCACCCTATTAGGATGTTTGCATAGGTCATGACTCTATGAGGGGACATCCTCTGAAGATAGCGCTAGAGCTTTAAATGCGCCAGCACTATCGGTATTAGTGAAGGGGATGCACAAGTGCCTGCGTCCCTTTCTATAATATCAAAGTGCTCATGGGGAGCACAAAGCGGGTGCAAACGCTTGTTCTGCCCCTCAGGCACTTAATGTAATACGGCCCCTGGTGGCTTCATGGAGGAAGCGTCATACTTGGCTGCTCTGTTAAAGGAGCGTGAATGGCCACGGAGGTGTTGCACAGTTCCAGCAAGGGGATGCTCTGCAACATTTTCGAGGTTACTGCAAAATTTTAGAAGATAGCGCCGATGCACGTCTAGATGTTGCTTTATGAAATGAAATAGGTTAAACCACAGTTTATTTTTTCTTAAATAACCCTAGGCCCAGTCCCTAAAATTTCCACGGTTTCAGAGGCTCTCAATGTATATGTAGGTGGGATAAGCACCTCGAAACAGATAGATGTTCTCAAGTCCATTCATACTCAATTAATAACAATAAAGGCCTATAAATCTGGCCAGGGACAGAGGCGTACTAGCCAAATGAAACGGGAAGTTTACTGTTCTTTAGGGTGTCTGCTGAGAAAGAAGTAAACTTTTTGTCTGAATATACCCATTTGCCCTACAAGGCCGCTTGGTGAAGAGGAAAGACCCATGAATACTTTAACATGGTTCACAAGAAGTTATACAACACAGTCCATTGTTAGTCCTATACAAGACCGCTCAGGTTAGGAGATGAGAATAAAAGGAGGTATATTAAAGCTGTTCACAGAATACTTTAAGAACCTATAGGCCTCCAAATTGAAACTAGACGAATCACAATTGAGCATCTAATTAGATGAGATTACCCTCGCATCGCTGGATGACATCCATAGGCAATTAATGCTCAAGCCAATAGGCCTAAGTGAGATCAAGGTGGCTACTGATGTTCTGGATCAGGGGAAAATGTTTAATTGGGGATAGTCAAAAATACTCCTATTACCCATACCTACCAATGGAATAGACCCAAACTATGCTCTGGTGATATAAAGGGATCTCTGACATATTATCGACAGACACATTATCGAACTACACAAATATCGCATCAAATATATCGACATCAAAAATATCGACATTGTATACTTATTTAAAAAACGACACTAATATCGACACTACAATATCGTAATACAATTATATCGATCACACAAAAATCGCACACATAAATATCGCAATACTAAATATCGACATGAGTAAATAAATATGACACATGTCACAAATATCGATAACCAAAATATAGACATCAAGAATATCGTTTTTTTTTAAAATATCGACAATTCTAACACTAATAAAACCAATATTTTAAACAACATAAAGACAATATTTTCCCAAAACATACATTTTTCAAATGAGATTCTACTTAAACATAAACATAACATTTATAGCGATCTCAATATTTAACAACATAATAAAAAAACACTGAAATAATTATCACATTGGCATTTCGAACACATTTAAAAAACATTCACTACACATTATAAACAATCTTTTTATATATAATGATTTAAAACTCTCCTCCTTTAAAACTAAATATACTCTTACTTAGCATTTTCCATAAAAGGAAACCAATTAACTAAAAAAAAATCAAACCATCCAATAGAAAGGACACATACAGAAAACAACCAATAACATGGACATTACAAACGTTAAAGGCAGGGAAGGTCCCCTGGGACTATTTTAATACAACATCTTTATTTCTTCCCTTTAACCTTACTGAAAAACAGCAGTTAATGTCCATGAAAGATGCTACATATTCATTGTTACATATTGAAAAATTAGAACCTTTACCTTTCTCTGTAGCGGAATTGGATACAGGCGTGTGGTTAATACATGGGTTGATCACTCTCCCGTTCGCGCTTTTCAAGTTTACGTCCTGTATGAAACACTATGCTCTGGGTAGATATGAACAGCTGGGCACCGCTTTCATACATGAGGTTTGGTCCCTCCCTTTTATGTATAGATGTACAAGGGACGGTACTGAGGTTTATCTGACAGGTGAAGAATGTACAACGACACCTGATCATTCTGTAGTATGTAGACACATTCAATTACACGGTGCATACAATGTACAAGCTCCAAATTTGGCCTGCGTCCTGAAAGGTATCCCAGTGCAAGTGATTAGGCCATCTTTCACGCTGCTTGCAAACGGTAGTTATTTAATTTTGAACAATGAAGCTTGCTGCGGGATGTTAGTGGGAATCCCTTACATAGTGACTGTATCGCAAAGAGTTGTCTGCTGCAATAATGTTCTATTTCCACCCCCGCATGGGCGGCTGGATGTTTCCATCTGGCCTTCGATTCCGACCTTGAAGGCAGAGTTCAACAAGATGAGCAGAATAAGGGCGCTATTGTCCCAAAAGGAGGTGCCATTGACTTCCTCCGGTGAAACATTTGTCCTTCACGTTGCAAATACGCGTACTGAGGTACAGGCGCTTTTGAATACTGACCTCCCCCTACATTTTGGTGCTTTGATCCAAACAATTTTCAATTCCTCGTCCACGACTGGCCTGGCTCATTTTTTTAAGCTTGTGGGCTCGGGCCTCGTGACCTCTTTCCAAACTATTTTTGGTGTGATTCCGGCATTTTTTCATTCTATTTTCTCGAGCATCTTTGGAGGTGTCCCGCTGATTCTGGCGCTTGTGGCAGGAGTGCTGCTTTTACTTTTCATACTGCGAAATGGCTGCTCTTTCTGTGCCACACGACAACCTGTCCCGTCTGCATCTTCTCCGTGACAGGATGCTTGAATATTATGGTACGCTGCCATTGGCGACTTTGAGCCTGGCGTCTGGATTATCCTTCCGGTATTCCTACTTCACCTGCGTACAGCCAGTCTTTCACTGCCTAGATTGTCCCTTTGAATGGCCTTTGGATTTGTGCTTAACCAACACGGTTTCTCCGGTGCCGGATTATGATCGACTGATGAGGCCCTTAGTGTCTCACGAGTTTGCCTGTTCTGGTGTTCGGATTATGGCCTGTGGTGCGGCGCATGGTATCCTGGGTAATTGGGACATCGCAAGAGCAGCCTATGATTTCTTGAATATGAGCTATCTGGAGGAACAATTGGGTTGCCCTCTGATTGTGCTAGAGGCTCCGCTCATTGAAGAACATGTATGTTCCTTTTCTTTGATTAATTGGATGGCTGAAACTTTTCATGGCTCTGCAAACGATTTCTTGTTGGAAGCAGTGGCCACGTATGCTGCATATACGTTCATGGATTGAGTAAACTGTGGTCCTCTATGTTTTTTCTCCCGTGCCTTTGGACTGCTGTCCACAGCAACAATTTTTAATTTTTCCCATCACACGTTTGTGGTTTTTTTCTCCCCTTTTCGATTTTCATGTTTTCGGCTTTTGCCTGAACTATAAATTGTTTATTAATTGAATACGCCTTGTTCTGCTCTGTCGAAACTGAACTTTGCATTCTCTTTTTTCTTGCCTACTGTATAGTGCTTCGATCAAGGGGGCATGTAGTGAGGACTTCCTTAATACGTACATACATTGTTAAATTAGCATAACCGCGTTAGATGTTAGAAATCCATCTTGCCGCTTTTGCGCACGACACTGCGTTTACATGTTATTGCTTAAACAAACTGCTGACTCGAGCTTTGCCTCACACGGAAGCAATCTGTTGTTACCATCCCGAGCTCTGCGCAGGGACCTTGGTCTGTACATGGCGTGACAAAACAGTCTGGGTCGTTAGACAATGCATGTTTTCCACTCCAGGTTAATCGACCCACTATTTAGCCATAACACACAGGCAGCTGCGAATACCTGAAAGTTGGTGCTTTTAATATTGCAGACATCATGTTTAATATTCAGACCGAAGACGAGCCTTCCTGCGAGAAGACTCCTGATGCTCCTGTGATGTGATTTCACTAAGCTGATCTTTGAGGTATGGGGTCCCCTATTGAAGCCTAAGAGACCTTCTATTAGCATAATAATAATACTAGCTTCTTAGTAAAGGGAAGGTGGTATTATCCACTGTCATTATAATATGATCACCCCTTTTATATTCTATGGTATTGTAACGATGCTGATGGTTTTGATTTTAATCATTTGTCTGCTTGTATTAGCCAAACTACTGCATTTTAGGACACGTGGTCTATAAAAATAAACTCTTTTTATTTTCACCGTGTCTCTGTTGATTCTTGTTGTGGACTGATGTGAGAATAATATACGAACAGGTATTTCCGATTCCCACCATTCCTGAGAGTATACTGAGTCGCTTGTTCTGGGTTGTCTTTTCATTGTGATCTCTGAGCCTAATCTCGGATAACGAATGGGACACTAATACTAGCCAGAGACTGGGTTCTGGGTTCTGAGGTGAGTTTCTGGTACACCACAATTCACTGAGTTGGCAGTATGTGCTGGACACAGAACTTAATTAATTTACTATTCCCACTCCAATCTATATTTAATTAAGATAAGTGCTGGACACTGAACTTAATTAATTTACTATTCTCACTCCAATCTATATTTAATTAGAATAGATGCTGGACACTGAACTTAATTAATTTACTATTCCCACTCAAGTCTATATTTAATTAAGATAAATGCTGGACACTGAACATAATGAATTTACTATTCTCACTCCAACCTATATTAAATTAGAGTAGGTGCTGGACACTGAACTTAAATAATTTACTATTCCCACTCCAGTCTATATTTAATTAAGATAACTGCTGGACACTGAACTTAATTAATTTACTATTCTCACTCCAACCTATAATAAATTAGGGTAGGTGCTGGACACTGAACTAAAATAATTTACTATTCCCACTCCAGTCTATATTAAATTAAGATAAGTGCTGGACACTGAAGTAAAATAATTAACTATTCCCACTCCACTCTATCAATCAATCAATCAATCAATCAAGATAGCTTTATTAGATTTCAGATATAAAATCATAAAAGCAACACAAAAATACATACATATTGAAAGATACTGAATTAAAAATCGAAATTATGGGGAGGAGCCTAGCGCTTGACCAAGATGGCCGCGTGAGCTTTGAGCTCCCGAGACCCTCGCGCCCTCCGTCGACTATCCTGTCTTTAATCCTGTTTATATGCATGGCATCGTGCAGATGACTCGTTATGGAGGCGATTGATGCTGCCCGAGGTCGGATCGCCCACCGGGAACCGGAGTTACGCATGGCGGAAGATTGAGGCCTATCTCCGAGGGATGCCAGGGGCTAGCGTTGGCAGGATGCCCGACCTCTAATTGAACAACAGCGGCCAGGCGAGGTGTGAACTGTCGGACGGAGGTCCCCGTCCTTTCACTTTCACTTTCTCGCCCTTTGTCTGCCCTGGCCTGGGAGTGCTTTCGACTGCTTTATTATCCTCTGGACGCTCTGCGCCCTACTCTGGCGGCCTATTGCAGAACTGATCTCTCCTGATCCCTCTTACCGAGAGAGGGACGTCTTTTTTGTACCGACCTGCTAGGTGCCAGACATGTCGGGTAAAGCGGAGGTGGATCGGCTGAAACCCAAGGCTACCAGGCGGGGAGCCTATACTCAAGCCAATAATATGGACCGCTATGCCCAGCAGAAGGGGTCGCCGGGTGGATCGAGCCAGTCGCCGGATGTACAGAAGACTGCCTCACCCTTGGCCCCGGAGCTCTCGTTGCAGGATGTCATGGGCGCGCTCGAAGGGATGCAGACTTCGATTGGGAGACAGTTTGATGCCCTGGCGCACAAAGTGGATACCATCTTGGTGGACGTTAACCTGATCCGCGCGGATTTGGGCAAAACTAACGAACGAGTTAAAACCCTGGATCTCAAGACCACGGGCCTCGCTGATGATGTCTCGGAACTACAGACTGAGGTTCGTAAGCTGCGGGCCGAGAGTGATCTCTCCGCCCGTAGGCTCGAGGACTTTGAGAGCCGGGCCAGGCGCAACAACGTGCGCGTTATCGGGGTCCCGGAGTCCTCGGACGAGACTTCTGTAGACCTGCTCGTGGAGGACTTGGTGCTTAACCATCTGCAGCCTAAGGGTCTTGGGAAGTTTTTCGCAGTTGAGCGAGCGCATAGAGTGCCGGGTGGGAGGCCCAAGGTGGGAGCTCCACCGAGGCCGATTGTCGCCCGGCTCTTTCACTTCCGAGATCGGGACGCTATCCTGCAAGCATCGCGGGTGACGGGCCCGGTCCCTTTTCAGAACGCGTCGGTGAGTTTCTATCCTGACTTCACCCAGCTGGTGCAGAGGCAAAGGCAGGGTTTCCTGGGGGTGAAGAGACGGCTTCGGGAGAGGGATCTGAAGTATGCCATGCTCTTCCCTGCCAGATTACGTGTGGTGTACGAAGATCGAACTTTCTTCTTTGAGTCGCCTGCCATGGTCGATGAATGGCTGGACGCTTTGCCCCGACGACGGACTGGCGAGGACACTGCCGCAGACGGGGACAGTGGCCGGGATGGGCAAGGTTGATGCCTTCGGAGCCGGACTGACTCGATTTGGTTCTAGATAATGACTTGAACTGATTGCAGTAAATGCGGAGGGTTGCGGGAGGACGATGGGAGCTCTTTCCTCCCTTAGGGTACTTTTTGTAGATTTTGGTGTTGGTAGGGCGACAGGCACACTGCAAGTTGGGGGGGCTTTGTAAGCTGCAGCAGGGGTGCAGGGTGGGGGGGACAGTTGGGATTTTGGGTTTGTTGTTGGGGGGTTTGTTTCTGCAAGGCGTAGTGATCATTGTCAGGATTGTTCCATGGTGGCTCTTCGGGTGTGGGGTGGGCCTCTCTGTGTGTGGGGATGGGGGGTAGGGGTTTAAGTGTTCTTAGCTGGAATGTTAATGGTTTGGGGGATCGCATTAAGCGGGGGATAGTCTTGCAGTTCTTGAAACGGTCATTGCCGGATGTTGCCCTACTGCAGGAGACACACCTTATAGGTAACACGTGCTATGCTCTTAATAGGAAAGGTTACAAATTCATAGCTCATTCGGGATTCTCCTCCGGCTCCAGGGGTGTGGGCATCCTAGTTAGAGCCTCGCTACCATTTGAGGTGAACTCCACCATTGTTGATGATAGGGGGAGGTTTGTGGCGGTGGCGGGGAGGTGGGAAGGAAGAACTTTGGTTTTAGTTTCGGTTTATGTCCCTCCAGCCCTGCAGGCCTCCACGTTTACAGATCTGGGTAGGGCCTTGTTGGACCTCCCGGGGGGTATGCTAGTGGTGGGGGGTGATTTCAATGCTGTCGGCTCTGGGCTGCTGGATAGGTACCCGCCCAGAGACACTGGGGGGGCTCAGAAGTGGCTTCCAGACTTTCTAGACACACTCGGCCTGGTAGACTGCTGGAGGCTCCGGCACCCCACACAGAGCCAATACACCTTCCACTCCGGGGCGCATGGTAGCCTCTCTAGGATTGATTACCTGCTCACTCTGGCTGCGCACGCCTCATTGGTGTCTGAGGCCAGGCATATGGCGCGGGGCATATCGGATCATTCGCCAGTGTGGGTCAGGCTGGACGTCGGCCGCGAGGGAGGGGGCAGGGTGGCTCCTATTAACCCCTGGTACTTTCGTGACCCCAAGATGCGCAGTGCGCTGTTGAAGACAGTTGATAACTTTTTTAAGGACAACCAGGGGTCCGTTGACTCGGCCGTGTCGTTGTGGGAAGCATTTAAGACCGTGCTGAGAGGAGAGGCCCTCTCCTTGGTAGTGGCAGCCAAGCGGCGGAGAGATGGCGAGGTTATGCAGGTTGAGGAGGAGATCGCGGCTTTAGAGGGGGCGCTAGAGGGGGAGGTTACAGAGGCCTCACTGCATGAACTGAGTTTGAAGCAAGCCGAATATAAGGACCTGGTGACGAATGCCGCTAAGACCCTCAGTAGGGAACAGCAGGGCCGCTTGTATGATGTTGGTGACAAGGCCGGGAAACTCCTAGCTTGGCTGGACAAAAAAGAACGGGTTAATAGAGTGGTGCCGGAGCTGACGGGAGAGGGGGGAGAGGTGATTGTAGAACCTGAGAGGATAGTACAGTGTTTCTCGGATTATTTCCGTATGGTTTATGCCTCAGTTTCGGATAGGCCGCCCGAGGATTCGCTTGACCTCCTGCGTGATATCGCTTTGCCCTGTCTTTCTGACGTAGATAGAGATGATCTTGATGGAGATATAACGGTCGATGAGGTGGCGGGTGCTATCCGCGCGCTGAACTCGGGCAAGGCCTCGGGCCCTAATGGCTTGCCGATTGACCTGTATAAGCTGTTTCCGGATAGGGTTGCCCCTCACCTGCGCGCCATGTTTGTGGAGGCGCGGGGGAGTGGGATCCTCCCGTTGGATCAGCGACTGGCGACTATTGTTGTGATACACAAGGATGGTAAACCCCGAGATAAGTGTGCCTCATATAGGCCTATATCACTCCTTAATGCTGAGCCGAAGATTCTGGCTAAAATCCTGGCGGGCCGCTTGGTCAGGGTGCTTGGAGACTTGATCCACCCGGATCAATCCGGTTTTATTCCGCACCGTAACACTGCGTTAAACCTTCGGCGCCTTCATGGTGTGATTGCCAGGGCGAGCACGCTGCGAGAACCAGCTATTGTGGCGTCTCTCGATGCCACGATGGCCTTTGATACGGTGGAATGGGCATATTTGTGGGCTGTGCTTGCCAAGTTCGGCTTTGGCCCTGGTTTTGAGAGCTGGGTGAGGTTGCTGTATGAGGGTCCCCTTGCGAGTGTTGTGGTAAATGGGCGGGCGTCGACTCCGTTTCAGCTTGGGAGGGGCACTCGGCAGGGTTGCCCCCTGTCGCCTTTGTTGTTCGCTCTCGCCCTCGAGCCGCTGGCGGTGTGGATACGCTGGCACCCGGATATACGTGGACTTAGATGGTCACCCGAACACGAGGACCGCATCTCGCTATATGCCGATGACATCCTGTTATATCTCGCCTCGCCCAAGAACTCGCTTATAGTGGTCTGTGACGTTCTGACGTCTTTTGGTAGGAACTCGGGTCTCGTCATCAATTGGAGTAAATCGTATCTATATGTTCTGAGTGGCGAGGTTCCACCGGTCCCGCAAACTTGTTCGATCCAGATCGCTCAGCAGGGCTTCGTGTACCTGGGGATTTTTATCTCCACGGACTCCACTTTGCGATATGAGAGGAACCTGCTCCCCCCCTTGGCGCGTCTGCGGCGGGATGTTGAGGGCTGGCGGAGGCTGCCGCTTTCCCTCGTCGGGCGAGCTGCCTTGTTCAAAATGATGTCTCTTCCCCGGTTCCTCTACGCATTGCAGAATACTCTAGATTGGGTACCGGCCAGTTACTTTCGGGAGGTCGAAAGCCTCCAACGATCGTTGTTGTGGGATGGGCGGCCGCGAATAGCGATTGCTAAGTTGACGCTTCCATGGTATGACGGGGGTATTGCGCTTCCAGACATCCGACGCTATTATTGGGCCACCCAGTTGAGCGCGATTAATCATGGTTTCTATGGCCCGGCCCTCAGCCCCGGTTACGCCATGGACAGATGGTTGCTGCGCGGCGGTAACTATCATAGAGCGTTGTACTCGCGGTCCCTGGACTCGTCCCTCACGGGGCCCACTGGGGTGGCGGTGCGTGTGTGGAAGCTGGCGACTGACTCGCTGGGCTGGAAGGATAGGCTCACCCTTGCTACCCCGTTGTTTGAATCTGAAAAATTGGGTAGGCTTTGGCATACGAAAGGTTTTGATAAATGGGACTTGATTGGTATTTCCAGGGTTGGAGATGTGCTGATTAAGGGGAGGGTGAAGTCCTTTGAAGAGTTGCAGAAGGAGTATGAGTTGGGGACAACCGAATTCTTTCGCTACGCTCAGGTGCGTCATGCCCTGCGATCAGTCCTCGTAGAAGGTGAGAAGGTGCCTGAGTCCTCTCCTTTGGAGGACCGGATCCTTGATGGCCATATGCCAGAGAGCACGATCTCTCTCATCTACAAGAAATTGATAAATGTTCGGGCGGATATGCTGTTGGGGCTGCGAGACCAGTGGACTAGGGACGGACTCGAGCTGGATGACGAGGATTGGCAGTCTGCTGTTTCCTCTCCTAAGGAGGTCGCGATCCCATCACGTCTGAGGTTGGTGCAGCTCAAAATACTGCATCGAGTTTATGTGACGGGGCCAAGGCTGGTTCATATGGGATTCTCTGAGGAAGGCTTATGTAGGAGGGCTGTGGTATGGTGGGTACTTTCCTGCATATCATTTGGGAATGTGGTGTCATCATGGAATTTTGGAGGAGAGTCCATGCAGTGATGGGGGAGGTGACGGGCATTGTTATGCAGCCGGAGGCGCGGTGTTGTCTCCTGAATGTTTGGGGGCCCACTGATCACGATGAGGCACAGACCCAGTGGGTGACTCTGGGTAACATGGTAGCTAAGAGAGACATCGCGCGCTTGTGGGGCTCCGTGGGGCCCCCCACATTGACTGCGTGGAAGGAAAATATGGACTGGAGTATGCTCAGGGAAAAGACAGTATATTGCGCTAGAGGGCGCCCTCGGAAGTGGCATGCCATCTGGGGGCGGTGGAACCAATACAGAGGGGGAATATGTCTTGCCCCTGATCTGGATCCCCCCGAGGAACAGCTTTCTTCTTAACATTCTTTCCAGCTCTGTATACAGATGTGATTGTTAATTGACTTCTTGGGCCTCTGCCTTTCCCCCCTTTTTCCTCTTATCATAGTACTGTGACTGTTAGACGATTGGGGTACGGTCTCCCCTGAGGGGCAACCACCATGGGCATTCAGTGTTTCTGCCTTGCTGGGGTTTGTTGTGTGTTTGTGTTTATTTAAAAATGAAACTTTTCGCTGCTCCTTTACTGCAATGTGGACGCTCCTTTGTTCTGCTCTCCCAAAGCTGCCGAACCTCCGGGTTGTCGGCTGAATAGCTGTGTCCAGGTTTTTGAGGAAATAAAGGTTTTTTAAAAAAAAAAAAAAAAAATCGAAATTATTACAGCTCAAGTACGTCTTGATCAGGGTAATCAACATGCGGACAGACTCTAAATTAGTTCATCGACAATCTGCACCGCATAGCAAATTTTAAAAACTTAGATAAGGCATTGATGGTTATTTCATCTTCTAGTAAAAGCAGTTTTAGAAAAGCAGGCCTACACTGCCTCAGTCCCCAGATCTTCAATAGGAGAATCAAATATTGTCTTCTTCCCCATGAATAGAATTTACAGAAAAGAACACAATGTATTTGCGATTGCACTGCAATATTATCACATGGGCAATTAATTAAATTTGGTGACCAATCGTTTCTGTCTGGAAAAGTTATTAGTCTATAATAGGATCCAACTCTCAAACGAGCTAACAACATCCTGTCGTAGCTGGAGTAATTGGAAGACAGGTACGACTGTAGGCCAAGGGCCTGTAACAGTAAATTATGTTGGAGTACGGATTTCTTGCCTTTTTCATCACACCATCGTCGACTATCCAGGAAGTTAAGACACCTTTTTTTGTAGTCCTTCCGGGAAATCGAAGTTAAGGAGCAAGGGTTTTCGAAAAAAGCTAAGTCTCCCATCTTAATCATAAATTCTTTTATGTATCCAATCCAGGGAATGTCCATACATCTTTCTAATTTGAGGCAGTCAATCAAAATAGTTCTATTAAAAACAGTTTCCTCTGTCCATATCTTGTGCCACTCCACTCTATATTAAATGAAGATAAGTGCTGGACACTGAACTTAATAAATTTAATATTCTCACTCCAACCTATATTTAATTAGAGTATGTGCTGGACACTGAACTGAATTAATTTACTATTCCCACTCCAATCTATATTTAATTAAGATAAGTGCTGGACACTGAACTTAATTAATTTACTATTCTCACTCCAACCTACATTACATTAGAGTAGGTGCTGGACACTGAACTTAATTAATTAACTATTCCCACTCCAGTCTATATTACATTAGAGTAGGTGCTGGACACTGAGCTTAATAAATTAACTATTCCCACTCCAGTCTATATTTAATTAAGATAAGTGCTGGACACTGAACTTAATTAATTTACTATTCTCACTCCAACCTATATTTTCTTAGAGTATGTGCTGGACACAGAACTTAATTAATTTACTTATCCCACTCCAATCTATATTTAATTAAAATAAGTGCTTGACACTGAACTTAATTAATTTACTATTCTCACTCCAATCTATATTTAATTAGGGTAGATGCTGGACACTGAACTTAATTAATTTACTATTCCCACTCTAGTGTATATTTAATTAAGATAAGTGCTGGACACTGAACATAATTAATTTACTATTCTCACTCCAACCTATATTAAATTAGAGTAGGTGCTGGACACTGAACTTAATTAATTTACTATTCCCACTCCAGTCTATATTACATTAGAGTAGGTGCTGAACACTGAACTTAATTAATTAACTATTCCTACTCCAGTCTATATTTAATTAAGATAAGTGCTGGACACTGAACTTAATTAATTTACTATTCTCACTCCAACCTATATTTTCTTAGAGTATGTGCTGGACACAGAACTTAATTAATTTACTATTCCCACTCCAATCTATATTTAATTCAAATAAGTGCTGGACACTGAACTTAATTAATTTACTATTCTCACTCCAATCTATATTTAATTAGGGTAGATGCTGGACACTGAACATAATTAATTTACTATTCCCACTCTAGTCTATATTTAATTAAGATAAGTGCTGGACACTGAATATAATTAATTTACTATTCTCACTCCAAGCTATATTAAATTAGAGTAGGTGCTGGACACTGAACTTAATTAATTTACTATTCCCACTCCAGTCTATATTTAATTAAGATAACTGCTGGACACTGAACTTAATTAATTTACTATTCTCACTCCAACCTATATTAAATTAGCGTAGGTGCTGGACACTGAACTAAAATAATTTACTATTCCCACTCCAGTCTATATTAAATTAAGATAAGTGCTGGACACTGAACTAAAATAATTTACTATTCCCACTCCAGTCTATATTAAATAAAGATAAGTGCTGGACACTGAACTTAATAAATTTACTATTCTCACTCCAACCTATATTTAATTAGAGTATGTGCTGGACACTGAACTGAATTAATTAACTATTCCCACTCCAGTCTATATTTAATTAAGATAAGTGCTGGACACTGAACTTAATTAATTTACTATTCTCACTCCAACCTATATTTTCTTAGAGTATGTGCTGGACACAGAACTTAATTAATTTACTATTCCCACTCCAATCTATATTTAATTCAAATAAGTGCTGGACACTGAACTTAATTAATTTACTATTCTCACTCCAATCTATATTTAATTAGGGTAGATGCTGGACACTGAACTTAATTAATTTACTATTCCCACTCTAGTCTATATTTAATTAAGATAAGTGCTGGACACTGAATATAATTAATTTACTATTCTCACTCCAAGCTATATTAAATTAGAGTAGGTGCTGGACACTGAACTTAATTAATTTACTATTCCCACTCCAGTCTATATTTAATTAAGATAACTGCTGGACACTGAACCTAATTAATTTACTATTCTCACTCCAACCTATATTAAATTAGCGTAGGTGCTGGACACTGAACTAAAATAATTTACTATTCCCACTCCAGTCTATATTAAATTAAGATAAGTGCTGGACACTGAACTAAAATAATTTACTATTCCCACTCCAGTCTATATTAAATGAAGATAAGTGCTGGACACTGAACTTAATAAATTTACTCTTCTCACTCCAACCTATATTTAATTAGAGTATGTGCTGGACACTGAACTGAATTAATTTACTATTCCCACTCCAGATTTAATTAAGATAAGTGCTGGACACTGAACTTAATTAATTTAGTATTCTCACTCCAACCTATATTACATTAGAGTAGGTGCTGGACACTGAACTTAATTAATTAACTATTCCCACTCCAATCTATATTTAATTAAGATAAGTGCTGGACACTGAACTTAATTAATTTACTATTCTCACAGCAACCTATATTTTATTAGAGTATGTGCTGGACACAAAACTTAATTAATTTACTATTCCCACTACAATCTATATTTAATGAAGATAAGTGCTGGACACTGAACTTAATTAATTTACTATTCTCACTCCAATCTATATTTAATTAGGGTAGATGCTGGACACTGAACTGAATTAATTTACTATTCCCACTCTAGTCTATATTTAATTAAGATAAGTGCTGGACACTGAACATAATTAATTTACTATTCTCACTCCAACCTATATTAAATTAGAGTAGCTGCTGGACACTGAACTTAATTAATTTACTATTCCCACTCCACTCTATATTTAATTAAGATAAGTGCTGGATACTGAACTTAATTAATTTACTATTCTGACTGAAATCTATATTTAATTATGGGATTAGTAAAATTCTAATTTATATTTAAATTTTCTAAATAATTATTTTTGCAAATGTAAAAATATATAAACATTTTAAATTAACTTCCCAACCTTATCCCCTATAACCCAACATTCCGCTCCTAAAATTATTTGTAAAATTCTAAATTTAATTTACAATTTCAAAATAATTTTTATTAAAAATTAACAAATATATAAACATTTTTAAAACACTTCCCACCCTTATCCCCTATCAACCAACCTCCAGCTCCTAAAATTATTTTTAAAATTCTAAATTTAATTTACAATTTCAATTTTTTTTTTTTTTTAAATTAAACAATATATAAACATTTTTAAAACACTTCCCACCCTTATCCCCTATAAACCAACATCCCGCTCCTAAAATTATTTTTAAAATTCTAAATTTAATTTACAATTTCAAAATAATTTTTTTTTTAAATTAACAAATATATAAACATTTTTAAAACACTTCCCACCCTTATCCCCTATCAACCAACATCCAGCTCCTAAAATTATTTTTAAAATTCTAAATTTAATTTACAATCACTAAATTTTTTTTTTTAAATTAAACAATATATAAACATTTTTAAAACACTTCCCACCCTTATCCCCTATAAACCAACATCCCGCTCCTAAAATTATTTTTAAAATTCTAAATTTAATTTACAATTTCAATTTTTTTTTTTTTAAATTAAACAATATATAAACATTTTTAAAACACTTCCCACCCTTATCCCCTATAAACCAACATCCCGCTCCTAAAATTATTTTTAAAATTCTAAATTTAATTTACAATTTCTAAATGATTTTTTTTTTAATTAAACAATATATAAACATTTTTAAAACACTTCCCACCCTTATCCCCTATAAACCAACATCCCGCTCCTAAAATTAAATATACATTTCACATTTAAAAAAAAAAATTCTAATTAAATTTTACAATATATTAAAAAAATTAATTAACTTTTTTAAAACACTCCCCACCCTTATCCCCTATAACCCAACATCCCGCCCCTAAAACAATATAAATATTTCTCATATTATATACATTTTAACTATTTACACAAACAACTTCAAAATATTTACTAAACATACAATTAAGATATTTTCACATGTCGATATTATTACTAACGATATTACTTACATCGACATATAAGTAAAAAAAAAAATACGATATTTTTCACATCGATATTATCTATTTCGATATTTTGTACATTCGATATTTTTGACTCGATATTTCTGTCCCTCGATATTAAAAAGTCGATATATAGACTGCTCACCGATATAGAGATTTTGTCAAATACCTGGGTATTTGGGACCATAAAGTTTGCAATATTAACCTTAAGAAAAACTATGGGGGCGATTCACAAAAGTAAATTGAAACGAAAGTCTAACTTTGTGACTTTTTTGCATTCACAAAGGGCATTTACTACTCATAAATGCCCTTTGTGAATACCAAAAGTTGAACTTTATGACTTTTGTTATTCACAATGGACATATACGAGTAGTAAATGCCCTTTGTGAATACCAAAAGTCGTAACGTTAGTCTTTCGTCTCATTTTACCTTTGTGAATTGGGCCCTATGTAATTGAAACCTGACAAAACAAGTTGTTGGATGGATATTGCTGCCGCTCTCCATAGCAGATAGGATTGTACTAATTTAAATGATACCATTACAGAACATTTTGATAGACGTTTACAAACACAACAATCCCATTACCCAGAACATTCTTTCTTACACTTTGGTCCATTGACTCCAATTTGATATGGACGGGTAAGACTCAACAAATAAAATGGGAAATTATGACACTCTCATTCGAAAGAGGACTTTTCCCGTGCCTGATTCTGAGTTGTGTTTCTATGTGGAGGGTTCAATTTGCAACATACTGGTACCACTATCCATATGGGTCACCCCATCTGATTATTAAAATGGAGGAGATTTTGACTGGCATACCGGAAACAATCAGCTGCCAAACGAAACAGACCAAGGTGCGATCAAGACTATTGCATGCATAAGTTAGTCATAGCATGAATTGGTTCATAGTTTTTTGCCCATCTTGCCAGTTCAGGAAGGAGTCAGCGATATTCAAATCAGCCTTGGTCCTGTTTCAATAGGAACAGTCCAACTGAAATGTCTGAGCCAAGTCTCCTTTGAACGGGAACAGAAGCAACCTCAGAGCGATTCAGGCCTGTATGGGCATCCTTGGTAGCGTACAGATTGAGTCCCATGACACAGTGAGTATGGGACCCACAACTGGGCACACCTGTCACACCTAGCACATCACACTGAGGAGTACAACAATGTGATGAGTGTAATGTTCGAATTCATCTAAGGTACTGATAATTATTTGAACAGCATTTCAGTCCATTGTGTTTTTTTGCCCACCATGCCATTTTCAGACTGGAATCAGCCATATGCAAATCAGCCTTGGTCTTACATCAGTGGGAACAGTTCAGCCCAAACTGCCATTCAAGATCCCCTCCAAACAGGAACACAAACAACCCCAGACTTGTTTTGGGCTATGTAGGCCTTCTCAGTGGGGTGCAACTTGAGTCATGTGCGACAGTGAGTGCGGGAAACCACATCTGTGAGTACCCGTCACACCTAGGGCATTGCGTTGAGAAATACAAAAAAGTAATGGAGGGAATGAGTGAATTAATCTCAGCCACTGATAAATACTAAGGGCTGTTTCCCAGACCATGATTTCTGCCCACTGCGCTACTTCAGACGTGAGCCAGCCATAAGTAAATGAGCCTAAGTGCTGCTCCAATAGGACCAGTCAGGGCCACAATGTACTTTAAATCACTGCATCAAGTTTCAAACACATTAGCAAAATTGCATACATTTGACCTTTTTAGGAGCTGTAGTTGTATCAACTGTAGGGATACTCAAGGGAACAGCAAACATGTAGTCACTCCTAACCAGAGTGACTATTGGACACAAAAATGATGATGCTTTTCTAGAATGATTGAAAATTACAATCTGGCCTCTCTGTTATTTGTGTTGTTGGGATTTCCCAAGGACATTCCTAAGGCAGTTACATTTGCAGCCTTAGCATTAAGTTTAGCTAAGCGAAGCTTTGAGTATTGTTTCTGCATTGGTGAATGGAGACTCTGGACTATTCCTTTCAAAATATCTCCGACTGAACATACAAGTTGAACAGAGTCGGCGCTTAGATGAATCAATGAAGGACACCACAGGTTAACAAGGTCATATTACAGAAGAAATATCTCATTCTAACCAATGGTTACTGATTGGTTGGGAATGGGGAGAACCAACCTAGAATGCTACCCATGAAGCCACTGAGCATCTATGATGTATAGTAGCCTCTCAGGAGCAATTGTATTGAATGCTGCTGTGAGATGTAGAAGGACGAGAAGCCAAATATCACATCTGGCAAATGAGGACAATGGTAACATAATTATAGATATTGACTATCAGAGGTGTATGCAGCATTGAGGGTGTTTTATTGTAAGGTTAGGTAGAGGTATTGTGTGATGTATGTAAGTGAAGTTTGGGGTTTTGAGCAGGGCAAATTAGTTTTTGAATATTGACAGCAACTTTGCCTGAATCAGTGTACAGTGCCTGAATCAGCACCAACCCTGACACTGACATTGTAAACAAATTGTAAATGAGTTACCTAATAGAGTTAAAACTGAATCCCGGAAATGTGCGATCTGTGACTTCTATATGAATCATTGCGTACTAGAGCTTGAGACGCCAGAGATAGGTATACCTTTTAAATTAATTTAGCATAGTAGGACCTCTTTGGGGAGGCTTCATCTGATGGACCTTTTATATGATACAGACGAACATATACACAAAGTTGAGAACTTCACTATACAAGGCTGCTTGGTAGATGAGACAGACTGAGTGACAGCAAGTGATCCTGGGCCCCAGATGTTACATAAAATGATTAGGAAAGACATCTGGTGAATAATGTCACAAAAAGGTTAGACAACCCAACCACACGTCATCAAACAACAAGACATTCAGAACCCATATTATTGGTGACTGTTTATGATTTAAGATTGGATAAGAAGACAAACTTTTAACTTTTCAGTAAAAGACCCCTTTAAAGCAGATGTCCCTCAAAGGCTTCTTCCTACAACTAGGCACTATCCTCATGTCCGATGATTTTTTTTATGAAGGCAGGAATGTCAAAGTTACCACCAGTTTTAAATGGATTGGAGAGGTGTATAGAACTTCTATCTGTAGTGGCAACATGAAGATCAGGTAGGGTCTGGCAGATTACCTGCGGATTAGCTCCTTCAATCGAAGTAAAGAAAGAAGCTAGTGAACCCTTTGCTTAGGAAAAGTGGACTATGAACGGACTACAAATGGGGCTATTCTGTCTTCTGTGCCAGGTCAAAAAGCTCTACTATGTTGAGTTTTATACAAGAGTCGCTTTTTGAAGAGCAAAAGTGAAAAACTAAAAGAATGGTGTACTACTTGAGATGTGCTAAAATCCCTGCATTTGAGCCTTGTCTGTTTTAAAGATATCATTTATATCCTGCTCTACTTACATGAAATGGTAAATAAGCATTGTGTTTCTAAATCCAAATACAAAAATAAATTAAAATCATTTTAAGCCGGGACTGGTGTTGTACAAGCTTGCAGACGGTACACTAGCGGAGCACCACCCAGGAAGTTGTGCCCAGTTAGCATCAAACTCATGGGAGCCTCTTGCAAGGACATGGGGATGCCAGAGACCCAGGGGCATATTTACAAGGATTTAACGCTGCCGTAATGTCATTTGTTTGATGCTATGGCTGCTTTTTTTTATCGCCTTACTTACAATTTGATGCAAAGCCCCGTTAGCGACATTTTTACAGGGTTATCGTCAATATTTCACAGTGGCTCTTCATTTAGCATGACTTAATGAGAATGAGATGCAAGGTAGGCACACCCGCAATAAAATTCCCAAAAAACACACAACATGATATTTAGAAGGATTTCATTGTACGTCGCTAAATTAGAAAATCTGCAGCTAAGTCCCATTAGTGATAGTTTTTTACCGCTAGGAATTACCTGGTCTTAAAAATGACGCTAACACACTTGGGTAATAGGAGAACTCCCCCAATTCATTCTTGGCATGCCCAGTGATGCCATGGACCTCCTGCTATTGCAGCTAGGAGCACCAAGGAGACCACCACCACAGCAGTGCTGAAGAAGGCAGCGGATCTAAAGTGAACCTCATTCACCTCTTGCAGGATGAGGTCATAGCCCATTAAAGGCTTAAGAGGGAGTCCATTGTCCATCTCCTGCACCAGATAGCGACTGGGCTGCATCCCACATCTCAGCCCTGCCCCAACATCCCTCCACAGACCAAGCTACTCGCTGTCTACCACATGCTGGTGTCAGGACTTTTCAACATACCACCGCCAGAGTGGCAGGAATATCACATGCATCCTATTCCAGGTTCCTCCCCACTGTCCTGGATGCCAACATAAGCCTGACAGCTAACAACAACGTCTCCAAGGGCATATCGTGAGTGTCATAAAGGAAATCTGCACTTCTATTGCCAGTGCATACACACAATGAATGGATACCAAATAGTGTCAAAGTCCCAAGGTGTGTTGCACTTGGCCACACCAAGTCCATAGTGGAAAGGACTTTTGGTGTCCTCCAATCCCGTTTAGGTCTCTGGACATATCTGGCTGTAGACTGTTATACTCACCACCCCTGATAAGAAAATTCATACTTCTCTGTATACGACACAACATATGTGTCTGGAGTAATGCACATTTGCCCAAGGACAATGTTGATCAGGAAATTCAAGAGGATGGAGGGGGAAGAAGAAGAAGATTAGAGGCAACCTGCCAGTAAAGCAGCAGCAACCCGGAGGAGGGATGGAATCATCAATAATTTCTTTGCAGATTGACACATTAATGTAATATTCACTTCAAAATACGGACTAATTAAAATCATGAGTATGTATATAAATGAACATTCACTTAACTAACATCTTGTAAGCTCTGTGTGACTTATTTGAACATTACACTACTGGCATACTGTAGTTGATCCACTTAAGTCTGTCACACAGACCAATCATCTAGCGGAGTGTATGACACTACCTATGAAATAACTTGTTACCAGTAAATATGTAGTGTATGTTAACTTACAAAACGCAGATGGGGCACCATTGGTGTGTTGTGCCCTATGCAGCACCAGGTCCATCATTCATTTGCGTTTAGGAGTCAAGATTGCTCTTCTCTTATCCATTTTAAATACTTGCATAGGCTCTACCGTACCCCCGTTCAGTTGCATAAGCTGGGACTTATCCCCAGTGACAGATGCCTACGCTGTTCAGCTCCTGCGGCGGATTTCGCTAATCTTGCCTGGTTGTGCCCCAAGGTCGCCGATTACTAGCGCGAGGTCTGTTCTGCTGTATCAGAGATCACCTCCTCGCCGGTTCAGCCTGACCTCCCGCGCTCTGCCTCCTCGGCTTTGTTAAATTCTGCCCAGACGATTCCCGCCGCCTAATCGCCATGCTGCTTCTCCTCGCACGGCGTATGGTTTCCATGTGTTGGGGTCGCAAACCTGCACCTAAATTCGCTCAATGGCTCGAGGATGCATTGCGCTGCCAGACCCTATTGTCTGAATTCTGGGACCTTATGCTAGCTAGATCTCATCCACTCAACATACGGGGACCCCTTGTGTCTTACCTCCTTGCTCGTTCCCCCCAGCGCCTGGCTTCCTCTCCCGCGCTCTCCGCCGGCACCCTGCCCGCGGCGGCCGCCGGTGTAGGATAGTAATCGGCCTCCCCTCCCTGTCCCTTCTCTTTCTCTGCAGGGCCCACCCCTCCCCCGAGACTTGTGCGCTTCGTACCATCGACTGTTTATTGCCCAAACGTGCCTGTATAACACTCGCTATGCTGTCGTTTTATGATGTTTTGAGCTATTGGTCCCCTTTGCGATTTTCAATTGTGCTCTTGTGCATGGTGCTTTGATTCAGTGCAAGTATGTAATATGTCTATGCAACTATGTCAATAAAGGTTTTTGAAAATTAAAAAAAAATATATATATATATTGCTCTTCTCACTGCCCGTGGTGTGTGAAATCATCTTGATGTGCTGCATCTCACATAACATATGCGTGCAGACAGAATTCCCATAGCTACATGACAATGGTGAGCAGGATCACCTGGAAGGTGGAGAAGCTGAAGAAGAAAGAGATAAAATAGTGTTGCAAACTCATCCTGTGCTCTGGGCACCCCCACATTTTTAGCTTACTGGTACTGGTATTGCACTGCAGAAAACACTCAGGATACAGTTAAAACAGCTATATACACTAGGGTACACTATGTGTTAGGGTACCCCTATGATTGGCATGACCTCCCCTATGAAGCCCTAGTACATAATAGGGCAGGGGGATCGAAACTACCTTTTAGTCCCTAACATATAATAGGGCATGGCAGTTTAGAGGCCAACAGTCTTTCTGCAATTGCATGTGTGCACTGCTGAAGCCTGAGGTCAGTTTAAAAGCAGCCCTGTGCGTGCCCTTGCACTGGTGCCAAAATATCATTGCAGTGCCAGTGCAGACATACTTGTGCCATGTAGGAAGGGTGACTGTGCTGCATGGTTATATATTCTGTGCATGTAAGGACACCTTACAGCACAAAAACAATCTACCATGGAAAATTGCCTCATCCATGTGTGCAGCACACATGGAATGAGCTGAAATGCACAAGAACTAAATACATGTCTCCCAGGCTTGCCTGTCTAACGTCGCATTTTCAGAGTTGTCAAATTTGACACAGCCCCAGATATATGAATCTGGAGCCACTTCAAAACCGATGGATATTGTGGTGGAACATCCAACCCAACAAAAATCGCCCACCCTTTTGCTGAAGCGGACTGCTTTGGTACGGAAAATATGAACAAGGTGGCGTAAATCCACGCTAACTGGCTTTGCGGAACCCCTGTAAATATGGGGATGTTTTTAACACCACAACAACATAAACAAGAGTGATGTCCCATTGGCATTTGTATGCCTTGTATGCATGCCTCCATATCTTTGACAAACGTAGTAAATGCTATGTTGACACATATGTGTGTGTTTCAAACCCATGACAGTGGCACACCTTACTAGAATGGGGTACATACTTGCCACATATATAGACACACATACAACATATGGAAAACAGTATAACTTGTACCATTGCATGCATTGCCATTCAAACATTGTGAAGTATGGTGCAGCATGACTCTGTGAATGTTTGCATGTTGAACCAAAGATATCTAACCAATGAAAGCCACATACACAACATATGTCACATGCCATAACCATAGATTGTTGCCAGGCATGCAGCACCAAAACAAAAATAGGTCAAATACCACTTGCGTTAATTTCTTAACCGCATTACACGTTAGTGTGAAGTTTTCATAACCGCAATAAAAAAACTCACTAAGTACATCAGTTCTCAATGGAAGTTCAACTCTTAAGCATTTGCAGCACAAAAATTTGAACAAACTACATTGGTCTGCAATGCTGCCTATCGATTCCTTACCAGTTTCTGCTTAGTTTTGCTCTTGGCATGATGCCAGTGCTTCTTGCAGTCCATCACTGTCCTCTTGACTTGTGCAATGGAGTTCACCTTGTTGACTATGGGCTGCCATATAGTGTTTTTAGTCCCCAATGACACGGAGGTGACGAAGAGCTGCTGTTGATGATCCGTCACCTCCGTAATCAGGATCCCTTTCTCCTCCTGATTGAATCTATGTTTTCTCTTCCTCTTCCCGTGGGACTCTGGCTGGTCATCCTGGCTGTTGGGAGGGTTGGGTGGGTTGTTGTTCGGTGCTAAACTTGGTCCTGGCTGCTCCATTCTGAATTCAGATATATTTTTTTTCATAGTGGCGGATTTGTAATCTCTTTTTGCCGCTAGATGCTGAAAGCGACGTTAGGCTGATTAGCGTGAACTTTTTGGCGCTATTTGGCCAGCCGTCACTTTTTTCATGCTAACATGTATTTTTTTATCACCTTGATGCTAGAGTTAGCATCATTTTTAGCAGCTGGTAGCTGATCCTAATGCTATGTAGCGACATATTGTAACTATGGATTTGGCGATCGGCAGTGGTAAAAAATATTGCCGCTAAGCAGCGTGAAAACTGCTTAGCAGCAGTTCTTGTTAATATGCCCCCCCAGTGCCCTCCAGGTCTTCCAGGCTGGAGGTGGGAGCTGTCAAACACTGTACCTATCTGCAGTATGATGCCTGGCCAACTTCTGCTGTGGAAGACAGACTGGTGGGTTGGAACTGCCAGTCTATGCTTCACTGCTCCGTTGTCAGCAGTGTGGCTTGGCGCCTGACCTTAGTTGGGAGAAGCATATTTCTTTGCAATTTGATGCACAGTCCTGGTCTGTGCATGGTTCAACCAAGTGTTCAATAATAGGTATTGAAGATGAGCACAGATGTATCACTAGTTATTTTTTTTTGGGGGGGGAGCTGTATATAGCGCAAACTCGACCTGAAGCTATCAGAGTGCTTTCCATGAGCACCAGTTGCATTACAGATGGGCACACTCATTTTCGGTAGGCACAGGAAGATTAAGGGGCACATGCATCAAAGCTTTTTGTGATCGCAAACAGTGCGATTCACAAAAATTGGCAGTTTGCAATCGCAAAATGGGCTTTTGCGATGAATGAAAACAATTTGGCATGCGCAATTTCCGTAAACGCAATTTTTTGCGATTTCCCAAATTGCGATTACATTTAAGGAATCGCAATTTGCGATTCCTTAAATGCAATGCAAGAAGCACTTTTAAATAGCGATTTCGCTATTTGGGACAACAATTTACCGTACAATAAAACAAAACGGTATTTTGCAAAAACGTTGAAAAGTGCACTAAAGTGCATTTTTCAAAGTTTCATGTCACACCCACACACATGCCCTTGGGGCATGTGTGTGTGCAACATGGGTGCACAGTACAATTTCAGGGGTGCAACAGGGTGTCCTTTTCACACCCTTGCACCCTTGAAATTGCATGCGCAAATTGCGAGTACCAATTGGTATCCGCAATTTGCGTATGCAATTTCCCATTCATTTCTATTGACCTGTAGGCCCATAGGAATGAATGGGAAGCCATTCCTTAATTGTGACTCGCAATTTGCGTGTCGCAATTAAGGAATGTATAGGAATTGCTATTTTTATAGCGATTCCTACATGCATAGGCTTTTGCGAGTCCTTAATTGCGATTCCTTAATAATAAGGGCTCGCAAAATCCTACCTTGATGCATGTGCCTGTAAGTGATTTGCCCAGAATCACAGGATATTGAGCATCCCTGTGAGACTCGAACCCGGTTCCGCAGCTTCGAGGTCGAACACTCTAGCCATTAGGCCAAATCCTCATTACTGGCATTATACACAGTGAGGTGTGCCACATGATGCAATCCATATATAGTGATGTGTGCCACAGGAATCAATCCTGGTGTGGTTTCTATGTGAAATAAGAGCAGCTTAACTATTTACTTACACCTTTTTAAGTAGTGGCCGAACAACTGATGAAAGGATCTTATAGGAAAAGTAGAAAAACAGCAGTGACTTTGTAATCATTAATATTTCACGTCCAAGGTTTTAGGTCAACGCACAAAATTGTTGTTCTCACAGAATTAAGTACCCTGTGCGTTAAGACTGTGCTTCGTGCACTCACTTTTTACCACCAAATTATGAAATCAGATTTGTGGATGTGGTAATATGCTTTTATGATTTTTAATTTATACTGGAGTTTTATAGAATCTAATAACTTTTTTTCTTGTATTATTTGTATATAGTTTTGTCAGGTTTTTTGTATCATCTTGTGCTTTTATGACAAATGTCGAAATAAAGCTTTATGAATTTGAATTTGGATGTGGTAATGTGTGGCAAGAATATTTAAAAGCATTTGTTGTGGTACATTTTGTTGTGGTTTTGATGTGTTGCGTTGTTTTTGCACTCTTATGTTTTTGTTCTGCAAATAAAGCACTGTGGTTGACAGGAGTAGTGGTGTGTTCAGTTTTGACTGTTTTGTTGTGTTAAGTGTTTGCTGTGTTGTTCTTTTTGTTGGTGTTACGTTACTTTGCTGTGCTCTTTTGTACTTTTTAATTACTTTAGGGATGCCATCAACTCCTGGTACTTTCGAACCAAAAGAGGACATTCCTTGAAAGTTACTGTGTCAAACAACCACTTACCACTGTCTAAGGCGGTAAAATATGCTGCTGTTCTTCAATTATTTAACAAATCTCTCAGGCCTGAACTGTGGCGGAGACCAGTCCTAAATTAGCATTCCCAGAGCTCACTTTGTGTGACACGACACACAGAGGTTTGTGGGATTAAAGAAAAAAGAAACGATTATTTCGAGGAGGCAGTGCAGTGCCTGTATAATTTAGCCCCATTTTTGTACCGTATAAAATACAGTTTCTTTCAAAGCTGTCTGAATAGTGCCTGGGGCCTATTTACTCTTCACCAGAGTACTGCTTCAGCAACTTGGATTGTGGCTGGATAAGTAAATAACAGCAGAAACCTCCAGGGGAGATGGGTACATAAGCGCGCTCTTTGGTCTGAAGGTCAGGCCGTTATTTCCTTGGTTTCCAGCCCAGTTTTATTCTCGCGCTGCTACTTCAAACACAGGTGCAATGCGTGAAATGAAAGCGATGCTGATGCTTAAAGTCAAATGCAAACAGACGCTTCCGTGCTCGTGAAGAAAGGCGCGCAGATTAACCAATGGAATATCTCCGAGACCGTTTTAAGACCCTAGCCTATGTAACACGCATGTGGCGAAAATGTGTGCTTGTGCGTCATACTTTAACCCTTTCTTTCAAGTACCTGGAAGCAGCCCCACTCACTTTCCCATTCGCCGGAAGTCAGGGTGTTATTTTACGGCTTTGTCAATACTGCTGTGGTTTTAGGATGAGACTAATGGTTAGTTAGGAATGTAGCCATAGAGTTATATATGTATTATTTAAATGGTTGAAAAATGTGGAAGTTGATTAAAATAGCTCAGTGAATTACTGCACTTATCTAATCTTTCGTTCAACATGTAAAACCCAGGGTTTAATTCATCCAGGTTCAATTAAGCTGTTCATTTGTCAAGGTCAACAAAATGAATCATATTCAGATTTTCCTTTATGGAAGTTAAGGAAAATTATACCTTACGCGAAATGCCGGTCTGGGATTTTGGTCAATTTTTCAGCACGAAATGTGACCTCACACCCAGTTTGGATGCAAGTGCAAAAGAAATAACGTCAAATCGCACTTGGCACTAACAACAGCCACTCGAAGTGGTTCATTTACATTATTTACGTGCTACTGTGATAGCATTTTTACACGATTTGCCATAATAATCTAATTACAGGCATTTCATATAACAATCAGAACAGGAAATGCTGGAAATTATGTATAATTATGCTGTTATAAATCACGTTTCAGCTTAATTAATATTTACGCATCACATTAATTTTTGAATTTGAGGTAAAGGGTGACTAAGTGATTTGGCAAGAGTCACATGATTTTTGGCAACGTGACAAAGTCTGGATTAGACTGGTGTGAAAAAGCTTTTTCCATGTGGATTTTACGATTAAGAATTTCATGCCCCTCATATGTTATTTAGAAAAAAATCGCCAACATCCATCTGATTTTAAAGTCGTGGTTTTAAGGTTTTAAGGTTAATTTCCAAGAAAATGACATCTATTTTCATTGCCAACCAGCCCTCCTAGAAAATATTGGCCAGCTCGGCTCCTCCGTTAAGGCGGAGGAGTGTCACCCCGCATGCTGCAAGTGCAGCAGGCACACACATTAATGAAATGGTAATAAATACCATTTCATGAATGTGTCCCAGGCTCACGCTGTTAAAGCGCGATTGCAGGGCTGATTAGTGCAATTGCACTATTAATGCAGCCCTCCGGCAGTGCGCAGGTCAGATTGGCCTGCTGGCTACAGCCAACCAATCTGACAGGCGCACTTCAGAGCCTACAATCCCAAGGCAGAGAAACAGCCGAGGGATTGCAGCCGCAGGCCCCCAATCTCAAAATGAGCGCTGGGTTAGCCTGCTCCAACCAATCCGGGAGCAGCGGTACAGCTCCAGGATTGGTTAGTTTTACTTTGTACTAGGGCAAAGGTCCTTCCCTTTCTGCCTGAGTCAGCACAGAGGAGAGCGCTGGGAGGAAGAAGAAGATTGCATCCAGAGCCTGCGCTGCAGCGAGGACACAGAAAAGAGCTTTAGGCGGCATTCGGGAGGTAAATTCTTTGTATTTTTAACAAAGATTTATTTGCTGTCCGTTTTCCCTCCCACCTCACCATCGTCCCATATGCCACTCCGCTCCCACACCAGCCAGTACTGATATTGGCTGTTTATGGGGGGGAAACCCGAATGTAGGAAAGGTGGAAAAAGTGGTGCTCCAAGGATAGGCCAATATTTGGGATCTATGAGGGCTTTGACAGCAGAATATAAATTTTGCAATCCCAAATTAGAACCCAGATCTCTGGGATGAAAGGTACAGAACATTCTCTTCCCGAAAATACCCAACTCCTACTTCTTCTTTTCCATCTTCCAAGCACTTTGAATCTGATCTCTAAGTACAGTCAAGAAGCGTGATTCAATCGGCAAGCGGATTTCAGCACTATCCTTACTTCAAAAACTGAATCCTAAACTCAGACCCATAGCTGCAATTATGACCTATCCATAAGCTATTTGCTACTTTGGGTCCAAGGTTAGGACAATATGTGGGAAGCATTGTTACCACTAAGTGACATCCTCGAGGAATGCTTTACCAGAGATAATCAGTTTGAGTATGAATGCTAAGAAGCAGCTATAGGAATAGTTTAAGAAAGTGGATGCGCTATAAAACTGAGGCTATTCAATCTGAAAAGAGAGAGACCTAAATGGAGAGAGTATCACCATGAGGAGAACGCGATGACATATTTGCAACTAGTAAATATTTGCAATGCGTCTTCTACTAGTACATAAGATGCTAAAATGTCGATCAACGTCCCTGTTTTTAGTTTGAACCATGTTTGATCAAAGGGAGTTAACATGGAGGAGGAGAACATTCTTTCAGCAAAATTCTAGTAGAGAGCCTAGCCTCTGCATCCAGTAGTCCGATTAACCTAAAGCTAGCTGGTTTAGAAGTAGACTCATTTTTAGGTAAAGCACGAACCACCATCACCTGCCAAGAAACAGAATGATTCTGGACTGTACGAAATGAATGTAAAAAGGTTGGAAGGATGCCTGCCCAAAATTCAGTATATCATTTTGGCCTGGTGCATCATTGCTCTTAATTACCTTGTTAAGTTGTACAATTTTGCATGGCAAATCAATGTTTTTTTCATTTCCAGGCAAAACGGCGATATGAATGGCCTTTATTGGTTATGTTTAGTGATCTAATATACACCAACCAATTGGCAGAAGTTACTTTAATTTGCATCACATTTACTTCACATCTATCTTTACTACTTATATAGGCCCAGGTTTTTCTTGCATCCATACTTGTGAAAGCATCAAAAAGAAAAATCCAATCCTTTTCTTTCTGAGCTTTCTCAGACTTTTTCTACTTGATTAATGTTATCAGGCTGTTGATTCAAAACCTTGTTTGCCTGTTTTGGGTTTAATCCATTACTCTTAGCACCTTGGAAAACCACTCTTAGATCAATGGAAACTCGGCTTCAACAGTAACGTTTAGCCATTACAAGTGATGATAGCCATTCTGAGCTCCTATTGCCTCATTCAATCAAATTCTTTTAAATGATATTAGTCATTTTTCTAAGTTTAAAAGATAAAGTTTATTTGGTGATTGAGTTAGCACAATACATGAAAGTATAAGTATATAAAAACAATATGATGTGCAGGGTATGAAGATCTTAGGAAGCTCTAAAAAATAGTTATGGAATAAAAATATAAGAAGGAAGAAAGAAGGAAAGAGAGAAATGACCGAATCTTATCAGAAAGAATTTATAAATGTATAGTATCATTGATAAAACAGAAGCATCAAAGTGTGATAAGATACTGAAGATTATATCAATTATCCATATTGGTGGTATAAAGAGACATGGAGGTTTAGGTACCTCTTCATTCCGAGGGATATGTAAGCAGGCACTTCTTGCAGAGAAATCCAGGAAATGTGTCACAGGTAACCAAAGAAGATCTCTTTTCATAGCAAGAGCAATTAGATTGAAGTATGCTCTGTCAAGTCTGTGGTTATAGCAGACACCATATCACCAAGCTTGAAAATATATATTAGCAGATTCTTTCCATGCTTTGGTAATCTGCTGAAATGCAACTTCAAGAAGTAAGTCAAGTACAGGAACATTATCTGAGTGGGAGGACCAGTCCTTTTAAATTTTCCCCAGAAAATAAAAGTAAAGGGAAAACGTCTGTGGAAGAAATGATTTATCTGTTTCCAGACTTGCAACCAAAATTGATGAGTAGAGAGATTTGAATAACATATGTTTAAGGTCGGATGAAGTATTATTGCTGGACCAACAGGAGGAGGGGAGTGTGAGGTTAATATTGTGTAGATTTGCGGGAGTGATCATGTGTCTGTTGTAAATATGAAAATATTGTTTGGACGGTGTTAGCTGCTCTAGAGGATTTCTGTATTTTAATCCAAATTTTGTTCCATATGGGAATTGATAAAGAAGTCTATAGGTCAGATACCCATTGCAGTTCCACAGTTGTTTTGTCTCGGTCATCTGGGTGTGTGGTTAGATTCTTACAGATTTGGGCCGCTGAGGTAGTATTGCACAGTAGATGTTCTATGCTAGGACCCTGAGGAGTAGAGATAAGATTATGCAGGAGTTGATCGTTTGTTGATTGGATCACAGGGATTAATGACATGTATTTAGCTTGATACGAGGGAGGAAGTGAAAAGCGTGCTTGAGCTAGTATAAAAGGAAGATAAGAATCATTCTGAAAAAGTTGATGAATCCATCTGAGCCCTTTTCCATGCCAGGCTTTCCATAAAATGGTTTATTATTTATTTTAGTATGTATATTATGCCAAATTGATAAATGTAGAAATTGTTCTTTAGTATTCTGATGGGAGTTAAAAATAGGTTTGAGAATTTTACATGCATTGCTTAATATGGGGGAAGGTAAGGATAAAGTTTTGTGAGTAAAGGATAAGAAGAGGAGGGATTATGGAGTCATCTTCAATCAGCGAAACATATGCTTGTTTAAGAAAAAATGCCATATGGTATGAGAGAAAAGAGGGAATATTAACATCCCCCATATGCTTAGGACGTTTACGTTTTTGAAGGGACATGCAAGATTTTTGGTTATTCTACAAAAACGTGAATAAAAGAGAGTATATTTTTTTAATGAAAACTAGTAATATTTATAGGAATATCAGAAAAATAAAACAACATTATGGGGCTTATTATCCTCTACATAGTATCTAAGTGACCCCATCAAGATAAAAACAAAGTATTTCACCTAGAAGTAAGAGCTGTTAGTGTTGCATAGACATCTTTCAGGTTGAGGGATACAGTGTCTTTTATTGAAGCCTTAAACCACAGTCCAAGATATTTGATTTGATCTGTATTCCAATGAAAGGAAGAAAACATGAAGTCCACATGAAGACATAGCTTATTCAAAGGGAAAAATACACTGTTATCAGCATTATATATATATCCTGAGATGAGAGCAAAGTTTGCGACTTTTTTCAACGAACGAGGATTGTGGCTGTGAAGGGAAGAGCAGAATGTCATCAACATAAACTGAAAATTTTAACTGTTTGTCCCCATATTGGAAACCCTTAATTTCTGAGTTTAAATACATTTTTGATAAAAAGTGCTCTAGGGCAAGAACAAATAATAGGGGAGAAAGAGGGCATCCTTGCCGCACACCTCAATGAAGTGCAAAAGATGGAAAAATAAGGCCATTAACTGTGATGAATGCTTTGGGAAAAGAATATAACAGGCAGACGAAATTCATAAATTTAGCACCAAAGCCGAACAAAGAAAGAGTAGAAAAATAAAGGGCCAGCTAACTCAGTCAAACGCCTTTTTGGTATCTAAAGAAATGGCCGCTATAGAATGTTTATATGATTTGGATTTACCTAAAACACTGAAAAATAATCTGGTGTTGTCCAAAATATGTCTACCTTTAATAAAGCCAGATTGTTCCCTTCCTATTAACTTAGGTAAAAGAAGGTTCAGATAAAGGGCAAAGATTTACTCTAAGATTTCATAATCTAAATTAACAAGGGAAATGGGTCTATAATTTATACAGAGTGTTGGATCTATGTTCTCTTTAGGGATAAGACATATTGAAGCATATTGGAAAGAAGGGATTTAGAGGATATGAAATGAGTGAAAAGCTGATGTAGTTTGGGTGTAAGACGTTTGGAGAAATGTGTAAAAAATTCTATAGTTAAACCATCAGGCCCCTTTTTGCTGGAACAAATAGCAGTGAGAGTGTCATCAATATGAATGTCGTCATCTAATGAAGTGAAATTGAAAGGTGATTTGAAAGAGGATAAATACCGAAGTGTATCATCCTGATTAGCACAGGATTCTGGAGTGTAGAGAGTCCAAAAAATGTTTGTCAATACAGAAAGTATAACTTCATTTTTGTGGACGACGCAGTTCGTGGAGGTCAAGATAGAGTCTATTTTGGTATGGTCTTTTTTAATTTTGAGGTAATTAGCAAAAGGTTTTACAGCCTTATTTTGGAGATATGTTCTCTATGGAAATTTCATTAAAAGCAAATTTAGATTTAATGAACTCTTCCAGACAAGTTTTAGAGTTAGAGAGGTGATAAGAGTGTTCTAATTGTTTAATACGATTCGTAATTAGATTTACTTTGTTGGAGGGGGGCTTCTTTTTGTGGGACACAAAGGAAATAATGAAATATCTTGAACCAGCTTTAATTTCTATGATGAGATATCTGGGGTCTCATTCTCAAGAAAAAAGGTGTTTGCAAAGAGATCGCAATTTCGTGTAAATTTAGAATTTAGAAGAGGGGAGTTATTAAATCACCATCGTTTGGTACAAAGAGTAGCTGGAAAAAGATCTAAATCTAGAGTCACAAAGGCATGGTTGGAGATTAATATGGAGTCGATCTCTGAATGTTTAATGTATTGCGCAAGAGACTTGGAAGCAAACAAATAGTCTATTCGAGATTGGGAAGAATGTGCAGGGTAGTAAAAAAGTGTGGGGCATATTAACAATGCGGCGATAGAAAATTATCGCCGCTTTTGCGGCCGTTTTTGGCCGAAAAGCAACGATAATTTTACCCCCTTATCAGCAAAGACACGCTATCGCGTATTTTGCTGATTTTGCTCCCGTTTCCAGCACGCCTAACTTTGCATCGCTAATGAGATGCAAAGTAGGTGTGTCTGTGGAAACAACATGGGTAAATATCGGGAAGGCAGCTTTGCGATATTTACAATTCGGGGAAGCGATTATTTTAATTGCGCTAAGTATGCCTTAACGCAGGAATTTAACGTCTGTTAAATTCCTGACTAAGGCATACCTAACATGGGAGGTGGATTCATGTGATACGACCACAGGGTCGTTTTATCAAGTATATCACCGTTTTACATGGAACATCGCTGGAAAACCAGCGATGTTCCATGGAAAAGGGCGCTATCGCTGGAATATACATCGCCATGGCGCTAAGCGTTGTTAATACAACGCTAGCTTGGTGAAATATTCCAGCGATAGAAAAGAATGCGGTATACAAGGTCAGCGATAATTATCGCTGCCTGTTGCAAATATGCCCCTGTATTCCTGGAGTGTAGAGTTACAGAGTCTCCAAGCATTAATGAGGGATCTCTGTTGTATAGTGAATGTGAACTGGGAATGCATGTGTGGTGGGATAAACATAGATTTAGAGTGTTGATTAATAAATGGGTCAATAATCATAATACAGTCACCACCAATGAGTAAATAATTGTCACCAATTTAGAAAATATCTCTGGCCAGAAAGATGCACCTGAGATAGTGGGTGCAATGAAATTAAAAATAGTTATAGGTATTTTATTAATAATCATGGATGCAGAAACCCACCTTCCCATAGATTCGGAGTCTTGGTAAAGAACTTGAATATCTAAGGATTTATAACATAAGAGAGCCACTGCTTTGCATTTCCCTGTATCTGGGAGATGCATAAATGTGGCCTACCCACTGTTTTTAAGTAAAAATATTTCTTTGTCGAGTGCACGAGTTTCTTGCAATAAAACAATATCACCTTTAAGCTTGGAAATAGGAGTTAAAACCCTCTTAAGCTTTATAGGCGAGCCTAAACCTTTTACGTTTCATGAAATAATTCTGAAGGCCATTTAAAAAGTAGCACAAACTTTAAAACCTTGGATATGTAATAATAACAACAAAAAGCAATAATAACATAAATAGCTAAACAAGTTAATGATTAAGCAATCAAATAACAGCAGAATGGGATAATATAAGAAAATATGGTTGTAGTCATGAGAAACAAAGGAAAAAAAAGTATGAAAAGAAAAGGGTGAAACAGGAGAAGGAGGAGAGGGAGGAAAGTAGAAATTAAACACACTGGAAAGAATAAAAAAGGACATAGCTATAGCCAACAAAAAGTGGGACCATGGAAAGGGGAATACCCAACTGAACTCCGAACGATCTTCAAAGGAGGGGAGACCACACCATATAAAACGGTATCTGTGGAACCTTGGCGAAACATGGAACATACCTAAAAGAAAGATTACAAGCATAGTAAGAACCAATTATAACATATATGATGTGAAAAATATGAAATATAATATAAACTGGCAATTAGTGATGGCTAGAAGATTATTAGCAAAATTCAGAAAACCATAAATAAAGTAACAGTAAACTTGAAGGTGTCCATTGCCTCTCGTGTGCAATTAGTAAAGCATTTTTGCACTAGAAAGGGTCTTCATAGGTAGTAGTCTTGTTATTGTATGTTACTTTGAATAAACACGGGTGAAATAAACCAAGTCTGGCGCTGAGAGAATGGAGAGTTGGTCCCATATCAAGAACATTTTTCCTTCTGTCTGCTGTGGCTTTGGCAAAATCATGTACAAAAAAAGGTTAGATCTGGACCATCAAATATGGCCTTTGGCTTTAGCTGCTCTAATGACTATAAGGAGGTCCAGATAATCTAAAAAGTAAAGGATCATACTTCTTGGTTTCCGTGAAGTTGAGGCATCTTGAGGACAATGACCAAGTGTATGTACCCTTTGTATGTTCAGAAGAGGGGAGATAGGTAGGTCTAAGACTTTGGGAAGAAAGGCTTGGAAAAAGGACATAGGATCGGAACCTTCCACTCCTTCAGCTAGACCGTAAACGCCAAATTTCAGATTGCAAAGCCTGTGTCTTCGAGCACTTCAACCCTTCTTTCCATCTGGGTAACTCTGTCATCCATATAAGATCATTTATCATCAAGAGTTTGAAGTTTACTTTTAGTATCCTCCATGTAGGGTTTGAATGCCCAAACTTCCTCAGGTAGGAGCTCCATTGAGACCATGGTGGTGACTTTTATGGGGGAGATAGAGATTTTTTAGCCCTCCTATGTGTTGTGGCATTTGAAGATGTAGGTAGCTTAGAAGATAGTTTATGTGCAGAGATGGCGTGAGAGTCCAACATGCTAGAGCGCTGTAGCCAGTGACTGAGAGAGGCACAGTATTTAATACCACATAGCAGACAGGTATGGCAAAATAATTAAAACGTCTCTCCTTACTTTAGGGTTGTAATGTTGAAAAGCAAGTGAGTTAACCTGCCAATTATAACTGCCAATGCCCCCTAATCTTCATATTTAGAGTGGCGGCATTCGGTGGTATTGGAAGCTGAGCGCGATGCCGTTAGGTACCGGAGTGAAAAACAAAATGGCGGGTGCGACTTACTCGCCAGCACGTCTGCCGTATTTGGTAACAAATGCTCATTAAATGGTCAGAAGTGAGGTTTTCCAACGGACCTTCAGCTGCTGTGAGGTTTCCTGTGGTGCTTCTCAGCATGGCAACCTGTGAAGGTGCTCCAAGCAAAGTGCGGCCTCTCCTCGCCGCTACAGACCTCAGAAAAAGGCAGCCATCCTGTGTCAGTGCCAAGCCATGCCCCCATTATTAGCCATCTTTGGCTGTCATTTTGCTGACCATGGGTATTCCTGCTTTGGCATAATTTGTTGATACAATAAAGTGTATGGCAACTTTGAGATAACATAGGGTCACCAAAAGCATAGAGTAAGAATGTTTTTCTTTTAACTATCACACCTGCCTCAATTTGGTCACTAAAATATGGCTTATGATCCTGGAATCGAGGGCTATGTTATGGATTTAGATAAAAACAATTATTTCTGCTAAATTCAATCTTGCCCATGTTTCCCTCTCTTGAACTTCCAAGTTTACCCCATGGCATGTACAGTTCACAGCTTAACTCACGTAATTTTCTTACCGTGGTAAAGAGTGAACCTGAGGCAATAATTATGGCTAACTCACAGTGATTCATAGCAGTGTTACCTTGTTGGTGATCAACCCATTTTACATGCAGCACCAGATGATTAACACTCCCTACTTTTTTCTTAATGTGTCACATTTTACATGTTAGCCCCCCTATTCCACCACCTTTTGTGCACCTGTTATCCATCTGTCTTTGTGCTTTTTTTAAAGTAATTGGAGGTTTGACCAGTCTCAGCCTCTCAGTTTTCAATTCACAAAACTAAATAGATTTTTTTGGTTTTAGAACTACTATTGTTTACTGAGATAAAACACAACGCCTGCTTTAGATGTTGGAGGATCTAGTCCCACCATTGCTTTTTCGATGGTTTTCTTGCCCCCTGACTTGGCGGCCCGCCCACCGTATTTAGATGTTGGCGGGCCCATTGGCGAAATACCGCCACGGTCCCACCTGCTCCATCAGGAATCTACATCTGCGTCGACGGCGCCATAGGCAGAAGTGGCTGGCTCCAGGACCCCAGCCAAGAGTCCCACCAAACTGATTACGATGTGCTAAAGGCAACTGTGGGGAGAATCCCTGGTACTCTGAGTTGGCAGAATATGAGGAAATGAGGTAAAAACCTAACTTTTTTACTGCTTCCTGCTTCCGTTTCCGTCTTCTACCCCGTCGCCCAGCTCCCTCCTTTGCCGTTCTGACTCCACCACGATCGCAAACGGCTCAGTTGTTGCAGAGTTCTAAGGTAAGCTACTTGTACAATTGTCCTACTATGTATCGTGCGTTGAGAATTGCCATAGCCTCATGTATTTCTGCCTTGTTCCTACATGCAAAATGTTCTTGTGTCATGCAGTAGTGCTAATTTTCCTACTTATTAATGTAAATTGAACCAACCTATATTGACACTTAAAAAAAATATTTGTTGTGGTGTTTGTGGGGTGTTGTGCTAGTGGTGCATATGGGTGGGCAGTCAATGGTGTGTGTATGTTGTGTGAGTGGCGCGCAATATGTAACACAAAGGGGCATAACACATTGCCTACATATGTTTTTCATGCAAACATGACACATATGTGTATTGACAAAATAATGTTGCACTTACCAGTCTCCACACCACCAGGAATTCACTCTGTCAGCAGACCGCACGGCCTTCCTGCTTCGCTGCTGTGTGTCAAAAGAAAAGGGCAGGAATGTGCTGTATCTACAAGATACGGTGTATTCCTGGCCTTCTACTATGCACCGGCGCACAAACAGCAGCCAGGCACCAACGCAGACACCCCTGCGTCATGTTGCAAGGAAGCCTGCGTTGCGGGGATGATGGTTTTTATGCAGGAAGGGACACCTTTCTGCACAAAAACAATAATTGATAGAAAGAAGAAAAAACGAGGAGAAATACAAATATTTTGTCACGTTGTGAAACTCCTATGCCTCCCCTGGGAAGGCGTAGGAATCTGACGCATTCCCAGGTTTAAGATTCCTTGAAAATCTGGGAATGCTTCAGATTCCATGAGATGCCCCTTTCACAAAGTGTTCTGCGTTAAAGGAGCACATATTTACAAGGCCATGAAAACCCATGCAAAGTGGCTTTGCGTGGCATTGTGAGGAACTTCGATTTTCGATTGTGATCGTATCGACCCGCCATTTTGTGCTCCGCCGCCCTCTTGTGTTGCCCTCACTCAGGCAGCACGACGATCGAAGTCTTTTTCTGCTTTTTCTGCAGCTTTGTGTCAAAATTAACCTTCTGCCTCTATTTGCAAAGCTGGTGTTAGGTTTGGCCGAGTACACTAATCCCTGTCTGGTTTTTCTAATCCCCGTCTCAACTATCTGTTGGTTCACACTATTCTCCTCTGACTTTATCTTATCGTCTGGCCTTCGCTGTTCTCTGCTAGCATTCTCTCATTTCACAACTGTCCTCCAATACACACAAACGTATCTCGTCACCTGCAAGTTAGTTGTGGATCTGTTAATGAATTAGTTTGAAGGAGGGGTGACAAACACAGTTGAAGGAAAGGCTTCTTCGAGTCATCTGATACTTTGTTTTTAAACCTTTCCTATTGGTTCTGTCCTGTTTTCCAACTTTCCTTATTGGCTCTTTCTTATGTGTTCTGGGTGTGTATTTGGTTAATGTATATTTTACATATATGCTATAAAAGATTGTGCGCTACGGAGTGAAGTGGCAGTCTCCTGAGAACGTACCTCATGTACTTCTGGGAGAACTGTACTAGCTGCAGCTAATAAATCTGATCTTTTACGCCGACAGAGTGTCCCCGTGTCTCTGTGTAGCTAAGCAGGAGAACCCAGGAGATTAAGGCGTACCCTGCGCCGCCAGGTCCAAAAGGTTCTGGTTCTTCAACTGGCGCACAACGTGGGGCGGCTTCAGTGGTACCGGTTCTGCCCAAAGGTCGTGAGGAACCCCGCAAGAAAATTCTGGAGGAATCACGAGCCACATCAAGCGACCCCTGTATGTCGAAAGTGGTCCGAAGGTCTTTTGCAGCGCCGTTACTCCTTCCTGACGGCTACTAACGACTGCTGCCCTGACTGCCGCCCTGCCTTGGCCCTTCCTGTGATGATGTATGGTAAGGCGAGACAATAGACGGGCCTCTGTTGGTGTAAGAAGACGTCCTTAGTTAAGTATTTCGTGGGTCGCGCCCACAATTTTTGTCCTTTGCTTCTTAGTACCTCTGGTCCTTAGATTCGCCTATTGCAATAGCCGAAGCCGAGGGTAAGTGCATTTGTGCTGCGTAAACTGAGTTTTACCCCCTTGAAGTTTGTGAACAGTCAGGTGAAATCACGAGATGCCTGGTCTGACTAAGTTTGGAAAACTTTGTTGCTTTGGTTGTAATAGGGATTCCCGACTAGAGGACTCTTGTCCGATTCCTTCGGTTGGAACTCCCACATATGAGCTCTATTCAAAACATGGTGTTGGCCCCATTGCCTTTAACGAGGCATGGACCTGATACACGAAGAAAGATGGTGTTTTAAGATGGCCAGAAAATGGTAGTTTCGATTCTGATGTGCTAGATAATTTGGAAGCAGTTCTATTCAAAAGAAAAGCCCGGCCGGCAATGTTTGACTCTTTCCGCCTTTGGCGTAAGGAAGCCAAACAGAGAGAAATTAAGCAAGCAAAACGAGATAGGAAAGCACAGGGTATGACAATTATACAGGCTGCCCAACAATTCAAAGATGATGAAATTAATAATGCGATGCAAATTTCAGAAAGACAGCATCGTATGGCGATAGATAAATGTTATCCAGTATTGCCTGTTTCCCCTTCCGATAACAAGAAAGATTTAGAAGAAGATCCCCTAATGTCCCATTTATTGAGGTTGCCTCCGCCCTATGTACAAGGTACTAATGCACCCCAGTTGTTACAGCCTGTTCAACTGCCAGTGGTACCTCCGCCTGTTCCGGCTCTTCCGCATTTGCCTCCTCCAGTATTACCGCCTCTGCCAGTTTTGCCTTTAACTTCAAATTCTTTGCCCTCATCTTCTGATCTTCGATCTCCTTTGCCTTCTGCTCCTCCTGCAATTATCGGTTCTCCTTCCACTAGTTCGCCTAATACCTTGTCCCCTATTGTTATGTCTAATTCTCCGTCTGTGCGTAAGCGTCTCACGGACACCGTCACTGGAATTCTATGTCCTTTCTTTGAAGCTTTAAATGTGTCTCCGGCTTGTGCTCGAAGACAATCTCGCAGTCAGTTCCCAGATTTTGAAGAACGAGAAAGGTTGGTCTCTCTCGCACATAAATGGATCAAGAAGGGTCCTCAGTATAGTGTACCTGACATTATGCCTACTTTCTTACAATGGAATGCGCCTACGCAAAGATATGTTTTTAATGCAATGTGCGATACTCTCGTTAAAGAATGGGAAGATGTGAATTCGAGTCCAATCCCCAAGATCTGTTAGATGTTCAGGCTGATTTTGATAAAGGACTTGTTGTGGGTTCTAAGGTTGAGAAAGCTGTAAGGACACTTATTTCTTATAGATCCTTATTGTCCTCTCAGGTTTTTCTTGATTCCGATCCGTCGGTTAGACTGACATTGAAGAACTATCCCATGAGAGAGGTTCCTCCAGTTTGGAAGGAGGAAGTTGCGGCTCAAGGTAATATTCCAGCTATTCCTCCTCATTTCCAACGTATATGGGTACATGTTCCAAGGAAACGATCTGAAGTTTTGGCTCTTAAGCAGACTCTACCGGATCCTCGTAAGAACCCTGCAGGTTGTTATAAAGAATTATCACAGACAGTTGATGCTTGCATCATGAATCTAGCTGATATTGATATGTTGATGGGAAATGTAGTTCCACAGACAATATGGGCTAGGATTCGTAAAGAGAATCACGCCCAGGAATTAGGTGCTAATTGGGATATTATAACTGCCACAGATAGAGACCAAGTGGGTGGTGCAAAGCCTGGCGCTTTGATTTCGGAACTCCCTGGTAGGATTATTACATTAATGAAAACGATGATGCCTGCATTGAGAGTTAACTGGGATAAATTAGCAGCATGCAAAAAGAAGAAAGACGAGAGTGTCTCTGATTTATTCACTCGTTTCGAGGAGACATTTATTGATCACAGTGGTCAAGATATGGCTACAGAGGGTGGTCAGCGATTATTTGTGGACAAATTTGTATTTAATTTGCTTTGCGAGTTGTCACACAAATTGAAAGATTCTGAAAGTTCATGGGCTGTTTCTTCTTCTGCCCAGATATTGGCTACTGCACAATATTATGAAAACAGAGATAAAGAAGAAAAAGAAAAGCAAGAGAAAAAGACGAAAGAACTAAAAACAAAGGTTCTTTTGCAACAAGCTTATCCTCCTCGCTATGTTCAGCCTCAGTTTCAACAGCCTCCACAGTTTCAGAGGTTGTATCAAAAACTTGAGCCATATATTCCGCGACCTTTGTTAGGACCTAATCAATGTGCCTATTGTAGAGAAGAAGGTCATTTTAAAAGTAGTTGTCCGGTTTTATTGCAGCGAAATGGAGCATCATCTGCTCCACGAGGTCGTGCTGGCCTCCAGTCAGCAGACAGAGGTAGAGGTCGAGGTATGTCAACTCAAGAACAACGTTCCCTTCCTCCTCTCAATTCTGTGAACTATTTTGATCAGCAAAATGTTAGGTCTACGCAATATTATAATGAGGATTGTTATGTTGAAAGCGAGAATGAAAATCTTCACACTAACTAGGACAGCCATGGACGAAGTAAGGGAGTTGTGTCGATTCCAGTAGATCAGAATGGACCCTATGTTAATGTCACTACAATGGGTGTTTCAGAGCTATTTCTCCTAGATACTGGTGCGATGAGACGTTCTATCATTCATTCCAAACTCCCTGGGGCACCTTTGTCTGGCTTAACGAATGTATCTGTAGGATTTTCTGGCGCCCCTGTTCGTAACCCAGTTTCTTGCCCTTTGCCTATTTCAATTGGCCCTTATGATTTGGAAGCTCTACTTCTCTTGACGAATGTTTGCGGTGAGAATCTGTTGGGTCTGGACTTATTGAAAAGAATGCATGCTACGATATATTGTTCTCCTTCTGGTATACATCTCACTTTAGGACAGAAACGGACTTCTCCAATGTATTTGTCCAAAGATCAGTTTCCATCTGAATTGCTTTCTCTTCCAACAACGCTTTGGGCCACGGGTCCGAACGATGTGGGTTGTGTTGAGATTCCACCTTATGTTGTCACTCTTAAGCCTAATGTTGAATTGCCACGTATTCCGCAGTATAGAATTTCTACTGAAGGTGAAAAAGCGCTTTTGGAAATCATTCAAGATTTGATTCAGAAGGGTGTGGTTGATTAAACGAGAGGTAACATATGCAATAGTCCTATTCTTCCTGTTCTTAAACGTACTGATCCTACTCAGCCTCCTGTATATCGTTTCGTGATTGATCTCCGGGAGGTAAACAAAATTGTTGTGCCGCAATTTCCCGTAGTACCAGATATCACTGCTTTGTTGACAATGATACCTTCCACAGCGACTTGGTTTTCTGTTATCGATCTAAAGAATGCCTTCTTTAGTATTCCCATTTCTGAAGAGAGTAGGGATATTCTTGGCTTCTCTCTTGGAGGCCGAAGCGTCCGGTTTAAGCGCGCACCTCAGGGCTATTGTGAAAGTCCCTCTATTTACAGTCAAGCTTTAAAATGTCATCTTGATGCTTTTCATTTACCGTCTGCTGCTGCTCTTATCCAATACATGGAGGACTTGTTGATTGCTGCTGATTCAGAAGATATTTGTAAAGATGTGACTGTTGCATTGTTACGCCATCTGTTTGATCTAAATCATAAGGTTTCACCTTCAAAATAACAATACGTTCGGAGAGAGGTTACCTATTCGGGTCATCTCCTATCCAAAGAGGGACGACGATTAACCCCAGAACGAATTCAGACGATTGCGCAAATGTCTGTGCCATCCACACAAAGGGAGGTACGTGCCTTTCTGGGTATTACTTCTTATTGTAGGCAGTGGATCCCTAACTTCTCTCTGTTGGCCAAGCCTTTGTTGGCACTCACTTTGAAAGATACACCTCAGCCCCTTCCATGGACTGACGAATGTCAGAGGAGTTTTACTGACTTACGTACTGCTCTATGTTCCGCTCCTGTATTGGGTACTCCCGATTACAGTAAGCCCTTCACGCTCTACGTTTATAAAAAAGAAGGTTGTGCGTTGTCAGTTTTAACGCAGCGATTTGGAGACAAACAGCGACCATGTGCATATTTTTCGGCTACGTTAGACCCAGTAGCTAAAGCATTGCCTAGTTGTCTCAAAGCAACAGCAGCAGCAGCGATTTCTATTCGACAGTCTGCTGGAATAGTGTTAGATAACACACTTATTGTTATGGTGCCGCATGCAGTGGACACCTTACTAAACCGAACAAAAACGCAGCATCTTACGAGTGCTCGTTTGTCTGGATATGAGTTGACACTTTTGGCTAGTCACGTGCACATCAAATGATGTAATACTTTAAATCCAGCTACTTTGTTGCCTCTTCCAGTGGACAAAGATGACCAAGAACAACATGATTGTTTCCTCCGTACCGAGGAAGAGACATAAGGAAGAATTGATCTGAAAGATACGCCGCTAGAGAATCCGGATGGAATTCTATGGGTGGATGGTTCTTGTTTTAAGCTTCCTAATGGAGATACAGTTTCAGCCTATGCTGTTACTACTTTACATACAGTTGTGGAAACCGCACGTATCAGACACAATTCAGCTCAAGCAGCAGAATTGATAGCTTTAACGAGAGCATGTGTGTTGTCAAAAGGAAAGAGAGTAACATGTACACCGACAGTCAGTATGCCTTTGGTGTAGCGTTTAATTTTGGGCGTCTTTGGAAAGAAAGGGGTTTCTTTACTTCTCATGGCACTAAAATACAACATGGTCAATTAGTGACTGATCTTCTTGAGTCACTTTCTTTACCTGCCCAAATAGCAATTGTAAAGTGTAGTGCGCACAAAAAGATTACAGATGATGTTGGTCGAGGAAATGCATTTGCAGATGAAGTAGCGAAAAAGACAGCGAGAGACGCAACAAGTCGAATGTATGTGGCGGGTCCTGCAAATTGGGTTAGAGAGAGAGGAATGTATGAGGATACAGTGGAAAGTGTAAGAGCGATTCAGAAAGAGGCTACAGAGAAAGAGTTGAGCAAGTGGAAAGAAAGTACAGGAATGTTGGATGAGAGGGGTTGTTGGGTGGAATTATCTGAACACCAACGTTGGCTGTTACCAGATGCCTATGTACTCCCAGTGGTCACTATGGCACATGGTCCAGCTCACCTAAGTGCAAAAGGTATATGCAAGCTTCTAGCTCCAGTGTGGCAAAATGAAGGAATCCCGAAGTGTGCAGACAATGTAGTGAAACATTGTATTGTTTGTTTGATGTACAATCCGGGAAAGGGAACCCCAACTCCAGCAGGTCACTTTGCTCCTCCGACATATCCATTTGAGGTGTTGCAGATCGATTATAATCATATGGAGAGATGCAACAACCTCAAATATGTTCTGGTGGTAGTATGCGCCTTTTCAAGATGGATAGAAGCATACCCTCTAAAAGACAACACAGCCTTATCCACAGCTAAAGTTCTACTAAAAGAATTTTTCCCCAGGTTTGGTTTGCCGCGCATTGTCTGGAGTGACAATGGGAGCAAATTTGTGGGCCAAGTCATGCAAAAAGTTTGTGCGGGTCTTGGTATCAAGCAAAAGTCTCATGCGGCAAATCATCCACAGTCAGCGGGTTTAGTAGAATGCTACAACGGAACCTTAAAGTTAAAACTAGCAAAAGTTCAGGCTAGTACAGGACTCAATTGGCCTGATGCTTTACCATTAGCTCTTCTGTCCACCAGAACTGCAGTACACTCTTGTTTGGGACTTAGCCCTTACGAAGTGGTTTTTGGACGCCCGGCTAACGTATGGGGAGTCCCTCGCCCTAAGAAATACTCAGACTTACCATATCCAATGTTAATTGACTACTTGCATGACCTTACGACTAAATTGCGTGTTCTCCATCAACAGGTTCAGAGTGTTTTGCCGGAGGTTTCCACAGACCAAGGTCATTCCATCCGACCAGGTGACTGGGTCTGTACAAAGAATTTCCAAAGGACGAAAAATTTGGAGCCCAGGTGGAAGGAGCCTCGGTTAGTACTTTTAACCACGAGAACAGCAGTCAAAGTCGAAGGAAAGAAAAATTGGATTCACGGTGTGCATTGTAAGAAAGTGCCTTTGCCTCTACCCTTCGATCAGTGGGTTCGTAGGGGTGTTGGTGACTCAGAAAGTGAAAAAGTTCCACGATTCGTAGCTTTTAGTGATGCACACCTGAATGGAACATTGTCTCAGAAAGAGGACGACGACATTCTTCAGGAAGCAATACCATCACATCGTCGCTTGAATACGACCAATCCATCAACATTGTTCCAAGACCAAACTACACCTGATAAAGAACATTATAATTTGAGACCCAGACCAAAGAACTCTTAAGATTTCTCTCTCCTATGTAGTATTCTGTCCCGGTTGCAAGGTCACGGTAGGAGTCTTAGTTGCGACCTGAGTAGTGGCAATAGGCCTGCAGGACTTGCAGTGTCATAGGACGGCAGACAATCGTGACTAAGTGATTGAGGAAGATTGCCGTGAGCATCCACTTAGAAAGATGGAGACTACATTAGGCAAAAGAGAAAGTAAAGATAAAAAGAGTCATTGCAAAGAAATGTATAGTCGTTGTGGTATTGCTTTATGTATTATTATATTATTGTGTATTCTTTTGGCATGTATAAATTGGATTGTTATTACCCTGCAGCAAAAAGTTGTCTCTCCTTCTACCTCTTCGTCTTCTTCTACTGTCTCTCCACATCTATTTCATACCCTTCCTCAACATGAACTCATTAGAAGAACTGAAGTTTACAACAATTCCTTTGTCCAGTTGTTACATCAACATCAATTAGTGATCAATACAACTGACTGTTGGGTGTGTGGACTCATGCCACATACCGTAGAAAAAGGAATGCCGTATTTAGTTCTTCCGTTCTCCTATGAAGGTTCTGCTTGGGCTTATTTTGTTATCTTCTCCAATGCCTATCAAAGGAAATTTAGACGATCCGTTAGTTCACGTATTAGTGAACCGGATTTTAGTCATAGTTCATTGATAAAGGGAATGGTAGCTATGGCTAAAATCATGGAAAATAGTAAGATCTCCATTGACGAAAGAAAAGCGTACACTAACTGGAACGTCACCCATTATGTTACTAGCCTTAGTGATAAAGTTAAAAAAGGAAAGTCTTCACCGATTTGGACTATACCACATCAGGGCAATTTCTGTTTACAGATAAATGGTCAGTCTGCTGACACTATACAAAGAAATAGCTGTTCCCACACATATGTCTATTCCTCTGAAAACTTGCCTCCTCTAGTGCCGTCTAAAGGCACATATTTCATTTGTTATAATAAGGCGTACACGTGGTTGCCAACGGATTTCTCCGGTACTTGCTATATAGCTTTCCTTCTTCCCCCTACATACACCGCTTCTGCAAATCATCATCGAAATAGATACGGCAGAGGGATTATTAATTCCAAGGACACAGCAGGACAAGAGGGAGGAGATTTCCTCAAAGGATTTCTTCCTTTTTGGGGTCCAATGGCCAACAGCAGAAATATAAGGCAATTGGTTTGTGTCGTAGAAACCACCATAGACATCACTGTAGGAGCCTTAAGTAATATCACGGCAGAACTACAGGCAGATCGTCTCATGACTTTACAAAACCGAGTTGCCTTAGACTTTGTTCTTGCAGACCGTGGTGGAGTATGCAAATTGATCGGGTCAAGTTGCTGTATTTTCATACCAAATGACGCTCCGACAGTATACCAAGCTATCTCTAAGTTACACATGATCTCTGAGTCGATTCATCAGGACGAAGGAGATTGGTCATTATTGGAGTGGTTTTGGGGACTACTGTCCAAATGGGGTTGGAAAATATTGACGTACCTTGGAGTAGTTTTAGCCATCATATTGTCTTGTTGCCTTTGTATGCACTGTGGCCCCACCATCTGCGACCTTTGTGCCACTATGTGCATCCCTAAACCCAAGTCACAAAGAACAGAGAATATCAGAATGATGCTACAGCAACAGCTCGATGACCTTATGGCCATCAACATTGACTCAGATTAATATGAGCCTGAGTATCTTGCCTGAGTTCTGGCAAAAGGAGGGTCTGAGGAACTTCAATTTTCGATTGTGATCGTATCGACCAGCCATTTTGTGCTCCGCCGCCATCTTGTGTTGCCCTCACTCAGGCAGCATGACGATCGAAGTCTTTTTCTGCTTTTTCTGCAGCTTTGTGTCAAAATTAACCTTCTGCCTCTATTTGCAAAGCTGGTGTTAGGTTTGGCCGAGTACACTAATCCCTGTCTGGTTTTTCTAATCCCCGTCTCAACTATCTGTTGGTTCACACTATTCTCCTCTGACTTTATCTTATCGTCTGACCTTCGCTGTCCTCTGCTAGCATTCTCTCGTTTCACAACTCTCCTCAATACACACAAACGTATCTCGCCACCTGCAAGTTAGTTGTGGATCTGTTAATGAATTAGTTTGAAGGAGGGGTGACAAACACAGTTGAAGGAAAGGCTTCTTCGAGTCATCTGATACTTTGTTTTCAAACCTTTCCTATTGGTTCTGTCCTGTTTTCCAACTTTCCTTATTGGCTCTTTCTTATGTGTTCTGGGTGTGTATTTGGTTAATGTATATTTTACATATATGCTATAAAAGATTGTGCGCCACGGAGTGAAGTGGCAGTCTCCTGAGAACCTACCTTGTGTACTTCTGGGACAACTGTACTAGCTGCAGCTAATAAATCTGATCTTTTACGCCGACAGAGTGTCCCCGTGTCTCTGTGTAGCTAAGCAGGAGAACCCAGGAGATTAAGGCGCACCCTGCGCCGCCAGGTCCAAAAGGTTCTGGTTCTTCACTTGTAAATATGCTGCGGTGCATTGCACCACCATAGCATCAAAAAGTGACGCTCCCGCAGCACAAAAGTGCTGCTAGGGCCTTGTGAATGAGGCCATATGTTTTTTTCTGAGAGAAGTATTAAATCAGATTTCGTTTTTCAGTCATGTTCAAACCTTCAAGTCTTCTTTATACACATTTACAAATATTCATCATCAATATTTGCTTCATTCTATTCTGCTTCCATATCAATCCGCCTGTCGCCCAACCTCCAAAATAAAATACATTTATCTGCGTTCTATTGAGGCAGATTCCTAGCTATGTCAGTCAGAGAGTGAACTTCCATATAGGAACTCTTCTTTCAATATTCAGTGCGCTCCACTGAAAATTACAACTAAATAAGTAGAACGGCAAAAAGAAGATAACATTTTACTGATGGTGTCCACATTAATGCAGGCAGGCAGGAGCCTATTTCCCTAACGGGCTTACACAGGAAATACCCTTTTGTTCACTACCTTGGGCTGAACCATAGAGCCCACACCCAATGCCTCCGTTTTTGTTTACCTTGTCCGCCTTGTCCGTATTGGGTAAATGCAATTTTACTGAATTACTTGGAAAAAACGATTTGAAAATCATATTTACTGCGAATAGTACAACAATAAATGACTTATCAGTTTAGATGTTTTAAATTAAATGCAAAGTTTTCTAAATTGTATTCACAGATGGCACCTCTGTTGCCTCGCGGGGGCAGGGGGAAATTGGACAGAGACAGTTATAGTGTTGACACATTTAGAGAAGGCCATAAGATTTTTGAAAGCCAATAAAGGTAGAAGTCTGCCCAGAGGCAAGTCAGATTCCTGCTTCCCGGTGATGCGGCGGCATCTGCTGCGACGTCGATCCTCTTCTCTGGCGATGCGAGGCGCTTTGTGTTGTGAAGCGGCAGCGGCAGTGCAGCGACACGCTTCTTGCTCGTGAGTCGCGCTTCCAGCTCCTTGCGACATGCAGTCCCTCAGAAAGCCTCGCAAAACAGCAGGCACTTCCAAAGAAATCTTGAGGAACTGGTGGGTGAAGTCTGTTGCCCCTGAGACTTCAACAGGAGGCAAGCTCTTTTCTCAAGCCCTTGGAGATCTTTCACAAGTTAAATAAAGTACACAAAGTTCCTTCTCTCCTCTCTTTGGCAGTCAGGCAACCACTGCAGGCCTATCCCTCAAGCTTAGGGATAGTCTCTCCTCAGTCTCTCTGGTCCCACTCCTCAGCAAAGGTTTCTTCTTATTTCCCAAAGTGATCTAAAACTCTTGGGTTCGGGTCCCAATATTTATACCCAGTTTCTCTTTGTTCTCTGAAGGCAGAGAGGCCTTTGCCTAGTCCAAACCAGTTTTGGTCAGGCCTGGAGCACTTTGTTGACAAGACTCCTTCTTTCCTTTCAGAGTGCAGGGCAGAGACATCAGACGCACCACAGGAGGTGGAGCCAGCATTGGGAGGGAAGGCACAGCCCTATTCAGGTTCCAGGTGCAACTCCTCCCACCCATCTAGATGCAGATCTCTCAATTCAGCCCTGTGCTGCCTCACCCTGTCTCCTAGAATCCCCCAGCCCCTGTCACTCAAACTCGAGACAAGGAATACACAGCCCAGCAGAGGCAGGTTTGAATGGTTAGACAAGAAAATACCTACTTTCTAAACGTGGTATTTTCAAACACAAAATGTTAAAACCAACTTCACTAAAAGATGTATTTTATCATTCTGACTTCAGGCATACTAAACTCAAATTTATACCATGTTCCCTGAGTCAGTTAGGATTATAAGATGTAATAATCAAACTTCCCATTCTGGCCTATGGGGAACAGGTAGCCTTGCAATAGTGAAAAACGAAAATGGCTGTTATTCACTATTAGGACATGCCACACACACCAGGGCTTGTCCTACCTTATACTTACAATGCACCCTGCCCTTGGGACTCCCATAGGGGTGTCTGATATGAAGAAAAGGGAAGGTTTAGGGACTGGCAAGTGGGTGCACTTGCCCAGTCAGCATGGCAGTACCAGACTGCACACAGGGTCTGCAATGGCAAGCCTTAGACACACTTTAACAGGCTGCTTCTGTGGGTGGCACAACCAGTGCTGCAAGCCCACTAGCAGCATTTGGATTACCAGCCCTGGGCGCTCCTGGTGCACTGTACTAGGGTCTGACAGGTAAACCAAACCAGCCAATCATGGACTCACTAATCCATACATCAATTTACAAGAGGGAACACTTGCACTGTGGAACTGGATAGCAGTGGCACAGTGCCCAAAGCATCTAACACCAGCAAAAACACATGAGGCAACAGCAAAAAATGAAAGGGAGACCCACGCCAAGGTGCCAGGTCTAACAACCCTGAATGGGCAGGTAGTTGCAGTCATGACATGTGGATCCTTCTAGGGAGTTGTGACTGCCCACAGACTGATCACTCTGAGCAGTTGTGGAAGGGCACAGGTGGATCACTCTGGATAGTTGTGGCCATGCATGGGTGGATCACTTTGACGCATAATCACAGCCCTGACTGGAATTCGACAATAGCGGATGCAATGTTTGTGGTTCCCACCAGGATCCAGCACTGAGATACTCGCTACTGGGTGCCTCACACACACCTGGGACACACTGTGCCTCACTGGGCCTGGACCGACTCTGCTCTTGCAAGTTTGGCAGGCTCCTTCCCTCTCTCAGCAGGCAGGAAGGCAAGCTTCTAGGAACTTTAGGACAGGTACACATTGAAGGGAAGTCCTCTCACTACTGGGAAGCTGGCTGTCAGGCAGACGCTAGCTCTACTTGCATTAAAGTCTTCTGAATACTCTCCTGAACACTAGCTTTCTTGGCAACAGGGGACTTGGCTCAGGAACAACAAGTAGGGTAGCGAGGTCCCAATTCTATACACCAAACTCAAACAGGAGGAGTGTATCCACTGTCTGCAACTGTAGAACAGATTTAGGGCAGATCTCCTTTCAAATGTTATTTCGAGGTTGCTCTCCAGACACATCATTTGTGCAAAGAGACGGGTCTCACAGCCGGCTATTCCCCAACCTGGAGATCCAACAACAGAGGATTGAGGTGTGAGGTTTTTGCACCTTGCTGTCATCAGTCAACTGAAGGAGTAATCAGGGAAAGAAAAAAGGTAAGGGCTCATGTAAAACATTCCTCACATATGCACAACAGAGTCTGCAGCTAACCCTCTATCCTACCATCTACCAAATGGCAGTATTCAGGAAGACTAATTAGCAGCTCCTTGCTAGCAAAAGGCCTAATTGAATTTCTGTTTCTACTTCCTTTACTTCAGTGCCTAGTTCTCCTCCCTCAAAAAAAAAAAAAGCAGAATTTTCATGCGTAAGCCACTAGGAATCCACTCTAGTGACGGAAATAAAAAGGTCTTGTCACAACTAACGATCCACAAAATTTGATTGCAGCACCTTTGTATTTGTTGAACTAATGGCAGTGACAGTAGTACCCTGAGTCAATGAATGCATGCTTGGTGCCCCCCTGTGGGTGACAAGACAAGTTCAAAATTTACTCTTGTCAAGGGACAAAACTAGACTGGGGCAGCTCTTCCGCGGGTAATGGAGGAGCAACGCCTGCCTGCTGCAAGCACAGCAGGCAAACACAAATGAATAAAATGGCATTTCCATGCCATTTCATTTATTTGCCACCGCACCGACTCACACTGTCTACAGCACAAGGGTGACTGGTCTAAAGTGCGCATGTCAGATTGGCCGGCTGTCTTCCAATGGCTAGCCCAAATGCGCACTGTAGACCCAACAATCCAAAGTCTGTGAAACAGCTGAGATATTGCTGCCACAGGCCCCCAGCCTCAAAATGAGCGCTGAGTGAGCCTGCTCCCACCAATCCTGGAACTGCTTTCACAGCATACAAACTGCTCCAGGATTGGTTGGAGTTCCGTTACACAAGCAGGAAGGAAGTCCTGTTCCTGCTCTTGGAAAGGAGAAGTGCCAGTGGCCATGCTGCTCCGCATTTTTTATGAGTAGCGCTTTTGCGCCCCACCATTTTTTATCTGAGCTAGCCACCATTGGAACTAGGCCTCTGCACACATGGTTAATTAGCATTGGACCTTGCGTCTAGTCAGGGTAAGGGGGTACACTCCTAAAATAACCCCTGCTCACCCCCTTGGTCGCTTGGCGCGAGCAGACAGGCTTAACTCAGTGGCAGTGGGTAAAGCATTTGTGAACACATATAGTAATCAAGTGACAACACTACAGATGGACACCACACCAGTTTTATATCACAAATAAGTATTCTTTATATAGACTTATCACAAGACCACAAACGACAAATATTCACAATACTGTACTTAGAATGGTAGAATTAGCTTAGTTCTCTTAAGATGGTAAATGCGACACTCAGAGTTTAATGTACCTTAAGAAGCGTAACGCAAGACAACGAAAGTGTTGCAAGGACGGTGATGCGTTGAAGATCTGGTGCAAAGACACAACGATGGCGCTTTCTTCTTGATGCAACACACTTCCCGGTGATGCAGCGGCATCTGCTGCGACGTCGATCCTCTTCTTCGGTGATGTGAGCTATTTCCACATGAGCCAAACGGCGACAGGCTCTGCGACACACTTCCCAGTGATGCGGCGGCGTCTGCTGTGACATCGATCCTCTCCCCTGGCGACGCGAGTTGCTTCCACAATGATGCAAGCTGCGACAGGCCCTGCGACACTCTTCCCGGTGATGCGGCGGCGTCTGCTGCGACGTCGATCCTCTTCTCCGGCGATGAGCCGTGACAGGCCCTGCAACACGCTTCCCGGAGATGCGGCGGCGTCTGCTGCGACATCGATCCTCTTCTCCAGCGATGAGCCGCGACAGGCCCTGCAACACGCTTCGCAGTGATGCGGCAGCATCTGTTGCGACATCGATCCTCTCCTCTGGCGATGCGAGGCGCTTCGGTGGCCCTGCGATGACTCAACGATTCTTCTGCGACACGCTACCCGGTGATGCGGCGGCATCTGCTGCGACGTCGATCCTCTTCTCCGGCGATGCGAGGCGCTTCGTGTTGCGAAGCGGCAGTGCGGCGACACGCTTCTTGCTCGTGAGTCGCGCTTCCAGCTCCTTGCGACACGCAGTCCCTCAGAAGGCCTCGCAAAACAGAAGGCACTTCCAAAGAACTCTCGAGGAGCTGGTGGGTGAAGTCTGTTGCCCCTGAGACTTCAGCAGGAGGCACACTCTTTTCTCAAGCCCTTGGAGATCCTTCACAAGTTAAATAAAGTACACAAAGTTCCTTCTCTCCTCTCTTTGGCAGTCAGGCAACCACTGCAGGCCAATCCCTCAAGCTTAGGGATAGTCTCTCCTCAGTCTCTCTGGTTCCACTCCTCAGCAAAGGTTTCTTCTTATTTCCCAAAGTGATCTAAAACTCTTGGGGTTGGGTCCCAATATTTATACCCAGTTGCTCTTTGTTCTCTGAAGGCAGAGAGGCCTTTGCCTAGTCCAAACCAGTTTTGGTCAGTCCTGGAGCACTTTGTTGACAAGACTCCTTCTTTCCTTTCAGAGTGTAGGGCAGAGACATCAGACGCACCACATGAGGTGGAGCCAGCATTGTGGAGGGAAGGCACATCCCTATTCAGGTCCCCGGTGCAACTCCTCCCACCCATCTAGATGCAGATCTCTCTATTCAGCCCTGTGCTGACTCACCCTGTCTCCTAGAATCCCCCAGCCCCTGTCACTCAAACTGAAGACAAGGAATACACAGCCCAGCAGAGGCAGGTTTGAATGGTTAGACAAGAAAATACCTACTTTCTAAACAGGGTATTTTCAAACACAAAATGTTAAAACCAACTTCACTAAAAGATGTATTTTATCATTCTGAGTTCAGGCATACTAAACTCAAATTTATACCATGTTCCCTGAGTCAGTTAGGATTATAAGATGTAATAATCAAACTTCCCATTCTGGCCTATGGGGAACAGTAGCCTTGCAATAGTGAAAAACGAAAATGGCTGTTATTCACTATTAGGACATGCCACACACACCAGGGCTTGTCCTACCTTATACTTACAATGCACCCTGCCCTTGGGACTCCCATAGGGGTGTCTGATATGAAGAAAAGGGAAGGTTTAGGGACTGGCAAGTGGGTGCACTTGCCCAGTCAGCATGGCAGTACCAGACTGCACACAGGGTCTGCAATGGCAAGCCTTAGACACACTTTAACAGGCTGCTTCTGTGGGTGGCACAACCAGTGCTGCAAGCCCACTAGCAGCATTTGGATTACCAGCCCTGGGCACTCCTGGTGCACTGTACTAGGGTCTGACAGGTAAACCAAACCAGCCAATCATGGACTCACTAATCCATACATCAATTTACAACAGGGAGCACTTGCACTGTGGCACTGGATAGCAGTGGCACTGGATAGCAGTGGCACAGTGCCCAAAGCATCTAACACCAGCAAAAACACATGATGCAACAGCAAAAAATGAAAGGGAGACCCACGCCAAGGTGCCAGGTCTAACAGCCCTGAATGGGCAGGTAGTTGCAGTCATAACATGTGGATCCTTCTAGAGAGTTGTGACTGCCCACAGACTGATCACTCTGAGCAGTTGTGGAAGGGCACAGGTGGATCACTCTGGATAGTTGTGGCCATGCATGGGTGGATCCCTTTGACGCATAATCACAGCCCTGACTGGAATTCGACAATAGCGGATGCAATGTTTGTGGTTCCCACCAGGATCCAGCACTGAGATACTCGCTACTGGGTGCCCCCACAAACACCTGGGACACACTGTACCTCACTGGGCCTGGACAGACTCTGCTCTTGCAAGTTTGGCAGGCTCCTTCCCTCTCTCAGCAGGCAGGAAGGCAAGCTTCTAGGAACTTTAGGACAGGTACACATTGAAGGGAAGTCCTCTCACTACTGGGAAGCTGGCTGTCAGGCAGACGCTAGCTCTACTTGCATTAAAGTCTTCTGAATACTCTCCTGAACACTAGCTTTCTTGGCAACAGGGGACTTGGATCAGGAACAACAAGTAGGGTAGCGAGGTCCCAATTCTATACACCAAACTCAAACAGGAGGAGTGTATCCACTGTCTGCAACTGTAGAACAGATTTAGAGCAGATCTCTTTTCAAATGACCATCTACCAAATGGCAGTATTCAGGAAGACTAATTAGCAGCTCCTTGCTAGCAAAAGGCCTAATTGAATTTCTGTTTCTACTTCCTTTACTTCAGTGCCTAGTTCTCCTCCCTCAAAAAAAAAAAAAAAATTGAATTTTCATGCAAAGCCACTAGGAATCCACTCTAGTGACGGAAATAAAAAGGTCTTGTCACAACTAACGATCCACAAAATTTGATTGCAGCACCATTGTATTTGTTGAACTAATGGCAGGGACAGTAGTACCCTGAGTCAATGAATGCATGCTTGGTGCCCCCCTGTGGGTGACAAGACAAGTTCAAAATTTACTCTTGTCAAGGGACAAAACTAGACTGGGGCAGCTCTTCTGCTGGTAATGGAGGAGCAACGCCTGCCTGCTGTAAGCACAGCAGGCAAACACAAATGAATAAAATGGCATTTCCATGCCATTTCATTTATTTGCCACCGCACCGACTCACACTGTCTACAGCACAAGGGTTACTGGTCTAAAGTGCGCATGTCAGATTGGCCGGCCGTCTTCCAATAAGTAGCCCGAAATGCGCACTGTAGACCCAACAATCCAAAGGCTGCGAAACAGCTGGGATATTTCTGCCAGGCCCCCAGCCTCAAAATGAGCGCTGAGTGAGCCTGCTCCCACCAATCATACAAACAGCTCCAGGATTGGTTGGAGTTCCGTTACACAAGCAGGAAGGAAGTCCTTCCTGTTCCTGCTCTTGGAAAGGAGAAGTGCCAGTGGTCATGCTGCTCCGCATTTATTATGAGTAGCGCTTTTGCGCCCCACCATTTTTTATCTGAGCTAGCCACCATTGGAACTAGGCCTCTGCACACATGGTTAATTAGCATAGCACCAGGGCCAAAAATCTGAACCAGGCTACCAGATACATGCAGTCGTGCACTCAGGGCAAGGGAGCACAACTGTACATCACAACAGGTTCATTGCACTCCATACACTGTGCAGATTATGAGGAAGTTTTTTCTCCATTACAAATCTCATTCAGGGTACACCATAGGACATGAGTTTCAGTTCTTCTTAAATTAATCATCCTTCTAAAGTAATGGCTCTAGTCTAACCTTTAAATTCTGTGTGACTCCTTCTGGGACTTGGGGAACTCAGGGGAGAATGTTGTTTTTCTGATACACTGAAAACTATTTCTTTTTTCTTTTTCTTTTTTTAAATCTCTTTATTGTTCAGCTTGCAACAGGGTGATACAGAGCCTAGAGGCCAGGGCCAAGCAAGTCGCTGAAAACTATTTCAAGTGCACTTTTCGCTCATGGGTTTCTTCCAAGAAACAGGATTGTGGGCTTCTTAGTCTAATGGCTCCTTAGTTGGCTACATTAGAATCTCTGGCTGTGTCCGTTTACATGTTCAAGTATTTAACATAGTTCAGCATACAGGGCAAGACATGAGCACCAGTAGTTTCTTGATTATGAGATTGGTGCTATTAGAAACCCCCATTGGCACACATTTCTAAATGTTGTTTCTTTTAGGCCTTTCCAGCTAAGATACCTCTAGGAGTCTGCATGCTCATGGTACTCTGTTAGTGGTAGTTGTTTTCAACTGGGAGGGAAAGTGAGCGTGCTTTTGAAAGTCTGTTTCAAACTTAGGGTATGATTTAGAGTCTGGCAGATGGGATACTCCATCACAAACGTGATGGATCTCCTGTCCACCATATTACAAATGTCACAGGATATACTGCACTTGTAAGATGGCGGACCGGATATCTGTTATGTTTGTGACAGAGTATCATATCCGCCACAGTGTAAATCAGGCTTAGTTAGCAGTCTTTATTTTCCTCAGGAATCAGAGTTGTTGATCTCTTCTGTAAAATCCAGTAAGAGTTCCAATCTTTAGACTCTGTGGTGATCCCAGATTTCCTAGGTGGGATGCACACTACATTTTTAGTTGAGTGGATGCAAAGGCATACCTTCTCAATGAACTGGGATGAGTGGGGCAGTTCTCTTTTGATCAAATTCTTTTATTAGGGTGTTTGACTTGCACCTCAAGCATTGTGTGTAATACCATTAAAAACAGTTAAAACACATTACATTAAGATACAAATACAGATATTGTCATGATACATGGCTGAATAGGGTAGTGTCTTGATGATAGTATATACTGAGTCTTTGTTAGAGGTGTTATCTTTCTCTCACACCCATGATTTGTAGTCCCAAGCTGTTGCTTTGTGTTGTTATCCTTTCAGATTTGTAAATTTCCATGTAAGTTTGCTTCTACCCTTCTGATGGTAGGCTTAGAACTCAATTTGATTATGTGAATTTCTGCAATGAAGGTCCTTGTCTACATATATCCCTCAATATGGCAATGACTCGATTTAAAATAATTGTAGGGGACTGAGAGCAAGAACGACATCATCATATTTGTCCTCACAACACCTGAGTCTTTCATGGGCTTGGGTGGGTACATTTTTCTGCTTTCACTATGTAGTAGTATGCAAAACAGTCATGGATCGAATGTCTGAATTATTATCTACCACTGGACATTACTCGGACCACACTGTGTAGTAGTATGCAAAACAGTCATGGATCGAATGCCTAAATTATCAGCCACTGGCCATTACTCGGGCCTCATCCCAACACATTGTTATTTGGCAAAGAATTCCACCTCAGTTTTGACCCAATTATTTGCAAATCAGTCTTGACCCTACTCCAATAGGAACAGTCCATTTGAACCGCCAAGCCAGGTCCTCCCTGAACCAGAACACAAGCAACCCAGGACCTGTTTCACCCCAGTTATGGGCTCATCAGCCAGGTCCAGCTTGGTTCCAGTGACAGTGAGCTTGGGACCCACATCTGGGCAAACCCGTCCCACTTAGGGCGACATACAAGTATGCAAAACAGTGATGGATGGAATAGTTGAATTAATCTCAGCCACTGCTAATTATTTGGGACTGCATCCCAATCCATTGTTATTTTGCACACCGTGCCACCTCAGTTTGGACCCTATAAGCAAATCAGTCCTGACCCTGCTCCAATGGAAACAGATCAGCCCGAACTGCAAAGCCAGGTCCTCCCTAAACTGGAACACAAGCAACCCAGGACTGGTTTTACCTTAGTTATGGGCTCATCAGCTAGGTACAGCTTTATCCAGTAACACTGTATGCACAGGACCCACGTCTGGGCATACCCATCCAACTTAGAGCGACAAAAAAGTATACTAAACAGTGATGGATGGAATGCTTTAATTAATCTCAGCCACTGGTAATTATGCAGGCCGCATCCCAATCCATCGCTTTTAGAGCAACGTTAAGACTGAATTGCATATAGCTGGGTCCAAACTTAGGTGGCATCGTGTGCACACAAAAAAAGGGATTTTTTGGCCCTTTATAATGGCTATTTCAATTTAACTATAGCTTTTCCACATACCTGAAGCTGTATGTAGAAACACGTCAAAACTGAGGTTTTCACCTACCCTCTTTTACCTGCCTTGTGAAGGCCCCACGGTCAGTCTTTTCACCTTTGCTGTTTAATGATTACATCAAATCTTTGTGTATTTGTAGTGAAAATATACTCAAATGTTCCTGAAATATTGAAGCCTGGACCTACCACTACTATCTTAACAGACTCTTGGAAAACAGAATTTCTTATCCCCACATCTGCCTCATCCCTTTCATTCAGATGGGGTTTTCACCTTTCACAACAGAAGAGGTATCACATGCATCAACACCAAATCCATAAGTTTCTTACCTGATTACAGGCATGGTTTTGACATGCACATCAAACATTGGTAAAAAGAGCTCATCATCTACTACTGGAACATATCAAATAAATCATATGGTGCCTATTTTTGGCATGCGTATTTAATCTGATGGTCATGGCTAATGGTTTTGCACTCAAACCTTGCCTGTAGGCTTCCAGGCTTTTTTGCTGATGTTAGTATCCTTAACTACATTATTGAAATTATTGAAATTTTCAGCAAATCGGTACACGTTGACACAGGGCCACCTCTTTATAGCTATCAAATGTCACCCTTTTAACTTCAACTCATTATTGTAATTTTTATCCGCCATTCAATATTCTGTTCCCTAACACTCAACAGGTCCCAGCCCGGTAATATGTGTATGATTTACTTTCTAGACATTATGTGCCTGATTGACAAACTTTTTTATCCATTTAAGACGTAATTAATTTAACAAAAAATGTTTAATATGTGATTGTAATTTCCATATCTAATTCCCTGTGAGGAGGAGCCCGCTTTCACCCCCATGGCAGAACCTCGAGACGATTTATCACCCATCAAACGGGACGCGCCCGAAAGGCAAGGGTTAATTAAACCGAACTCCTCTTCCCCGCAGAAACGCCCAGAGAGGGAAAAGACCCAATGGGAAGAGACCTGGGGAAATAGAAGGTCGGACCCGGCGACCAAGTGGGAGTTCCCGGAAGACGCCAGGAAGAAGGGAGACGGCGAACGGAGGACGGACGCAGGGAGCCTGGAGGATTTACAGCCGAGGACAGCGGGACCGGGACCGGACGAGGACCGCATCGAGACCGGCGCCATCCACAAAGGAGAAGACGACGTTTCAGCCGAACCCGAGTCCTGGTCAGAGGACTGGTGGGCGCCCTCGGAGGACACCTGCATGCCGCCGTAACTCCGGAGAGTTACGGCTGCCGCGGAACGTGCCTCGGCAGGGGGGGGGGGTTGAGGGGATTGTGGTTGTAGTGGGCACAGGGAGGGATTGTAGCCATTTCTTTGTTTGTTTGTTTGTTTTGGGGAGGGAAGGGGAGGAGGGGGAGGGCAGAGGTGCACTAAAATAAGGAGACTGTCAGCGTTTCATTGCTACCACCCTCCATTGTCCCTCAGGCCTAGGAAACAGGTCTAATAACTGGTTTTGGCCATAGACGACTCATCACCTGAAGCAAGGGGTGAGCTTAAACTTCTAGGCATGTTTCTTTTCCTTCATTTCCTGCACGCCCTAATTTTCACCCTTGCATACTACACCATCCCTAGCCTGAGCACCAGGTGTGTCCCCACCTTCAACCTTGGTGACAGTAATTGCACCTACGTTAGACAGCCATACTTACCGCCTGCTGTCTCTTCTCTTCCCATGGTACCCAGGGAACGTCATCACCACTTACCTGGAGAGGAAGCAATTGGCAGAAGAATCTCAAGCATCACCCGCAAATCACCTACCACGGAGTTCACCTGTGTTTCTCTTTTGTTGTTCATTCTGTGTCCCTAATAAATACGCCATCATAGATCCACGCATAAGACCTCCTCGGTTCTTTTTCCGCCCATCCCTCTCACATCTGGTGTCAGAAGTGGGATCAAGGAAAATGGAGGCTGCATTTCAGAAGATGGCGGAGGGACAAGAGAAGTTAGGCCGCATAATGGAGAAATTCTTGGCTGTGGCAAAGGAGGACCGGGAGAAACTGCATAAGACACTCTCAGCACAAAGCTAAGCCCAGGAAAGTGTTATAGGGAAATTGGCTGATACCCTTAGTCAACCGCGAGGACATACAGGTCTTCCCTCAGTAGTCTTGCAGAAATACGTTGAGGGAGAGGATCCTGATTTTTTCTTTTCCAATTTTGAGCGAATGGCTAGAGCGGCTGGATGGTCCCTAGATAAATGGGGACAATACCTGGGTCCACTTCTCTCAGGCGAGTTACAAGCGGCTTATCAGGCCGTTAACCCTCAAGGACTTACCCCATATGAGGAAGTTAAGAGGAATATACTGGAAAGACTGGGGATCGATGAAGATACCTATCGCCTAAAACTAAGACAAATCAAGGAGGGGCCTCAAGAAACCCCCAGGGCTCTGGCTTACCGTATCAGGGATATGACGGATAGATGGTTAAAACCCCAAACGGCAACCAAAGAAGAAATTATGGAAAAAATGTATCTAGAGCAGTACTTGGCTTCTTTTTACCCCCATGTACAGAAATGGGTACGCCAGCATACCGGTCTGACTCTGGAAAGGGCTATTGATATAGCCAGTGCCTTCAATAGGGCACAAGAACTAAAGAGAGGGCGAGACGATCATCATTGGAAACGGCCGGGAAATAACCCCGTCCGACCGTCCAGGCAGTCCTCTACTAAAACAGAAACAGTCACCCTTCTACCTAGTCCCCTACCGGTACCCGTTAGGGCTGCTCCCCAACAGGGACCCCAATGTTATAACTGTGGGGCTTTTGGCCATATAGCTAGAGTATGCCCCCAGAAAGAGGAACCCATAGAGGTTGGCCTATCTCGTACCTACTATTGTAGTCCTTCTGGCTCCAACTTTCCCTATCATAGAGGGGTTCTTGTTAATGGTGAAAAAAGACAGGCTTTAATTGATACTGGTTGTCTGCAAAGTGTTATACAACCCCAAGCCATACCTGGAGGAGATCCCCAACCCATGGGCCACGTCAACATACAATGCGTGCACGGGGACACCCAACGGTATCCCGCTACCGAAGTTCGGATACAACACGAGCTGTCCATAGAGGATCAACCCCTGCGGGTAGGTCTTGTGCCCAGACTACCTGAAACCTTAGTGTTAGGAAATGATTACCCTCATATGTCAAGATTAGTAAGAGAGACCTGGACAGAAGGGGAGGAGTGGAGGAGTACAGCTCCCTTTGCACAAGAGCCAGAACAGGGCTTTCCAGAAAGCAAGCAGAAGAAAAGCGGAAACCAGAAAAAGCGAGAAAAAAGGGACTGGACCAGGGTAGCACTAACCCGTGAGACTGAAACACCTATTTGGCAATATGATCGTGGTTTTTTTTCTGCCCAAAGAGAGGATCCCACCTTAAGAGAGGCCTGGAACAAAGCCACGGAAGAAGAAAACCTAAAACAAGTAGGTCCCCAATTCATTTTTAAAAAGGGATTACATTACAGGGTAGGGGGAAGGAACATGCCCCATCAACTATTGGCTCCCCAACAGTATAGAGAAAAGGTGTTGTTCCTGGCACATAGTCATTTATTGGGGGGCATTTTGGAGAGGAGAAAACCGAAAAAACCATCTTAGAGAACTTCTATTGGCCAGGCATTTACCAAGAGGTTCGTCGATATTGCAAAGAATGTCCTATATGTCAAAAAAACAGTAGGGCTCTGCCCACGAAAGTCCCTTTACATCCCTTGCCGCTCATCCAAGAACCATTCTCGAGAGTGGGGATGGATATCATAGGTCCCTTAGTTCCCTCGCGCAGTGGCTGTAGATTTGTTCTGGTATTGGTGGATTATGCCACCCGCTTCCCCGAGGCCGTGGCTTTACGCCAACCGAATGCAGTCCAAATTGCGAAAGCGATGATCAAAATATTCTCCAGGGTGGGGTTCCCAAGAGAAATCATTACTGACCAGGGGACTCCATTTATTTCTCGCCTCATGAAACTTGTGTGTCTGTTGTTAAACATTAAACAAATTAGCACAGCAGCCTATCACCCCCAAACGGATGGGCTAGTAGAAAGATATAATGCTACATTGAAAACTACCTTAAAAAAACAGTTGGAACTTGAAACTCGCCGATGGGAGGACATACTTCCCCTGGCCCTCTTTGCCATTCGGTGCAAAACTCAGAAAAGCACGGGTTACTCCCCTTTTGAATTGTTGTATGGGCGCCAGCCTCGCATCCTGCTGGACATGCTAAAAGAAGAGTGGGAAGAAGAGCCAGAGGGAGTGAAACCTCTACCAGAATATGTCCTCAAGCCTAAAAAACCCATTTGGGACAAATCCGTAGTATTGTCTCTTCCCATATGGAACTGGCCCGAGCTGCCCAAGTGGCCCAATACGATAAGAAAGCTAAAGACCGTAGTTTGGAGATAAACGATTTTGCTTTGCTAATGATCCCCTCTTCAGATCACAAATTATTAGGACAATGGAGGGTCCATATCGAGTTGTAGAAAAAGTCACTCCAGTGACCTACCGACTAGAGTTGGATCCCAAAAGGAAAACTCACACTCAGATATACCACATCAATTTGCTAAAAAAATGGGAGGGAGCTATTCCTGTCTTGATAGGGTCACCTAACGACCCTACCTATTTATTCCAACAAAGCATTGACCGTGACCTACCAGAGAGACAAAAACAAGAACTAGAGGCCAGACTAAAACCCTTATGTGAGGTATTTTCCAGAGAACCCGGGAGAACTACTCTAGTAGAACACGCCATTACCACCCCCTCAGACAAGAGAGTAAAACTAAGACCGTACCGTATCCCTGAGTCACGACGACAAGCTATAGAACAAGAAGTCCAAACTATGCTACGAATGGGTATAATTGAACCTTCTAATAGTGAGTGGAACTCGCCTGTAGTATTGGTGCCCAAGCCAGATGGGTCCATCAGGTTCTGCATCGACTTTTGGGAGGTCAACAAGATTTCCCAATTTGATTCCTACCCTCTCCCGAGAGTCGATGAGATGGTAGAACGACTGGGTACGGCTCGCTACATCAGCACCCTGGATCTATGTAAAGGGTATTGGCAGGTGCCCCTGAAACCACAGGATCGACAAAAAATGGCTTTTTCCACCCCTAGTGGGTTATACCATTTTACGGTATTACCTTTCGGTCTGCATGGGGCCCCTGACACCTTTCAGAGGTTAATGAATCAGGTGTTAAGACCGTGTGCTGAGTTTGCAGCAACTTACATTGACGACATAGTTATTCATAGTTCCTCATGGGAAGAACATCTGTCACACCTTAGCAAAGTGATACAAGCTCTGAGAAACAGTGGACTAACCATAAATCCGGCCAAAAGTAGACTAGCAGCACGCTCGGTGAAATATTTAGGGTATCTTCTGGGAGAAGGTTACATAAAACCGCAGGAAGAAAAGATAGCAGCCATCACTTCAATTCCCTTTCCCCAGACAAAAAAAGGGTTAAGAGCATTTCTTGGAGTTCTAGGATACTATAGACGGTTTATACCCAATTTCTCACAACTGGCATCACCCCTGACTGATCTCCTAAAAAAAGGAGACAAAGACCGAAGAAGAATTGAGACAACCCTCAGCTAACCTTAAAAGGGCTTTCATGCAGTTGAAACACGCCCTCACCTCCCGACCGGTCCTACTCAGTCCTGACTATTCCCGGCCTTTTGTTTTACAAACGGTTGCCTCGGACACTGGATTAGGCGCTGTGTTATCCCAACTTGACTTCCAGGGACACGAAAGACCGGTTCTATATATAAGCAGAAAACTGTTTCCACGAGAAAAAAGATACGCTGTCATCGAAAAAGAGGCCCTCGCCATTAAATGGGCTGTGGACTCCCTTAGGTATTACCTGGAGGGTCAAGAGTTTACCCTTTATACAGACCACGCCCCCTTCGAATGGTTGTCTAAGAACAAAGGACACAATGACAGAATATTGAGATGGTTCCTTGCGCTCCAACCATACCGGTTTCAGACCCAGCACCGGAAAGGAAAAGAGCAAGCAAATGCTGATTATCTATCCAGATACCCACTTGATCCTTTTCTTGCTAGCAAGAAAGTTAGGGAAGGGGGATGTGAGGAGGAGCCCACTTTCACCTCCATAGCAGACCCTCGAGACGATTTATCACCCATCAAACGGGACGCGCCTGACAGGCAAGGGTTAATTAACCCAATCTCCTCTTCCCCGCAGGAACGCCCAGAGAGGGAGAAGACCCAATGGGAAATAGAATAGCGGACCCGGCGGCCAAGTGGGAGTTCCCGGAAGACGCCAGGAAGAAGGAAGACGGCGAACGGAGGACGGACGCAGGGAGCCTGGAGGATTTACAGCCGAGGACAGCGGGACCGGGACCGGACGAGAACTGCATCGAGACCGGCGCCATCTACAAAGGAGAAGACAACGTTTCTGCCGAACCCGAGTCCTGGTCAGAGGACTGGTGGACGGCCCCGGAGGATACCTGCATGCCGCCGTAACTCCGGAGAGTTACGGCTTCCGCGGTACGTGCCTCGGCAGCGGGGGGGGTTGTTGAGGGGATTGTGGTTGTAGTGGGCACAGGGAGGGATTGTAGCCATTTCTTTGTTTGTTTGTTTTGGGGAGGGAAAGGGAGGAGGGGGAGGGCAGAGGTGCACTAAAATAAGGAGACTGTCAGCGTTTCATTGCTACCACCCTCCATTGTCCCTCAGGCCTAGGAAACAGGTCTAATAACTGGTTTTGGCCATAGACGACTCATCACCTGAAGCAAGGGGCGAGCTTAAACTTCTAGGCATGTTTCTTTTCCTTCATTTCCTGCACGCCCTAATTTTCACCCTTGCATACTACACCATCCCTAGCCTGAGCACCGGGTGTGTCCCCACCTTCAACCTTGGTGACGGTAATTGCACCTACGTTAGACAGCCATACTTACCGCCTGCTGTCTCTTCTCTTCCCATGGTACCCAGGGAACGTCATCACCACTTACCTGGAGAGGAAGCAATTGGCAGAAGAGTCTCAAGCATCACCCGCAAATCACCTACCACGGAGTTCACCTGTGTTTCTCTTTTGTTGTTCATTCTGTGTCTCTAATAAATACGCCATCATAGATCCATGCATAAGACCTCCTCGGTTCTTTTTCCGCCCATCCCTCTCACATCGCCAGACTCAGGATTTTTGAAATTTTATAATTATAAGATGCATTTAAAATGCTGAAAATTCATTTCATGGTGGGCCGTCCTGCAGACATAGCAGAACAACCAGCAAGCTTGTAAATTTATGGTTGTTCACACACCTCTTCCAAGTACTTTTCAAACCTGAGATTTACTACTGTATTTACATACCTCTTACAAGTAGTTTTCAAGCCTGAGAATATCTTCAAATTTATTGCTGTAATCTCATTTTAATGTGTTAAAGGCGAAGCAATTTCTCCATGGGAAAATATAAAAATGTCCATTGTGCAAATGCATAATAATGCCCGGTTTGCTCAAGGAGATTTTCCACTAACTGGAAAAACTGTATAATCAAATTTTGTGAATTGGTATACTTCTTGAATCTCATGTGACAGAATTCCAGGGCTTCTCCTTGGATTTTTGTTAATTCCAGTAAAGTTGGAAATGTATTCCAAAACTAGCGGAAACCAAATCAGAGGGCCTTTTCAACATATAAAATGGTGCCTTTGTGAATCAAGCCATTTAGCCATACTGCCTAAGTTTGTTTTCGGCCTTGTATACCTTTCTGAACTCAATGGGGCACATTATCAAGAGATATATCGCCGCTTTTTCGGCACATGGCACCGAAAAAAGCGGCGATTTTTTAATCTCAATATCATCAAGGACACGCTAACAAGCACTAGCGTGTGTTCCCTTGCGACTTTCCATGTCAGCGATCAATATCGCTAATGACATGCAAAGTAGGCGTTACTGAGTACAACAACATGGGAATCCACGCTAACACGGCTTCGCGATATTAGCAAGCCATGCAGCCGACCCGCAAAGCGAAAAAAAAACGCGCTAACCGTGGCTATCGCAGGGATGTAACGCCTGCTTTAAAAGTGATTTAGGCATACTGATAATGGGAGGTGGATTGCCAGGTTAGGTCCACACTCCCCTATAAGCAAGCCTATCCTTAGCGCTGTGAAATCATCGCTGGATTTCACGCGCTATTCCTGGGAATTGGCCTCTATCGCTGGAATTACATCGCCTGTTAGCAAAACGTTGATATACGTCGCTAACAAGGCGATGTAATCCAGCGATAGAGTAAATCGCTCTATGCGCGATTTGCGATTATCGCATCTCCTTAATAATATGCCCCAATGTTTCTACTGACCAGGGGCCTTCTGAATTGTGTAGGTTTTTTTCAGATTTTTTTAAAGTGAGTTACTAACAGCAGACTGATTTGAGCAGAAAATGTTTTTCAGAGAGGTTTTTTTCTACATGAACGAGTTCCACCCGTGAAAATTGTGCAAAATCACGTAACAAAATATATCACAAAATTTGCAGAATTTTCCATAAGATGAAATTCAGGGCTTTTGCTGGTTTTATCAGTGTACACAAAATCTCCCTAGGCCTAATACTGACGCCCAGCAGGACCTATTCTGCACATCATATAAACTGAACTCTTAGGGCTCTCTCAAAAGGCTGGTAGTCCACGGACTGCCAGACCCGTGGGGGCGCAATGATGGCGGTCTTCCGACCACCCTATTACAATTAGGGCGATCCGACCGCCATTGCTACGCTCCCAGGGAACCGCCATTCCCTGGGAGTGTTGCAGCGGTCAGGAAGTGCAAAATGCTTGGCGGGACCACCACGGTACCGCCAACCATGTTACCACTTTCCTCTCTGCCACAGTTTTCATGGCGGTTGCTCCTACATGAAAACCGTGGTGGAGAGGAAGTACAGAAGGCCCTACAGGGCCCCCTTGTCCTCTGCGCCCTGGGGGACATGCAGGGGGGCACAACATATGCCCCTGTGTGTGCATGCACCTCAGCTCCTGCACTGCATGAACTTTACAGTCCATGCTGTGCAGGAACTGTTTTTGGCATTCCCAATGTGGTGCCCATTTTCAGGGCACTGCTGTGGGAATGTAGAAAAAAAGCCCACCAGACATGAGAAATACTCATAATCTAGCAGGTGGCCCGACCACAGGTTTGGGGTGCGGCGGTTGGGCGTTGGAGCCTTAGGGCAGACCCGGCGTCGCACTGCCAAACTCATAACCAGGCCCTTAGTGGTAAGTGCATCTTACCCTAAAACTGTGATTTCAACTAGAGTTTAATTTCTGACACAAAATAATAATTTCAACTATGCATTACACAAACAGAAACATGTTGAAGTCTGGCTTGACAATTCAGCAGACTACAAGACCTATGCTTTCCAATACTCAGACAGTGGGCTTTGAGTCAGCCCACATCTGCCATTAGCTTATTTAGAAAATGTCTAATCATTGTCTTGAGACTTTGTCAATCACATATTAGCTCAGCCGATAGAATTATTTTTCTTTGATTGCATACGACTGGTTGTCTGGTGTATCATTATACATTTTAGAAAGTGACTGCAATAACATTTATTCTGAAACAGCAGCAGATAGCAAAAACTATGTATTGAGTGCATATGCCATCACTGCTATATATTTAAACAGAAATAAAACAAATGTTGACAAAAAATCGCCATTAATAATATCTAAAATACCCGAATAGCAATAACAAAAAAAAGAAATACAAAATATCTCAGTCACTTTAACCATATAGAACACTACCCAAATATAAAAAAAAACAATCTTGAGTACCAAAATATTGTTAGTAATATATAAAAAAAAGTAACTATTTGCAAATGTAATTAAACGAAGATCGTATAACAAAAAATACACAATAAATATTAAAATTATGGATACAGTGTTAGCCGAATAAAGACTTTTGGATTGGATTCAAATTAATGTAATAAATATATAAATAAAAACAAATTATTAATATGGTAAAATATATAATAAGCTTGCATTAAACAAAAAAATATATATATAGCAATGAACCAAATTTAAAAACTCAATTAATAGAACACATATAAAAATGTCATAAATATTAAAAAAATACCATTAACTTAAACCTAAATAAATATAACTTCAAAAATAATATAAAATATTAACACATAACCACTAATTGGTATCTACCAAATAAGGATTTAAGTGAGAAAAAAGTCTAACATCAAACAAAAGAACCAATAAAATGAAACTTATAACTAATACCAACACATTTCCAACTAAATTTGTATTACAAAAAGCACATGAAAAAGTCCATTTGTTTGCATAAAAAACTCCAAGAAAAATACCCTCTGCCAAAAAAAGTCAACTCTAAAAAGTAAGTAATATAACCTAAATTAATAAGATAATAAATAAAGCATAAACAAAAAAACTAATATAATGCTCTCCATTTATATATCCCTAATGTAAAAAAACAGCACCAGAGCAGATCCAAAAATACAAGGGCAATAAAACAACAGTACCCTCTTTCTTTAAAAAAAATAATAGTTTTTTTGTATCATGTACAAGAAATACTACAACATAATGCCAAACAGTGCTGTATGCATTAGACAGAGCATGTAATCTGTTCAGGATCGAAAGCACAAGTACACATATCACAGCTCACAATCTTGTGAAAACAATCATCTGTACGCCATGACTCTCCTAAGACCTATGCGGAATT